>NW_005871049.1:21812574-21859971 GCF_000147115.1 Myotis lucifugus | reverse complement strand
CCCTGCCTGGTCCCACGGTATCCCAACCCTAGGGAGCAGTGAAGGTAACAGTTACAGAATGTTTCAGCGGTAAACTGGGGTGTGATACTGGAGTGTGATACTGAATTCTTCCTTGTTTTTTGCCCAGGGCCAGAATGGCTCCCCGAGTGCGGGTGGGCCCAGCAGAGAAGCAATTAGACACACTTGGCTGGGGCGCGAGGGGCCTGTGGTGTCCGGACTGCAAAGCTGATGACAGTATTACTTTTTAAACGCCCTGTTTAAAAATTGGTCATGGTTCATTTAAGCACTGTGGCTTTGGGAGTTACCTCACAGCTATGTGTTTTGCCTTAGTTAAGTGGAGCCTGATGAACCAGAAATGCACTTTATATTATGCGATGCAGAGATCTGGTGGGATGGAAATTCAGTTCCTGCTAAGGGTTCACATGCTAAATTCTCCAAATTAACTAAATAGCATGTCAGTTTCAGAGCTCCAGTTTTAATGCTTTAGGGGCCCTGCTAATTGGTATTTGGCTTCTAAGTAGCGCAGTGATTCTATATAGTCTTCAGCAATGTTTGGAAAAGCAAGCGATCCTGGCCGATTCAATTATCCTATCTCAAAGAAGCATGGCTTTTACTTAGTTTGGGGATTTTGAACAGAGAACAATCCTCTAAAAGACGCTTAGACTGAGGGACTGGGGATAGCCAGGCCTGCTATTTCCAAGTGTTTGTATGACATGGACGTAGCACAGACTACTTTTCCCTCTGATGGTGCTGAGCTTTTGTAAAGCAATTGCTATTTTTTAAAAAAAAATTATTTTGTATTGTTTTCAGAGAGGAAGGGAGAGGGAGAGACAGACACATCAATGATGAGAGAGAATCACTGATCTGCTGTCTCCCGCATGCCCCACACTGGGGATTGAGCCTGCAACCCGGGCATGTGCCCTGACTGGGAATCAAACAGTGACCTCCTGGTTCATAGGTTGACGTTCAACCATTGAGCCATCCAGGCCGGGCTAAAGTACTTTGCTCTTTCATTCAGCTGTGACTTTGGGATGACTTTGACAGTAAATCTCTTTACGGAAGGGATAGAGCCCACGAGGCCCTGTTGCATAGCCAGAGTGAATAATTGCCGTCACCTGTTACGTGGCCTTGATCCCTCAGTCTGGCCCCCCTATGCATCTGCAGCTGTCGAGGTATGCTTATCAGGGATCTGCTTTCTGCAGTGTGCTCTCGTCTCTCGCTTGGAAAAGATGTTAATTAAAAAATAAATAGAACTGCCAAAAGTGAATTATTGAGTTCCATGGTTATCTCTGGATTCTGGACTTACTGTAGATGTCAGCATCATGGGGAGAGGAGGAGGGCCCCCAGCCGGAGTCCTCCAACGACCACCGACCATTCATTACTCTGTAGAGGAGTGGGCGGCATTTGCAGATAACGCAGTCCTGAATCTTAACTAGGCTGGGCCTTGAACGAAGATTACCTTCCCGTTTTCAGTCCGACATCTGATGCGAGGTAAAGGCCTAATGAATTGACAGAGCCGGGAAGGTTTCAGACAAGTTGCAGTTTTCAAAACCCCGAGAGCCAGTGTCCAGATATTTCTTCACCGTGTGCGTTTGTGCTGTTTATCCTGAAATCCAAAACATTCTAGTTTGATTTAGTAATTCAGTTTAGTGTCCGCATGATTCATTTTCTCAAAAGAAAATTCGTTTGGGTTGTTTAGATCTGCAGCTGGCTTTCATCTTCGTTTTCCCGTTTCTTGTATGTATGGTTTTTCTTTCTATCCACTGTAAATTTCCATTTTTCTTCAGCCTATGTTTTCTCAAGCTCCTTATAATCATTGCATAAAGACAAGGGAAGCTTTTTCTTTTTCTTTTTTTTTTCAGGTACTAGATACATTTACTTGGTATGTTAAGAAGTTCTTTTCTGGGTTCAGTTTTACTATCGTTTACATTCAACTCAGTGACTTACTTCTACTTCTGCCCGGAATTCTAGTTGTTCAGGATCCCATTTAACTCTTTCGTCTTCTTGAATTTGTTGCTTCTCAAAGCTTCTTGCATTTACCTGCTGTTTGATCTACATCTGCTATTCTCTGTAAGGGACATGTTTTATAGCTGGATGCCATTTACACGTGTATTAAGTCATATTTCAACAAGTTTTTGTTAAGCTCCCAATCTGTGCATCTTAAGTACAACAATTCATAAAAAAAATGAGTTGAATATGCTTTTTAAATGCCCGCAAACTTGAGGAAGATAAGGTAGGATGCTCTAAGCCCCTGCTGCCCAAAGTGGGGACCCAGGAGCGGCAACATTGGCGTCACCTGGGACTTGTTGGAAACACGCATCTCCGGGCCCACCCAGATTTCCTGAACCAGAGTCTGAATTTTATTAAGATCCCAGGTGATTTGCATGCATTTTAAAGTTTAAGAAAAATGTGCAGAGACACATAACAACATTTATTTATGTATTTATCTATTTATTTATAGTTTGGTATACAATATTATAGTGATTTGTCATTTTTTTCAATTACAGTTGACATTTAATATGATTTTATATTAGTTTCAGGTGTACAGCATAGTGGTTAGACATTTATATATTTTATGAAGTGTTTTCCCTGATAATTCTAGTACCCACCTGGGACCATACATAGTTATTACAATATTACTATATTCCCTATGCTGTACTTTACATCCCCATGACTTCTTTGTAACTGCCAATTTGTACTTTTTAATTCCTTCACCTTTTTCATGCAGCCTCCCCTCTGGCAACCCTCAGTTCTCTGTATCTATGAATCTGTTTCTCTTTTATTCATTTATTTAGTTCTTTAGATTCCACATATAAGTAAAATCATATGATATTTATTGCTCTGACTTATTTCACTTAGCATAATACCGTCTAGGTCCATCCATGTTGTCAAAAATGGTAAGATTTCATTTTTTATGGCCAAGTAATATTCCATTGTATATGCAGAGTGGGATAAAACTAGGTTTACAGTTGTTCACATGGACAATAATTAATAAATAATACATATCGTCGGTGCTCTTATTCCAACATCAAGAAGGGTCCAGGAATCTGGAAAAGGCTGTGCATAGATGACATAGGAATCCAGAGACTAATAAAGAGTCCGGAGACGAGACATAATTTTGAAAGGCATTGGGGGTCAGAGGACCTTCAGCTAAAGGAACTGAAGACTCCTTCCTTGTCTAGGACCCTTGCTTTTATTAATACAATTTGTCCTAAGGCAAGGTGGAGATAATACACTTCAAAGGATAAGGTTTCAAAGGGTACAGAAGCATTGTCAGTTTGGGGGAATTAGCCTATGGCTGTTCAGGTGTTTGGCCAGTAGGAGGCAATAACATGTAGGTTAAGATGCCTTTTAGCTGTCTGGCAGCAAGCAATCATCCCTTTTCAGGTTTGGGGAAATGCCTTTAGTCATTCCCAACAGGTGACTACATGTGTGACTCAACCCTGTTGAGTCCCCAAGTCTCATCAACCTTTTGATGAAACTCTTGAAATTATGACATGCTGGAATTGGTTCCCGGCAAATATAAGAATAAACTGTCATGCATACTCACAACTGTAAACCTACTTTTGCCCCATCTGTATGTACCACATCTTTATCTATTCAGTGATTTGGCATTTTTATATCTTACAATGTTGGTTACCCCACTAATTCTGGCAATCATCTGTCACTGTGCAAACTTACCATAATATTACTGACTAAATCTCCCTTCACTTTTTCCACCCATCCACCCACTCTCCTCCCCTCTGGCAACCATACCTTTGGTCTGTGTTCTATGAGTCTGCTTTTATTTATTTTTTGTTTGTACATTTGGTTTGTTTTTTTATAACAAAATTTTAAGTATAGATTTAATTATTTAATAACTAGAGGCCTGGTGCATGAAATCGTGCACTGGGGCAGGGGCAGGGTCCTTCTTTCGCAGTCTGGGGCTCTCGCAGTCCGGGAGCCCTCGCTCCTTACTGCTGCTGCGCTTGCCAGCCGTGAGCCCGGCTTCTGGCTGCTCGGCGCTCCACCTGTGGGAACGCACTAACTACCAGGGGGCAGCTCCTGCATTGAGCGCCTGCCCCCTGGTGGTCAATGCGCATCATAGCAACTGGTTGTTCTGGTCGTTCCGCCATACTATCGCTTAGGCTTTTATTATATAGATTGTGGCTAAAATGTACACATATAGATTACAGCATGAGTTTTGTTATTTTAGTGATGCAAAGAAGCTCAGTTGGATTCTAAGCCTTGGAAATTGGAGTGACATACTGCAGAAGCTTTGAGCCAAGTTCACTTTTTTTATTTGTTCACAATACACCTCGGAGAATACAGTGTAAATGGGAAAGAATGACTCTGAGTCTTCCCATCCCTCTGACAAGCCACACACTTGGGACTGTCCCAAGAGGTCAAATATGCTCTGCATGTGTTCTTTAGCCACGTGAGTCCCATTCGTATGGCTTCTAACAGAGGCTGACCCTCTCAAGGGTGTGCTCGTGTAAATAGTATAATGAAAATATTGTAATAAAATTCGCCTCCAGGATCCAGGCAACTGGGGTGGCTGTGATGGGGAGGGGAGAAGTGACAGGGACAGATGGAGTCGGGGTCTGACAGGGAAGGAGCGATTCATGCTTGTTTGGCCTTGGAGCATAAAAACATCTGGGAAATAAAACGAGTGAAGTTGACTGGAAATGTGAACCTTTGCCAAGATTGTGTAAGAAAGGTGCAGTGAGGAACTGGAGCAGACGCTTACTTCCCTCTTCTCATCCTCCAGCTTGGAGGTTAAAAAAAACAACAAGAGAGAAATCATATTGCTGCACGTGGGAAAATTGGCCATCCTCAGAAACATGTATTAAGTTTGATTTCCCCAGTTCCCCTTCTGTGTAAGCAGTTGGTTGCCCAGGAAAGTGGGTGGAGCTACTGTGTGATGTGAGAGCATGTGCCCGGGCAGAGCATTAAATCGCTTCTGGAATCTTCAGATGTCGGAGAAGTTCTTTCTAGAGACAGGGACAGGAGGACTTTTGAGGATCAGATGGAAGAAATGAAGAAACAGTAGGAAGACCCATTCCTCACTGGGTGAGGAAGAGCATCACAACTGCTATTGGGCAAACACTGCCTCTCTGGCCCTGTCAGCTGCTAATGCCCAGGTGCCGGGGTAACTGTGAGCTCAGCCAGGTCCCTCGGCTTCTTTGGATCTCTTATCCCCAGCAGAAATAGACAACCGGGCAGTGGGCAGTGGCACTTCCTCTTCCTAGAGACACAATCCTCCCATATTTCTGCTGTGGGCCTTCCTTCCAGGCCATTCTTTGGATCCATGCTGCTCCTTCTCTCTGCAATCTCTTCTCCTCTTATGTACTGTGGATGCTCCCCAAACCCCACTGCGTGATCCTGACAGTTTTACTTAGCACTCTCTTCCTACTCGTTCTCCTGTGTCCATCTTATTTCTAAGCATAGCCTTCGAACACCCTTGATTGAGTAATCATCCCCAATATGTGTTTCTAAGCCATATTCAAGAATATATATGTATGTATAAATGTAAATATAAAATATATGAAATATTATAAATATGTAAAATATAAAATAATGCAATAAAATCTATAGATAAGATAAAATATTAAATAATAAAAGTGAAAACATCATTAAAATAAATTTGTTTTCTTCCCACTACTCTGTCTATTCCAGTGATGGCGAACCTATGACACGCGTGTCAGAGGTGACACGCAAACTCATTTTTTTGGTTGATTTTTCTTTGTTAAATGGCATTTAAATATATAAAATAAATATCAAAAATATAAGTCTTTGTTTTACTATGGTTGCAAATATCAAAAAATTTCTATATGTGACACAGCACCAGAGTTAAGTTAGGGTTTTTCAAAATGCTGACACGCTGAGCTCAAAAGGTTCGCCATCACTGGTCTATTCCCTTTGCCAGATCTCGGAGTGCGCCTGTGCCTGTAGGAGAGCCCTGCTGGACAGGAGCTGCACTTGGCCTGAATCCCATCTGCTAGTCATTGCCCTGACCAGCTTCCCTCGCTCCTGACTGGCTCCACCTTAACATGCAGGGCCCGGAGAGACTGATGCTCCAGTTCCCCAGTGCCCAGGCTCAAACTTACTTCAGAATCTTTAGCTAAAAGCACTGGCTTTCTGGGCTTTCCCTCAGTACCAGAAGTCAGGTATTGAATAACCTCATAACTTCTGGTGGCTTCTCTGATCAAAGAGGAATTCTGTCAAATACCAGCCCATTTAAGAGCAGATCTGGGAATCGGTATCCCTCTCAGTGATAATATAGTGACACGCCTAGAGGCAGGAAATCCTTGGGAACTGGTCTCTGAGATACGTGAGGATATTGAAAATGAGAAGGAGGTCAGGAAGTTCTATTGCAAATGAGTCATGGGCTCCAGTCTAACGTATATGCAGTTACACTCATGTATAGGTCAAAACAAATTATGAAAGGTTTCATCAGTATTTGAGAGTGAAGATTAGAAATGAATTCTAAGTGATGGGAAATACCATTCAAATTACCACCAAATTTCTGAAAATACTGTTTATCTTTATGCTTAGTTTCCTCATCTGTTGATTTGCAAATAATAGCTTCATTAGGTCCCTCATGGTTTCCCTAGATAGTTCAGTGATAATGTATTTAGCCAAAGAAAATAGCCATTTGTTAAGCAGTTGAACAGCTGCTAAAGTTTGTTGGAGGACATCTTATAGGGGACAAGCCTTTTGCCACACCCATATGAGCTCATTTTGGCAGTATGGACCCAACCTCACCCTGTTAGCAGCTGTCGGGATGGGGAGCACTTCCACTGTTGAGCTGCTGCATTCCCCAGTGACATGACTGCCATGCACATTCTGACCTCTCTGAATGTCCCCTGTTGTCCATCTATTCTTGGCTGCCCCATAATCCACAGTATCTCATTTAGGAAAGAGCTGGGCAGGGTCTGCCTTCCAGTCTTCCCTTCACTTCTTTATCTTGCATACTTCATTAATTTTAGGTATTTGTGTAAGAAGAGGCTTATCCACCATTTCGGTAGGATTAATGTCTTAATACTTTAAAAGCATAGCTTTAGGCAGGAAATGGGGAGGCAGTGGTAATAAATTTTTGTTTTGAGTAGGGAAATAAATGTATAGTGATGTCAGAGATGCTTCCTGAATTATGGCCTCATTTTTTTCCGCAGGTCTCATGTTTCTCTTACCCCCCCAAAAAACAACAAAAAAGACAACAAAAAGGGTTGTTTGGAGATGTCTTTTTGCCTTCATTCTATATTACATTCTCTGGGATTTTTCTGCTTTGCTTCTCTTAATGTTAGAAACTCAACTTCAGGAAAATAATGAACAGAGTTATGCATTTTTTCTTTTGATTGGGCTGAAAAAAATACTAATTTAGGCTCTGAGTTAGTACTTTGTTCTAAACCTTGAGAAGTTAATTAATAACCAACTTAGTATTTTGGAATCATCTTTTAAACATACAGATATGTTACTCTGAATTTGAATATATCTCTATCTTTATCTACATCTATATCTATATCATCTATCTATATCTATGTTGTGTTCAACAGATCATTTATTGACTGCCTCCTCTCTGTCTGGCACTGTTCTAGAAGCTGAAGGTAATAGTGCTGAACTAGACAAAATGCTTTTCATATGGAGCTTACTGTTATTTTTTGGTAGGGGAAAAATATAAAACAGTAATAAATAAATAAATAAATAAATAAATAAATAAATAAATAAATAAAATTATTTCAAATATTAAGGCAAAAGGGAAAATAAAGTAGATGTATTCATTATGGTCCCAGCAAGAAACAGAGGGAGCACTTAAATTATGATAATTTGAAAACAGTTTAATAGAAGTTCTACTTACAAAGGTAAGGGCAGGGGCAGGGTAAGGAGACCTTATAAATGAATGCAGTACTGAGGTTAGTAACAGAGGCAAACCCTGCAATGGAGGAACCAGTTACTCAAAAGCCAGACAGGACCGGTGGAGAGGGCTGCTGTGTAGGTGCTCTGACCTTCAGCCAGGTCTTGGCCAGCTCTTGTCTCTGCAGGAAGGAAACTCGGGGAAGTAAGTTGCCAGCCTCATGGTTCCCCATTGGCCTGATCCATTAGAAGTCACATGGTGAAGCAGCAGCATGATGTAATCTGTACATGTCAGTTTTCTAGGGCACAAAGCAGGTGGGAGAAAGGTGGGCTCTGTCAGTCTCAAGGTGCAGGGGGATATCACGCACCAGAGGGAAATGGAACATTACATGGGGTGTACAATGCGTAAGGATCTAAAGCAGTGGTTCTCAACCTTGGCTGCACATTAGAATCACCTGGGAATCTTTTTAAAATCCTGATTTTTGGGCCTCATCCTCCGGAAATAATGTTTCTTTGTTATGGGGTGAGGCCACAACATTAGTAACAAAGAAACAGAATTTCTGGAGGATGAGGCCCAGAAATCAGGATTTTAAAAAGATTCCCAGGTGATTCTAATGCACAGCCAGGGTTGAGAACCACTGATCTAAAGTGTCGTATTGTGCCCTAACTGGTTTGGCTCAGTGGATAGAGTGCCAGCCTGCGGACTCAAGGGTCCCAGGTTCGATTCTGGTCAAGGGCATGTACCTTGGTCGCGGGCACATCCCCAGTAGGGAGTGTGCAGGAGGCAGCTGATCGATGTTTCTCTCTCATCGATGTTTCTAACTCTCTACCTGTAGAAAGTTTCTAACTTCTTCTCTGTAAAAAAATCAATAAAATATATTTAAAAAAATAATAACGTGTTGTATTGTTTCTGCCATAAGTGTGCTTACAGTTTATTTGCAATGATCAAAATTAAGTTTATGAAAAGATAACTAGGAAAATAAAACTGGTTATAAGTGATACAACTGTTATACACCAAAACTCTTACATTTAAGAACAGGAAGCGATTGTTTCTCCTTTGGAAGATGAGGAGACATTTCATGGAGCAAGTGTAATTGAAACTGAACTTAAGGAATGGATAGGCTGTTAGTAGTTGGGAAAGAAGGAGGAAACATTCCAGGATTGTAAAGTGTCCTGGGCCAAAGTGCACAGATGGGACACATTTTAGGAACCATTTGGCTGAAGTGGTTGGATGATTCTACAATCCTAGAATCATAGACTTGTACCGAAAATAAACCTTCTCTCTTCTGAACTCCCACGCAGTGTGAAATCACATCTGTAGGTACTAGATAGCTTCCTTTCTACTTTCCCATTTCCCTTTCCCCTCCCTCCTTACCTCGGTGCCTTTCAACAGGCATTTATTGAGCACCCACAATTTGCATAGTTGCAATAAGCAAGCCAATAAGACACTGCAATGAACAAGACCGGGTACCCAGTCAGTTGGGGAGTTCAGTTTCAATCTCATATTCCAGAAAGTCTCTCAGTAATTTAACAAGATTGTAATACTGATAGCTAACACTTACTGAAGACTTTTTATATACCTGACACTGTTCTTATTCAAAGAAACTTGGTTTGTCTTATGAAAAATGCATTCAAGACTCAGGAGAAAGGATTACTGAAATGGCCTTTCATGTTTGGGCCCTACAAAAGTGTGTTTGACTGTTTTAAAAGAAGCACTCGTGCCCTAACCGGTTTGGCTCAGTGGATAGAGCGTCGGCCTGTGGACTGAAGGGTCCCACGTTTGATTCTGGTCAAGGGCATGTACCTTGGTTGCAGGCACATCCCCCCTAGTAGGGGGTGTGCAGGAGGCAGTTGATCGATGTTTCTCTCTCATCAATGTTTTTAACTCTCTATCCCTCTCCCTTCCTCTCTGTAAAAAAAAAAATCAATAAAATATATTTAAAAAAATAAAAGAAGCACTCGTTTGCTGAAGTAGTATGTTGACTGGATAACCTACTGCCTATCAAGTGTGCACGAGACTTTAACTTTGCACAGATTATGGAAGAGGGAGATTTTCTTAGTGAGAGACCTGGGTCCAAAGTGATTTCCTTCTGCTCCACGGGAGCGTCTCCTACTTTTGGGATTTCTTTCTGGGATTCCAGACCTCAGTGCAGCAGGAGACCGGGCAGGTGAAGGCCTCAGGCAGGATGGCAGGACATTGAGAGAAGCAGCCAGACTGAGGAGGAGCCACCTTGGAGGCCCAGCTCCTGGGAGGCCCACGTGTCTGGGGGCGGAGGCTGGTTCTGCTCCAGAGGAGGTGAGAAATCTGACTTGCATGCTGTCCTCAGAGAGATGTTTCCTTAGAGGCTTGCTGTGGTTTCTCTTCATTTCCGATGTTGACAAGACAGAATTCATTTGGAAAAAGAGTGCTTCGTGATTCACAATTAGCTCTGTGTGTGTTTAATAAGCTCTTTAGGAATTTCCCTTATAACTTTTAAGTCTTTTCTTTTTAACTTCAGACTAGTTTAAAGAAATACGTTATGAGCGCGCGGTGCCAGAAGGCGGCGGCGCGGCAGGATTGTCCCTCGGCTGGCGGCTGCCATAGCGTAGTCGGGTGCATTGCCCTGGAGACGAGCGAGGCCAGTGGAGTGGGCTGCGCGCTGAGCCAACCCTATTTTTCGACTGGGACTGCTATGGCCCCGAGTGATGGTGGGATGGGTAACCGGTTTTCCATGGACACAGCCTAGCAGAAAGATGCGGCCTGTATGTCTCCCTGACCCCTGACCCACCGGCCTGATGACAGCATCTCCAGGTTCCTTCCCGGTTCAGTTCAGTTGGCGGCCTCTCAGGGATCACCAGGAGCCTGTATATCAGCAGTGGGGTGGCCGCCAACAACAACCTTATGCTCTCCAGCAGCCACATCACCTCGGTCGTCAATGTCTCGGGGGAGGTGGTGAATACCTTGTATGAAGCCATCCGGTATGTGCAGGTGCCTGTGGCTGGCACTCCCAGGTCACACCTCTGTGACTTCTTTGACCCCATTGCTGACCACATCATCCACGATGTCGGGATGAAGCAGGGCCGCACGCTGCTCCACTGCCAGCGGTGTGAGCCGCTAGGCTGCCCTGTGCCTCGCCTACCTCATGAAGTACCACACCATGTCCCTGCTGGCCGCTCACACGTGGACCAAGTCATGTCGGCCTGTCATCCGGCCCAACGGGATTTTGGGAGCAGCTCATTCAGTAAGAGTTCCAGCTGTTTGGCAAGAACACCGTGCACATGGTCCACTCCCCTGTGAAAATGATCCCTGACATTTATGGGAAGGAGGTTCGTTTAATGATTCCACTGTAAGCCATGCCACCAGCCCCTGCATCGGGGTCAGAGGTGCAGATCTGCCGCTGATTGTACACTAAGATCTGGACTTAAACATTCTGCTTTTGTGCTACAGAAAAAAACAGGTGATGCCTTTTATCAGAGCAATAAAAAAGGAAGAGTGCGGTAGTTTTTAACTTGTAATCCTTCTCTTTTAAGATTAAACTCACTAAGTGTAAAATGGTGAAGATAAGTTTCCCACCCTGTGAGTGACAGGTCATGGCTACTGGCCAGAGGGGAGAGTAAGTAAGGCAGGTGGTGCCTGAGTCAAATGGACCACCGCCCAAAGCCAGACTGGAATCCCGCAGCCTTCCCCCAGACCAGTGGTTGGCAAACTGCAGCTCGTGAGCCACATGCGGCTCTTTGGCCCCTTGAGTGTGGCTCTTCCACAAAATACCACGTGCGGGCGCGCATGTACAGTGCGATTGAAACTTGGTGGCCCATGCACAGAAGTCGGTATTTTGTTGAAGAGCCACACTTAAGGGGCCAAAGAGCCGCAGTTTGCCGACCACTGCTCCAGACCAACTAACCCAGGCCTGAGTGCCGCAATTCCACCTCGTTCTTTCAAACCCAAGAGCCTTAAGCACTGTGGCACCTCCTTGCTTAACAGTAAGTGCCCACCTACTGGATAAGTGACTGTCCAAGGAACCCTAGGGGTTCTGGGCCAATGCCCCTCCCAGCCTTCAACCACAGGGCCCAGCTCTGGTTTTCTGGATTGGATTTATGCATAAGATAATTTTCAAAAAAACTATTCCACCATATAACATTTTTTTTTGAGTGCTGTTGTATAGGATAGGGTCTGAAAGTGCCCTTGGCAACCCCCACCAGCCTTTGCTGAAAGGTGGCATTAGTTTTCTCTGGGGCACCTGTGGAGATAGGGCCTGACATCAGGCCTCAGAGGTTCCTCTCACAGGCCTTGGCTTAGAAGGCTGAAGCTGCAGACCCAAACCGAGCCTTGTCACCTTCTCCCCATGTGATTTTGGACCTCTTGGAGCCTGTTTCCTCATATGTCCAAGCAATGACCTCCCTTTATCACAGGGTTGTCATGAAGATTCAATAGTTCCTTAGCACGGTGCCTAGAACTGCTTCGAGTAACCGGCAGTTCTCACCATGAATGATGCTGTGGCTCTGCTGGTCCAAATCAGCACGGTCATCCTCCTAATGGCATTTCCACATCGTGCATTTCCTTTAATGTTTACAAAGCGTTCTTCCAAAAGAAACCTTTTCAGAGTCCTCCTGGTGTTTAATCCATGTGTCACCTGGGGGTCTCAAAGCAAGGAGCACACTGCCAGCTTCCCCCAAAAGGCCTCATTTAGATCACTGGCCATTAGAGCCAGTGCCCTGGTCTGGCTCACCCACTGGGGCCCACAGGGGCATATGACAAAGGGACCAATGAGTGGGCCCCACCAGTAGGCCCTGACATCCAGCATTGCTCACATACCCAGGGGCCTGAGGAGCTGGCTCAAGACCAGCTATTCTGATACAGAAGTTTCCAGGCAAACAATATATGAGACAGACAAAAGCACAACTGCTCTGTGGGTCAAGAACCCAGTGCCAACCAAATGCCCCTTCTCTCTAAAACTACCCACCCTCGCTTCCACAAAGGGCGTGCCCAGGGGTTCGATTTTAGGCTGGGGGGAGAAGGAAAATCGCTCTGGCTAGACTGATCTCATTTTACGTTGAACAAACAGACCCACAAACACCAGGGCTGGGGTGGAAGAACCCTCCCAAAGCAGCCTTTCTGGAAGAAACCTCGTTGGAAAATTTCTTCTAAAGCGTTTTTAAGGAGTAATTTAATTAAATTTTGTTTTCATTTTAAAAAATTTTAAATTAGCATACCAAAAAATTAACTTTTTTTTGTATGTACAGTTCTGTGTGTTTTGGCACATTTGCCTAACCACCTCCACAGTCAGGACATAGCAGTTCCATCACCCCCAAAATCCCCCTTTGCAGCCCCTTTTTAGTCAAACATTCACCCCACCCCAGCCTCTGGCAAGCACTGATCTCTTCCTATAGATTTACCTTTTCCAAAATGTCACATACATAGAATCATAAAGGTATAACATCTGGAGACTGGCTTCCTCCAGTGTGATGTCTTTTGAGATTCATTCTTTTCACAGTGCTGCTTTTTATATTCACCTGTTGAAGGATATTTGGGTTTCCAGTTTGGGGCAATTTTGAAAGAACTACAAACATTTATGTGTGTAGGGTTTTATGTGAACTTAGCTTGTCATCTAGGATATCTACCTAGGAGTGAGATTTTTGCTCAGTCATATGGGAAAGGTTATATTTAACTTCATAAAAAGCTACCAAACTTCCAGAGTGGCTGTATCTTCTATGTTTCACTATGAGATATTCAGTTTCTCTGTTTCCTCGCTGCTATTTGGTACTGTCGATATTTTTTATTTTAGCCATTCTGATAGGCGTGTGGTTTTCATTAGCATTTCTTTAATGGTGAATGATGTTGAGCGTATTTTTGTGTGCTCAATTGCCCTCCACATACCCTCTGTTAAAAAATGTCTATTCAATTCTTTTGCCCATTTTTAAATTGGATCATTTTCTCACTTTTGAGTGTTGACAATTTGTTATATATTCTGGATGCAATGCCTTTGTCAGATACGGATTTGTAAATATTTCCCCCAATTTAGCTTGTCTTTTCATTCTCTTAAAAGTGTCTTTTGTAGAGCCAAAGTTTTTAAATTTGATGAAGTGCTACTTACCAATTTTTTCTACTATGGATTGTTATTTTGATGTCAGACGTCAGCCTACCCCCAGATCACAGGGCTTTTCTTTAATGTTTTAAAGTTTGGGAGTTTAAAATTTTCACTTATTCCTATGATTCTGTTTTATAAGGTGTGAGTTTCATACATTTTCATATGGGTCTAATCGTTCAATTTCATTTGTTGAAGACTCTCCTTTCTCCACTGAGCTGCCTTTGCACCTTTGTGTAGGTCTATTTTGGGACTCTTTATTGTTTGATATATGTGTTTTTCTCTTCGCCAGTAGTACACTATCTTGATTTACTGTAACTTTATAGTAAATCTTAAAATAGAGGGGAAAAAGAAATATGTTATTAGCAAAGGGCAATATAGTTTATTTTCTCTGCACAATGTATATGAATTATAGATTGGTCTCCTACGAAAGTTTTTCCTCGAGAACTGTTAACATTCTTAGGTAGAATTTTAGTGCTCGTCTTAATTAAATTTGTTCATTAAATGTAGCTCAGACACCATCATAATACCGAAATTGAAGTAATCAATGGGCAGCAAATGAGATATTATTGTGATTTGAAAATGATCTAACTGAATGTATTTCACACGTGAAAGAAGTGTTTTAAATTTGCATTTTTACCACAAATACTTGGAATCTAGGTTTTGGAGAAGTTCATCTTAAGGTGATACTAGTTTAACTTTCTCATTTGTTAACTTGCTTCCCACAGTTAATTCCATATCAATTACATATGGAGATGAAAAATACTCTTGAGCTGAATCTGAAGGGCTGTCCATGACACGGGTGGGCTGAGGGAGAGAGATGGACTGGAGTGGGTGGGAGGCGCAACAGCAGGGCTCCGGTTCAGAAACTCTAGCTTTGGAAGGAGAAGGGGGAGGGAAGCGGTCAGGCACGAGGAGAAGAGGCAGGATGTAGTCACGGGACTGCGTAGAGACAGGTTTTTGCCCAGTCCCACCGCTGGAAAGTGGTTCCCCTTGGGACTGCTACTATGAAGCTTGCAGTGAAGCAGGCTTTGCAAGCACTGGTACTGCAGCCTTCTTCCAGATCCTGGAGAAAGGGAGCACTGGACAAAAGACCAGGGGGAGAGCAACTCAAGTTTGTGTGGAGGATCTCATTGACCTAGCCGGGGATTCTGAGAGTGTGTGTTCTTAGCCTCTGATGGCAAGCTACCAGGACTTTTCCTGTGGTGGATCTCATGACGTGCTCTAAAGCATGTGGAAGGGCAGAGCATCCCTAGGTCCTTTAAGTTCCTAACTCAGCGGTTCTCAACCCGTGGGTCGCGACCCCTTTGGGGGTCGAACGACCCTTTCACAGGAGTCGCCTAAGACCATCGGAAAACACATATATAATTACATATTGTTTTTGTGATTAATCACTATGCTTTAATTATGTTCAATTTGTAACAATGAAAATATATCCTGCATATCAGATATTTACATTACGATTCATAACAGTAGCAAAATTACAGTTATGAAGTAGCAACGAAAATAATTTTATGGTTGGGGGTCACCACAACATGAGGAACTGTATTAAAGGGTCATGGCATTAGGAAGGTTGAGAACCACTGTCCTGACTACTTGTCAACAAGAAAGGAGAAAGATTTCCTAAGGATATTCAGTTTAGGGTGCCTGCTTGGATGAGTCTGTGCTAGAGTCATTTGTAGTTGAGTTACCACATAACCTCTGCTCCACCGCACACCTGCAAAGCCTCTGAGTGTTTGCTCTTGGTGAAGTAGATTGGGGTTGACAAAAAAAAAAGAAGAAAAAAAAGAAAGAAAACATAGTAGCCTTTTTGCAGCAAACTAACAGAGATCAGATATGAACTGTTGTTGAACCCGAAATTAAGTAGATATGACTCAGCCTCCTAAAGTCAGATCTGTAATAAATGAGCAAGCTCCCCTGATGGAGATGGGGAAGGAGAAAAAGAGCCGTCAACTCCAAGCAAAAGACCATGTGGGCCCAGAATTTGGGCATTTGAGTGTGTATCCTGTCCTCTGTCACATTGTCATAAAGGGGATTTCTGGGATTACCTATTCCCTGACTCATGGCAGGCCCCAATATGTGTGGGGCAGTGTCAGGACTGCCAAGGACTTTGGGTGCGCGGGCACCTCCACGTTTCTGGTGTGTTTGGTATCCAGCTGCGCTCATGAGGAAAAGGATTAGGGGAGCTGGCATCTTTTTCTCTGGTGACAGATGCAGATCCCAGAAGAGGGGAAGATTGGAACCTGATGCTGACTGCTTCCTTTCCAAGACAGACACTCAGATCCTAGCTCCAAAATTTGTCAGAAGAAACTTTGGGGCATGCAGTCATGTGCAGTCAGGAAATTGGTAATGTCACCCAACACAATAGCCAAGGAAGAAAGGAAGGTGGGATCTGTGCTGCAAGTCAGAAGAGATTCACTTGCCACAAGCAAATATAACACATGATCCCTCGGAGAGAAAACTGTGTAATAGATTTGTCAGGATTCCAGAAAGTTTTCTTGCAGTGAGATGTAATGAGATCAAGGCATTTAGTCATTAACATTCTCGTGTGGTGTTGACTCTCACAAGAAAAACATTAAGGGCTATCATTTGCTCTTCTGGCCACTCAGAGTAATCCTCCCATCATAAACAACTATAAAACCAGATAGAATATACGAGACAACTGTTTTCAGGTGTTATATGATAGGCAGAGTAGGACAGATTCTTGAGCAAAGAGAAACACATGAGATGAACCCCTTGTTTGCCCTGCCCTTTGGGTTCAGGGCACTTCTCTCACTGTGGAGAACTGAGGAGGAGACCGAGAGAAGCAGTGGGATTGCTGAACTGAGAGGCGGTGATTGGGTCTTGGGGGCTGCTAAAACTTGGTGGGTAGAGCACTAGAAGAGATGGATTTGCTCAGAGGGGACCCAAAAATCTGTGTGGATGCTGACCCTAGGTCTGTGGCCCGGGCCTGGGCTGTGCACATGCAGGCCAAGACCGTGAGGGGTAGCAGTAAGTAGTTGTTGTGGGGATGAGAAGTGACACAGAAAAACCCGAGTTTATCCAGCGCTAAGAGTTACTGGAGTTTCATTGCAGACGTGGGGAGACCTCGCTGAACAACTTGGATATTCTTTTGAAATCACAGAAAGGTCACACCTTAGGAATAAGAACCATGCCCTCAAATAAGGGCCACACCCTAAAAACTAAAACGACAACTCCTTAAAGGAAGACAGCAAAGTCCAAGGTCTTTACAGTGTGTCACACACAATACCCATGTACAATAAAAATTTTCCAAACACGTGAAGAGGCAGGAAAATGTGACTCAGAGAAGTAGACCTCAGTATGACCCAGACGTTAGATTTTGTAGACAAGGATTTTAAAATAGCTATTATAAATATGTTCAAGGACTTAAAAAAAAAAAGGATGGTTCGAATGAAGGAACATATGGGGATGTCAGCAAAAAAAAACAGTAACTATAAAAATGATCTCAATGGAAACTCTAGAAATAGAAAGGACAATATCTGAAATAAAAATTCCAATATGAAGAATGGAAAGAAAAATGATTTTTAAAAATTGAACAGAGCCTTAGTGATGTCTGGGACAATATACAGGGTGGGGCAAAAGTAGGCGTACCGTTCTTCGGATGGGAAATAACACAATAATTAATAAATAATAATGTAAGAATAAACTGTGTTTTGTGTACTCACAACTGTAAGCCTACTTTTGCCGCACCCTGTAATTTATTATTCACATAAGTGGAGTCCCTGGGGAGAAGAATGTAAATGGGACAATATAAAATATATATAGTTGAAGAAATAGGTCTAAAATTTTTCCAGATTCAGAGAAAAACATCAATTTACATATCTAAGAACATTAGTAAACCCCAAACAGGATAAATGAAAAATGAAATACACTTATATCATCATTTAACTGCCAAAAATTAAAGATAAGGAGAATATCATGAAAGTGGCCAGAGGCAGTAGGGGAAGAAAACGTATATAACAAGGAACAACATTTAAAAGCTAAATTATATCGATAATAAGCATAAGGAAGTTGGTGTGGCTTTGTCTTTTCAGATGTAGACAAAAACTATCACCACAGGTCAAGGAGGACATTTCATAATGACAAAAGGACAATTAACCATCTATAATAATAAAGCGTAATATGCTAATTAGACTGGACAGTTGAACAACCTTCCAGACGTCCTTCGGATGACCTTCTGGACAAAGCCAGGGCTGTGAGGGCCAAGCCCCTTGCACGAATTTCATGCATCAGGCCTCTAAAAAGATATAATGATCTTAAATGTGAATCCATCTAATAGAATTACAAAATCTGACAGAACGAAAGGGAGGAATAATAAAATACACAAGTTGGAGATTTTAACAGCCCTTCTGAGTAATTGATAGATTAAGTAGATTTAAAGCATACATACTTTTAAATTTTTTTAAATTTAATTTGTGCCATCACCATTTAACCCCCCTACACCCTCTTCCACCTCCCCCCAACCCTTCTTCCCCACAATCACCACACTATTGTCTGTGTCCATGAGTTCTTTCGTTCTTTTCTTTTTATTCAATCTCTCCATCCTCCACAACACCCTCTCCACCAGAGCTGTCTGCCTGCTCTCTATTAGTTTGTCTCTGTTTTGCTTGTTAGTTCAGTTTGTAAAGCATATAGCTTTAAACAACTCTTTTCTCCACTTAGCAGTTATAGAACCCTATTTCCAAAAGTTGCAAAACACATATTGTTTTCA
Organism: Myotis lucifugus; assembly: GCF_000147115.1. Taxonomy (NCBI): domain Eukaryota; kingdom Metazoa; phylum Chordata; class Mammalia; order Chiroptera; family Vespertilionidae; genus Myotis; species Myotis lucifugus. The sequence continues at coordinate 21,841,344 of NW_005871049.1, read as the reverse complement.
AGTACACATGGAATGTTCAACATCATACATCATATGTTGGGCCATAAAAAAGCATCAACATATTTAAGAGACTGAAATCATAGAGACCATGTTCTCTGACAACAGTGAAATTAGGTTAGAAATAAATAACAATAGAATTTCTAAGAAAGAAACCCAAATATTTGAACATTAATTAATACTCTTCTAAATAATATATAGGTCCATGAAAAACTTGAAAAGGAAATTAGAAAATATTTTTAACTAAAATGTTCATCGCAGCTTCATTTATAATAGCCCCCAACTGGGAACAACACAAATGCTCATGGTGAATGGAAAAATAAATTGTGCCAGATAGATTTAATGTAATACTACCCAGCAGTATAAATGAATGACCTGAAACATAAAATACTATGTATGGATGCATTTTAAAAACCTAATGTTGAGTGAAACCAGATACAAAAAAGCACATACATTATTTCATTTATGTGAAGTTAATAAATTAGCAAAATTAATCTATGGCAACAGAAATTAAAATAGTAGTTGCTTAGGGGGGTAAGAGTGATTGGGTGAGGATTGAAGTGATTGAAATGCTGTATATTTTGATTTGTATGTTGGTTGCATAGATCTCTATCTCTATCTCTACCTCTATCTCTACCTCTACCTCTATCTCTATCTCTATCTCTATCTCTATCTCTATCTCTATCTCTATCTCTATCATCTGTCTATATCTACCTCAAAACTCATCTAATTATGCCTTAAGATCAACGCATATACTGAATGCAGATTTTACTCTAATAGGAAAATGAGTAAGAGAATGGACTCCATTTCATTTTTTGGAGCTGCACACAGTCGGAAGCTGGCAGGTTAGGAGCATGGAGAGGTGGGCAGAGAGTGATGGATGGGAGTGGTCGGCAAACTGCGGCTAGCAAGTCACATGCAGCTCTTTGGCCCCTTGAGTGTGGCTCTTCCTAATAAGCCTTAGGAGTACTCTAATTAAGTTAATAACAATGTACCTACCTATATAGTTTAAGTTTAAAAAATTTGGCTCTCAAAAGAAATTGTAATCGTTGTACCGTTGATATTTGGCTCTGTTGACTAATGAGTTTGCCGACCACTGGTAGGGTAAAGGAATAGGTAAGCACAGCAGAGCTTTGGAGATGCAGTGGGGGAGGGGGCAGATTTCCTAGCCAGCATGAGTATGAAACCTGGGGGAAAGGAAAGAATGTTTAAGAAGGATGTTGCAGTGGTTGGCTCTTTGGCCCCTTGAGTGTGGCTCTTCCACAAAATACCAGCTCTTCCACAAAATACCGACTTCTGCGCATGGGCCATGAAGTTTCAATTGCACTGTACGTGCGTGCCCGCACGTGGTATTTTGCCGACCATGGATTTAGGGAAATCTGTTTGTTTGGAACAGTGTGAAGGCTCATGTCTTCCCTTCAAGAAAACCTGAAACACTACATTCTTCTCGACTTTCAAAGTCGATTCCTGTTGCTTTTGAAAGTGTCACCATATTGAAACTAGATACAAAAGGACTCAATTCCTGAGGATTTCAGGTAGCATGCCCAAGAGTGTTTAACTCTCAATACTCTGACAGCATTGGGGGCAGGGCGGGGCGGGGGGGGGGGGAGAAGTACTGAGGAGTGTAGTGTAAATTTGTAAACTTCTGGTCTCCTGAGTGAGAAGGGCCTTTGAAGTAAGTTCTGCAAGGGTTCTTATATCATCAAACAATAAGCACTGGTCCTGAGAGCCTAGTCACTTTAAAGGGAAATCTGACAGTGTTTTATAAATGACCCCCCCCCCCCCGCCCCCGCCACTTGATTTCTTCACTGGTTGCTTGCACAGCACGCACCACCCTGCGGATTTATGTTCTCTTGCAACTTGTTCACGGCAGTTTGGAATTGCCTCTCTATTTCTTTGTTCCCAAGGGGACGTTTCCTTGTTGTGAAGGAGCCTAGAGCTGTGAAAACTTAGCAGAACATTCTGGGCACAGTTGGAATTGACTTTGTTTACTGTTTAGCCCCTAAAGACCCACATTAGTTAGGGATGCAGCTTGGGTGCATGAATCCCTTTGTCACCATCTCCCTCTGCTGGCCTGGGATTTGCAATCTTATTACTCGGCCCTTCTCCCCCGCCCCCTTTGGTCTGATTTTTTAAAATCTTCTTGGACTATAAAGATAGCAATCCCAAACAAAACAAAATGTTTACTTATGAGTAAGCTCTGGAAAACTTATTATTATTCCCAGTTCTCATTATCCTGCTCACATTCCTGTCTTTACCCATCACAACTCTAGTCCTTCTGTGGTCACACTGTGACACGCTAGCCCTCAGCATCACACCCCAGTATATCACTGTACAGCAATGAGCCGTGCCTCGAATAATGCGTTTTCTCCTAAATGCAAAGTACTTGAAATATTTCCATAAAATATTTCTTACTGTGAACATATTTGTGCTTACTAGTTTTTCATTTTGGAGGGCAGAGTTTAATGTTAAAATATTGCATGCCATCTGATTGGGGGGAAAGATTAAGAGCAAAGGGGGAAGGGTGGGTAGATAGAAGTTGAATTTTTCTGAGCAGTTCTGGGAATGATACCATATTTTAAAATCAATCCAGAATGGAAAATGGAAGTTGCTTCCAGGCATGACAGTCTAGCATTTATAGCTCAATTTCTGTTTCCAGTTCTCCCAGAAAACAGATATCATGAAATCTTTCATGAAACTCCAAAATCTCCTCTTAAGATGATGTTTTTGGAGGCATGGAAAAAGCCCACAAACACCGAGGGCTTGTGGAGGGAAAGGGGAAGTAAGTCTGTTTTCTATTCTCCTTGGGCTGACTGAGAAGGAGGCAGGAGTGGGCAGTGGAGTCTTGACTAAGAATTTGATCACATTTAAAGGAAAAACTGTCCTTCTAAAGGCTCTGTCAGTTTTGTGCTCCCAGACGCCGAGACCTGCAATGAATGGCCTCTATTAAGTAGAATACCTTAATGAGTTTTTGAATATGCAAATCTAGACTCAGGCTTTATTTTGATTTTGAGTAGGAATGTAGAATTAAACTTCTTCTAGTAAATTAATATGACTTTAGTGGTTGAGGCTGGCAGTCATATGGGAGAAAGGGTCCTACTTGGGAACTTCCTAGAATGAGAATGTCTGAGTGACACTCTCATGGGGATAGCCATTTAGGGATTGGCATCGAATAACATTTGGGTTCTAAAAGTCATTCAAGCACTTTGGAAGTTACTCCATATATTAAGCACATTATTTGAGACATGCTTCATTGCTGAGTCTTGAGTGATGTATTGGCCTGTGGTGGTTGAGAACTCCCGACCTCAGAGTGACAACAAGGACTGGAGTTGTGATGGTAAAGACAAGACAGTGGGCAGGAAAATGAGAACTGGGAATAATAATAACTAAGTTTTATTGAGTGTTTATCACATGTCAGGCATTGGGCACTTTCTGTACATTATTTTATTGAATCTTCATGCTGGGAAGGGGCTATTATTCCCATTTGACACAATTAGTAAATGGTGCACCCAGATTTAAATTTCTATTTAGTGTTTGTATTTTTTATAGAGCATAGAGAATATTTACCATATATAATTCTTTGAATGAAATTAAAAGCAAACCAACAAATAGCCACTGGTCATAGTATAAGGTCTTGTGAAGACATAGATTTTAGATTATTCAACTTTAAAACAAGGAGAATCTGCCATTTGTGACAAATGAATGAACCTGGGGGACATTGTGGTAAATGAGATATGCCAGACACAGAAAGAAAAATGTTACATAATCTCATTTATATGTGGAATTTAAAAAAGACACATAGAAGAAGAGAGTAGAATGGTGGTTATTAAGGACAAGGAGGTTTTGTGTGTGTGGGGGGGGTGCTGGTCAAAGGGCACAAAGTTTCAGTTATTAGGATGAATACATTCTAGAGATCTAATGTACAGCATGGTGACATCCTATATAATAAAAGCCTAATATGCTAAGTGTCCGGTCGGCCGGTCAGCCATTCAACCAATCACAGCGTAATATGCTAATGATTTGCTAAGGCTGCTCAACCGCTCGCTATGATGTGCACTGACCATCAGGGGGCAGACAGTTGACCAGTCGACCAGTCACTGTGACGTGTACTGACCACCAGGGACAGACGTGCTCCGACTGGTAGGTTAGCTTGCTGCTGGGGTCAGGCCGATTGGGACTGAGCAAGCCGGGCCAGACATGCCCTGGAGCCCTCCTCAGTCCCTCCTGGCTGGCCAACCTCCCACGTCCCTCCCTAGCCCCGATCCCCTTGTCCTGGCCTGTACCCTCTGGCAATCTGGGACCCCTTGGGGGATGTCAGAGAGCTGGTTTTGGCCCAATGGCAGAACGACTGTTTGCTGTGATGCGCACTGACCACCAGGGGGCAGATGCTTAACACAGGAGCTACCCGCTGGTGGCCAATGCACTCCCTCAGGGGGAGCACTGCTCAGCCAGAAGCTGGGCTCATGGCTGGTGAGTGCAGCGACGGTGGCGGGAGCCTCTCCCGCCTCCGTGGCAGTCGGGACATCCTCCGAGGGCTCCGAGACTGCCTGAGGGCGCAGGCCGGTCTGAGGGATCCCCCCCCCCCCGAGTGCATGAATTTCGTGCACCGGGCCTCTAGTTAATAATAATGTATACTAGAAATTTGCTAAGAGAGTGGGTATCAGATGCTCTCTCTCTTTCACACACACATACAATGGTAACGGAGATGGGTATGTTAATTAGCTTGACTGTAGTAATCATTTCACTATTATATACCAAAATATGCTGCACATCTTAAATATATACATTTGTTATTTAAAAATTAAATTAAATTTAAAAAGAAGATAGAAAGGTAAACACATCAGATGTGACTTCTCACCCTCCCCAAAGCAAAAACCAAAACCAAAGCATATCTACTTCTGTACCTATTCATACCACCTTTTCCAGTCTCAGTCCTTGGTCTACTCATCAACACTTCCTTTTATATCTTCACACTTTCCTCTTACTAGCTGCAGCCCTTCTACATTGTATTTCTCTGCCCAGCCAAGAGATGAGCAGACATTCTGAGAAGATATGCCAGGTTTTCATTACTCATTTTTTTGAGAATGGCGGAGAAGGGAAAATTGCTTCTCAGCGCTTCCCTCACCTCATCGTGAGAGGCTGTTTGTGTAAAAGCAGTGTATGGAATTTGTTGGCAAAGGTGAGCTATGGGTCCCAGGAGATGCTATTTTTAAAAGAAAAGCTCTTGTAAAAAGTAAATGTTTTGTCTGTCCTTGAGAGAGTTAACTTTGGAATGAGTAAAACTTGGACCCTTGGGCTTGAAGAGTAAGAGAAAGAGTACCCATTAATGAGAGGCAGTTGTCTAGAAAAACCAGAGGACACAGTATCATGTAGTTAAAGGTTTATGGCAGTTTTGTGAAAAAGCAAGTTTTATTTTATAAGAAGCTTAAGAAGTATAAGTGAACTATTTTTATTTTATATGATGCATTATTTTGTTTAAATGGCGCTCATATTTTAATTTGGGCCATTTTCAGGAATACAAATGGGCTCCTTCTTGAATGTATAATAGATATCCTAGACCTAGACATACCTAATTTCAAACATTTGGCTTAATTTATGAAAAAAGTTGAGGACAGAAATAGAGAAAACAACTAGTTATTATGTCCTAGCCCAAATTATGTGTGTGGTGAAATAGGATTGGACAGATATATAAGATACTTTTGCCTAATTAATGTTCACTCAGATAACCATTTATGTCCCTTTGCTATTCCAACTTTTAATAGAAGAGTACCTGGCACATAATAGGAAGGAAAGAAGGCAGGTAGGGAGGAAGGGACGAATTAATTGAATAGTCCCTGCTGTCTGCTGCGTGGCAAGAGGCCTACCCCTGCAAGAGAAACCTTCCATTGCCCAATACTTCCCATGCCTGTTTGGTTATTCTAATTAGCAAACCCACTTGGCCACCGGTATGAAAAAGCAGTCTCGAATCAGTGTTAATGGTAATAATGATGGCATTATAATCCCAATTTGCTGACTCCTGAGATCTTTTAATTGGCTCTGAACTCAGGAAGAGAATAGAGTTTTTTGAAACTCCAATGCCAACATGCTGCATTCACAGTTTCCATGGTGTCCCTAAGCCAGCTTTATAACCTATTTTGCTCTTAATGCATGTGTTCTTGTCAAAAAAGACAATCAAATGTTTCACACACTTCTTGCTCCAGGATTTGTTTCATGATGTTCTTTCTGCATGGAATTCCTCCCCCATTCCACTTCAATATGATCAAATCCTACTCATAATTCATTCATTTATTTGAGGCCTCAGCTGATTATGCTCAATATCTTCTCTTAAACTCGGGATCCTCTGTAACCACAAAATGACAAATGTTTACCTGACCCCATTTTCTAACCTATAAAATGGTAGTAAGAATTCATCACTTGAATAACTCCTTAAACTTTTAAAAAAATTTTTTCTTTATTAAGATATTACATATGTGTCCTTATCTCCCCATTGCCCTCTCTCCAACTCCCCCACTCATGCTCTCACCCCCTGGTGTCTGTGTCCATTGGTTAGGCTTATATGCATACATACAAGTCCTTTGGTTGATCTCTCCCCCTTACCCCCACACTCCCCTACCTTCCCTCTGGGGTTGATGGTCTGATCGATGCTTCTCTGTCTCTGGATCTGTTTTTGTTCATCAGTTTATGTTGTTCATTATATTCCACAAATGAGTGTGATCATGTGATATTTATCTTTCACTTAGCATAATGCTCTCCAGTTCCATCCATGCTGTTGAAAATGGTAAGAGTTCCTTCTTTTTTACTGCAGCATAGTATTCCATTGTGTAGATGTACCACAGTTTTTTAATCCACTCATCTGCTGATGGGCACTTAGGCTGTTTCCAAATCTTAGCTATGGTGAATTGTGCTGCTATGAACATAGGGTTGCATATATCCTTTCTGATTAGTGCTTAAACTTTTTAAAAAATTAATCTTTATTGTTGACATTATTACAGATGTTCCTCTTTTTTCCTCCATAGCTCCCCTGTACCCAGTTTCCACCCTGCCCCAGGCCCTCACCACCCTATTGTCTGTGTTCATAGGTAATGCATACATGCATATAAGATCTTTGTCTAATCGCTTCTTGCACCCCCTGACACCCCTTCCCCTCTGAGAATTGTTAGTCTGTTCCATTTACATGCCCCTGATTCTATTCCATTCACCAGTTCATTCTGTTCATCATATTTTTTATTCATTTTATTTTTAGATTAAATTGTTGATATGTATTTGTTGCCACTTTGTTTTACCTTTTTCTTCTTCCTCTTCTTAAAGAATACCCTTCAGCATTTAATATAATAGTGGTTTGGTGGTGATGAACTCCTTTAGCTTTTTCTTGTCTGTGAAACTCTTTATCTGATCTTCAATTCTAAATGATAGCTTTGCTGGGTAGAGTAATCTTGGTTGTAGGTTCTTGCTATTCATCACTATGAATATTTCTTGCCACTCCTTTCTGGCCTGCATGGTTTCTGTTGAGAAATCAGCTGACAGTCATATTGGCACTCCATTGTAGGTAACTAACTGCTTTTCTCTTGCTGCTTTTATGATTCTTTCTTTGTCTTTAGCCCTTGGCATTTTAATTATGATGTGTCTTGGTGTGGTCCTCTTTGGGTTCCTCTTGTTTGGGATTCTCTGTACTTCCTGGACTTATAAGTCTATTTCTTTCACCAGGTAGGGGTGAAATGACAGTTTTCTGTCATTATTTCTTCAAATAGGTTTTTAATATCTTGCTCTCTCTCTTCTTCTGGGACCCCCATAATTCGGATGTTGGTATGCTTGAAATTGTCCCAGAAGCTCCTTATACTATCTTCATATTTTTGGATTCTTTTTTCTTTTTGCTCTTCTGATTGGGTGTTTTTTTCTTCCTCATATTTCAAATCATTGATTTAATTCTCGGGATCCTTTAGTCTACTGTTGAATCCCTGTATATTATTCTTTATTTCAGTTGGTGTATGCTTAATTTCTGACTGGTCCTTTTTCTTTTTCTTTTTCTTTTTCTTTTTCTTTTTCTTTTTCTTTTTTTGGCATTCTCACTAAGATCCTTGAAAGTCTCACTAAGTCCCTTGGAGGTTGCTAGAAGATTCTTGAGTAACCTATAACTGTGGTTTTGAACTCTATATCCAATAGTTTGCTTCTTTCATTTCTTTCATTTGTGACATGTTTCTTTGTCTCTGCATTTTGGCTGCTTCTCTGTGTTTGTTTCTGTGTTTTGGGTAGAGATGCTAAATCTCCTTAAGTTGATAGAGTGGCCTTGTGTAGTAGGTGTTCTATAGGGCCCAGTAGAGTAAACAGAAATGGCTGCCAGTCAGTCCTGCGACCTGGGAGGTCCCAGCATGGGAACAATGATCCCTGTGAGCACCTCGGTCTGGAAGAAAGCGGCCCCCGAGTTCCTGCCCCAAAGCCAGACAGTCCAGTTTCTCCTCGTATGTGTCTGGGTCCCCCAGAGCCTCACTTAGCATGGAAGCTCAGAGGAAGCAGGAGCTTGTAAGTTCAGTGGTGGTGCCAGCCTGTTAAGAGGAGCAGCTGGGTCTCCAGCAGCCTTTGTGTCACTCAACCCCAATCCACACTGGTTTTTACAGCCCATAGTTCTTACTGCCCATAGGAACTTCTTTTCCCAGCTCTGGGTCCCTGGACTAGAGTTCTGGGGTGGGGCTGGGACCCCTTGCTCCTCCAGGCAGCCTCAGCAGAGGCGATCTCCCCCCTGATTTCAAAAGCTGCACACGTGGGTGCAGGACCAGCCCGTTCCTCACCTCCGCACCTCCTACCAGTCTCAGTCTGCTTTCTTCTTCTCTAGTTGTAGGACTTCCATTTAGCCAGCCTTCTGGTGGTTCTGGATGATAGTTATTCTGTATTTTAGTTGTAATTTTGATGTGGTTGTGGGAGGCAGCGAGTACAGGCATTTGCCTATGCCACCATCTTGGTTCTCTCCTTAAATTTTTAAAATATATTTTATTGATTTTTTTACAGAGAGGAAGGGAGAGGAATAGAGAGTTAGAAACATTGACGAGAGAGAAACATCGATCAGCTGCCTCCTGCACACCCCCCACTGGGGATGTGCCCGCAACCCAGGTACATGCCCCTGACCGGAATTGAACCTGGGCCCCTTCAGTCTGCAGGCCGACGCTCTATCCACTGAGCCAAACCAGTTAGGGCATCCTTAAATTTTTAAGTCAAATGAAAACACATTGCAAATGTTAGCATACTAGTCACACATAAAGAAATGTTTAGTCAATGAGCCTTAGTGTTTTCTGCTTATGTGCGTTTTCCTCTCCTCTCTTAGGAACTCATTACCTTAATCCCTCTTTTTCTTTTGATTCTTTTTTTTTCACTTTTCTTCTTAACTTGCCTGCTTTTCTTCACTATGAATACTTGAGTACTTTCCTAGAAAACCCAACCCTGAATTGCTTTCTATAATAGCCCAATAGCTACTCTACATTGGAAAGAAAACATGCTTGCATTTGGAAATGTTTTAACTCATTTAAATTTTGTAAACTTCTGAGCTTACAAACAGAACTTGGTCAATGAGAAGAAAATATTTCTATTAGAGCAGGGGGCTTTATCAAGTGTTCATACCAGACTGTGCTGGACCAAACACCGTGCTGGGCAGTGGGACATAACTGTGAAAAACAGAAATGGTCCCTGTGTGGGAGAGAAGACAAAAAACCAGTTCTCCCTCTAGGAATGAATTGTAATTGGTCTAAATGAATAATAACGGTATAATTACTACTAGCCTTGATGAATAATTGGTTAAGCCTGTGTGGGCGATGCCACTCTGAGACTTGAGGGAGAAATTGGTGGGAACCTCTAGGGGGAGGTTTCTTGCTCTAAAATATGGATGCAAGGCAAACATGTTCTCCTTTCCAACTCTAGATATTATCATTAGCAAGTGATGTATGTGATGTATGGCGATCAACAGCAAACTTGGGCCAAAGTGAGGACCAAGCCCAAGAAAACAAACTGATGCACCAAGCATGTGGTAGGCAGTGGAGAGAATGAGGTGCAAGACCGAAAGCCTCGATGGGATTGTTGAGTTGCTGAATGAATTAGTCCTGGAATTGCTTCTCCCTCAAACTTCTTGAAAAGGGTAATAATAAATGCCCTTACTGTTTAAGGTGTTTCAGGTTTCAGTAACTTGCAACTGAAAGCATGCCCAGAGAGAGATTATTACCTTTTCACAAAATTGAGGCACAGGAAAGGTAAGTTACAGCTCAAGCTCACTTAGGTGCAAAGAGAGAAAACCAGGTTTCAAAGCCAATCTGGCCTTTGAGAGGAACCTTGTGCTTAGTCACCAGCTGTGGCACTGCTGCACTGATCTCAGCATTTCACTTCTATGTACGTGGAATAGTGCTGACATAAGTACATCCCGTTTCAAAATGAAATGTGTTGTACTGTATTAGCCTGGATTGGAGGAAGATATTGGTGGCCCTAAGTTCTTTCTGGACTCTAGCTCCTTCATTAATAACCATTATGGAGTAGCAGGAGAGAAATATGAGTGGGTCGTCTACCTTTCTGTTCCTCACAACACTTTACCTGTGAGTACAAAAGAAAGTTATGGGTGGATATATAAGCCATGTTTTTAAATGCATGATAAATCTTACTTAGATTGATTCTTAAATTCTTGGGTATGGCTATATCTGAGATCAAGAAATTATCCCACACATGAATCATAACTATTTTTTATGAGTCCTATCGTCCTGGGACTACGAACAAGGACAGCTTAATCATCTCTACTCACCTTTATGAAGATAGCACCAAACTATGGTGTATTTAAATCTGGGAGTCCCCGGGCATGCTGTGGGGAGTGGTGAGGAGGTGCTTTGTACACTTCAGGGTCATGGAGAAGACCATTGTTCAAGTCAGAGTTAATGGTGCGATACTGGCTTGGCAGAACATTTCTGGGAATCTGGGAAGTTTAGACTGGCATATGCCATAATGAAAAACATTGCATGCCCCCATGAGATCCCTTTTAGTCATAGCCAGCCTTTAGATGGCATTCATGGCATTGGGATATGGTAAACATTGTGAATATGCCCCCATGAGATCCAACAGCTAATTAAGTGAGGAGACACTGTTTTTTTTTTTAAAAAAATTTTCCCTTTATTGATTAAGATATTACAAATGTGTCCTTATCCCCCAAATGTCCCCTCATCCCCCCAATCCTGCCCTCACCCTCACCCCCTGTTGTCCACATCCATCGCTTATGCTTATAGGCATGCATACAAGTCCTTTGGTTGATCTCTCCCCCTCACCCCCAACCTTCCCTATCTTCCCTCTGAGTTTTGAGCATATGATCGATGCTTCTCTGTCTCTATATCTGTTTTTGTTCATCGGTTTATGTTGTTCATTATAATCCACAAATGAGTGAGAGCATGTGATATTTATCTTTCTCTGACTGACTATATTTTACTTAGCCTCTGTTTGTTTTTTAATTAATCACTTACTATCCTGTCTTTGTCTCACCTGTATAAGTATTAAACTGTGAGGTCAATTTGTTTTCCCCCAAACAAAAGCTTTCAAGCCCAAATGTTGACTTGGAACATTGTGTGATGAGTTGAACACCATGTGAGTGGGACTTGAGTCAACCTGCAGAGAATCTAACTCACAAGAAGTAGGCTTTGCTTCTCATTCATTTTAGTTGCATGTTTTGAGTGATCTTTGGTCTCTCCTGGCCCAAAAATACCTCTTAAGTTTGCATTCCCTGGTCATTTATTATTCATACAGCTGTTATACTTTACTAGAGGCCTGGTGCACAAGATTCATGCACTGGGGGGGTCCCTCAGCCTGGCCTGCGCCCTCTCACAGTGCAGGAGCCTTGCAGGATGTCCGACTGTCACGGAGGCAGGAGAGACTCCCGTCACCACTGCTCTTGCCAGCCGTGAGCCTGGCTCAAGGCTTCTGGCTGAGCAGAGCTCCCCCTGTGGGAGCGCACTAACCACCAGGGGCAGCTCCTGCATTGAGCATCTGCCCCCTGGTGGTCAGTGCACATATAGGGACCAGTAGTTTTGCAGTTCAGTAGATTTGCATAATAGCCTTTTATTATATAGGATAACTCCATTTCTGTAGGATGTTATGTGTTAAGTAAATGTATTTTATACTCTACTTAATTAAAAGACTAACAAAGCTACTAACAAAATGACATGAAATTCAGAAAGATGAAAATAAAATTCAGGAAAATGGGGCAGATGAAAGTGACATGGTAGAGTAAGAGGGAGCCGGGAAGAATTTAGTCCATGGAAGTGGAGTCTGCAAGATCACGCACTTGCATTCAAACTGGTCCAATTCCCCAGAGGGACAAGATTCCTGTAATCTCTGCATTAAGACATTCCTGCTGCTCAGGAGAAGGTTGACTTTCTTGGAACTAAAGCCTGGGGGAATTGTTTTCCAGTAGGTCTTTCTAAAAGGGAACACTGAAATGTAATAGGATTTCCCCTAAAGGATGTGCTCACATAAATACATAGTTCTGTAAAAGTATTTGGACCGGGGGTAAGGAGGCAAAACAATGCAGCCCACACTTCCACTAGATCTACATGCACTGTTCTCTTTTCCCTCAGGAAAGCAAAGCTGCTAAATAGAGTCTCAGTTTCCAAACCTTAACATTTCCCTGCTGTGATTATGATGACTTTGCAGGTGTGAAAACAGCAGTAAACTATGTTTTCGTAAGTCAGAGTCAGTATTGGAACTTACAGCTTTAAGTTATATTGTGGATGTAACCTCAGTTGGCCTACCCACTATTTGTTTTCTCATTAGAATTTTTCAACCCCCTTCCCCCACTTGACTTTAGAGTGCAACTGTTTGTGTTTATATCTGAGAGCACACCATTCCACTGGGAAGATCTCTAGGCATAAATTTAAGGTAGCTCTTTGTTTTACAAAACATGTACTAGAGAAGTACAACTACAAAATAAAAGTCACATGGTTCTAATTTATGGTATTCATTCACAAAGGAGACTGTGACACTTAAAATTAATCCTTTAAAAAATTCAACAACCAGCTCCCCTTTCTTGAATCTGTGGGCTTTCAAGGTGTCCTTTGTGGGTGGAATAGAGAGAAGGTAGCTCTTAAGATCACATAATATAGAAGAGATAGATAGATAGATAATCAGGGTCAATAGAAAATACTATTTCCAATAACATATTTAAAAAGTCAAGTTTTCCATGACTGCATCCCGAGAGAGAACACCTGTTAGGAGTTCAGGGTATATTCTGCAGATTTTTATTTTCTCTGCAAATAATAATATTTATGTAACTCTACACAATAGTATTCTCTCTTGAGTTAGGAAACTGGTCGAAAGGAAATAAACCTTACCTTTCAATGGACCCAAGGGTACCATGTGGCCCATCACCTTCATCTCCTGTCTTTCATGTTGAAGGACTACAGGTGTACAGGTGCTGGCAAGAATAATCGTATCTGATTTTCTTCTGCTGTCACATACACAGGTAGAGCCACAAAACATGTAAAGTCACCTTTTAAAAAAGTTTATTTTTTTATTTTTCAATTACAGTTTACATTCAACATTATTCTCTATTAGTTTCAGATGCACAGCATAGTGGTTAGACAGTCATGTACTTTACAGGATGGTTCCCCACTGCTTCAAATACCCACCTGATCCCACACATGGTTATTACAATACTAGAGGCCCATTGCACGAAGAAATTCATGCAATAGGCCTTCCTTCCCCTGGCTGCCGGCACCGGTTTTCCTCCTGCACCCAGGACCCAGGCTTTGCTCCAGCTGCAGTGGAGAAGCCAAGCCTCGAGGCTTCTCCGCTCTGGCCGCAGAGGAGAAGCCAAACCTCTTCAGTCTTCAGTTGTCTTCAGTCTTCAGTAGTCTTCAGTCTTCGCTCCGTGCCTGCATATGCAAATTAACTGCCATCTTTGTTGGATTAATTTGCATACTCATACTGATTGGCTGGTGGGCATAGTGGAGTGACACCAATTTGCATGTTTCTCTTTTATTAGTGTAGATTATTGACTATATTCCTATGTTGTAATTTATATATCTGTTAATGTAAATAATAATTAAAAAGAAGCCTTGCAACTCATGCAGTTAGAATTTGTGAAACGAAGTCATAATTGTTTTTCAGTTGTATCTGGAAGTAAAAGATAATGTGGCTATATTTTAGGTGTGTGTGTGTGTGTGTGTGTGTGTGTGTGTGTACATGCATGTATAGGAATTATTACTTACCATATTAAGGTGAGTTGATTTCTGAATGTTAGTGTTGAGTCAACTAGTTTACTTAAAATTGCTCCAGAATTTTTGTCTATTCTCTTGACATAAGATTATTATGAGTATCAACAGCCTAATTCAGATCACTGAAATTAGTTAATAAATCAGTGAAACATGATTTTTAAGTTCAGTGGATCAAAGACTGACAATCTAATTTATATACCATAAATATTAGTTAATTATTCTTTAAGATCAGTATCTTACCTTTGAAGGAAGATTTGACCTAACACAGCATCATGGGTGAAGAGCTCTGGATGAACACTTCATGGGCTGTGGGGGTGGTTGACTCTGTTCCTCCAACTTTAACTTCTTTGTTAGGTACATTGGAGGGTTTTGGATTCTAGTTCTGTTTGAGTGTGTGTTTTGGTGTGTTTAAATATAAGGTAAAAGGATCTTCATAAAAGAGTTATTGCATCATGGCTACATAATTCTATCTTATGGATGAATTATAATTCATTTAACAACTTTTATTGTTGGACATTTGGGTTCTTGAATAAATAATTCTACACTATGTATATATTGCATACAAATATCTGTCTACAGACACTCCAAGAAATATATTAATTAGGTAAAAGAGATGGAATATTTTTAGGTTTGGGAGAATGTTTACCATATGTATATGGTAAAAGCAAAGTTACTTTCCAGATAGGCTTTTAAAAATGATATACTTACATGCATAGCCAATGGACATGAACAATAGGGTGGTGAAGACCTGGGGGGCAGTGTGGATAAGGCCTGGGTGGAGAGGGGGAAAATGGGAGACATCTGTAATACTGTTAACAATTTAAAAAAAAGAAAAAATATGAGTACATATTTATTTTATCCTTGCCATCACTTAATATATTATTTTTATGGTTTCCAATTTGCTATTACTTTAATAGTTCCCCAAACACTGTTAATTAAATGGTTAAATATATTTATTCTTCTGTGAATTATTTGTTCATGTCATTTGGTCATTTACCCATTTTTTATTAGGAAATCAATATTTTTATTTTTAAAGGACTACTTTTATATTAAGGACATTGACTTTTTAATATATTTGTTGCAGATAACATACCTAATTTTCCTTTAAGTATTTTTGTGTATTTAGTGGAGTTTTACATTACGATATACTCATTGTATTGATATTTTTGTGTGATTTTTGTCCATCTGTTTTAGTTTTGTAATTCCTTCCCAATGTAAGAACCAGCCAAATATTGCTATATATATTCTTTGTGTGTTACATGATTTCATTAGTTATATTTAACATATCTGTGTAGATCTTATTTTGGTGTGAGGTTAATATCAAACTTGATTTCCCCCCATGTTCTTTGCCATCTTTCCCTAGCAACTTATGTGGATAAACCCACACTTCTCAGTGGTTTATGATGTTTCCTTTGTAATATAAAAAAATTAGATTTACCAGCATCTGTTTCAGGTCTTGTTTTCGTGTTCTATTGATCTGCCTGCCAATTCTATTTTTAGATCAGACTTTTTTAATTGTTTACTTTGTAATACTACACAGGACAAGTTATCCCTTACTCCCACCCATTGGTCTCCTTTCACAAAATTTCCTTTGGTTGCTTTTTGGGAGGAGGGTGGAGCAATAAGTAGTAGGATTAGTTGTTTCTTAATCCCATTCTTTAGTTAAGGCTATACAAATATGTTATTAGAACAGTAACTTTTTACTATAATTTGAGAATATATAATTAGTTTATTCATTTAACAGCTCTATCAGTTTCTCTGAAAATACATTTTAAAAGGTGAAAATGAAACACAGTTTTGTTTCCAACCACTGAATAGTTTCACATGCCTTAATGTAATTTTTTTTTCTTTTGCTGGTTTTAGCATTTTGTATTTTATCTTACGATGGTATAGCTTGGTTAATAGGTTTACGTTTCAGGAATAAAAAGTTATTCCTCAATGAGTATTTGATGGGTATTATGAAATATATTGTTCTTTTATTATTGTTCTTGTTTAGTTTTCATTTCTGAATCATAAACTTGACTCTACAATCCAGCAAGACTTGGAAGAGGATAAGGAAAACATGGAGCCCACACAAATGCAGCAAGAGCACAAGGCTTATAGGATATTGCAAGCAGACAAGGATGAAGGGTGCTCTCCTGAGCTACAGAAGGAATACTCTGATGGTTAAGATAAGATGCAAGTCAATTTGTTAGAGTTGTCCACGGTGGGCAATGCCCACTACGTGTGTGTGGATTGAAAAGAGAAGTGGTCCAAAGACTGAGCTCTGGGGGGCTATTGTGTTCAGAGGCCAGGAAGAGAACTCAGCCAATAAAGGAAATGTAGGTATAGGAAGAGAAAGAGAGTTAGAGTGTTGTGTCTGATGAATAAGTTTTTCAATAAGAAGGAGATGATTAACTGTGTTAGGAGCTGCTGAATTGTATAAAAAATAAGAACTCAGCCTTGATGATTAGTCTTGGTAAGACATACGTCGTTGGTGAAGCTGCCAAAATTGTGTTCAGAGAGTGGCATACTTGCATGTGTGGACCATTCGTCGTGGTCCCAATGCTGACTCCAACTTTTCACTGGAATATTTTAATCCTGTTTTAACTGTAAGATCAGTGCTTGGCCAAGTGCTTCAAATGTAAAAGTTACTTTGTGATTTCTTTTTCTTTTTTTCTTCCTTTTGTTTGAAGTCCTATGTGTGGGTGTGTTGTGCCAATAACTGTTTCTTCAAACAAACTGTTATATGCTCATGGGTATAGCATATAATTTTGGAAATTATAATAAGAAAAAATTAAAGTGAGCTACTTAATTTGAAATTTAATCTAAAGTGCAGCCACTTTTCTCTAGGACTTTTTTTGGGGGGGGAGGGGCGGCACTGAGGCTTTTCTATAAACATCACTGAATTAAATGTTGTGATTGACACTATATCACCCTATGAGTTTGGGTTGGCTTTTGGGGTTGGGTGCTGATGTAATTGCTGGGCAAGTGACCTCCAACAGAGCTGCCCAGTTGTTGCAGAGAAGACCTTCCTAAATGGGGATAGGGGTATTCTGATGAGGGAAATGCAAATATAATTATTCCACTGGTGGAACATGCAAACATGCTTTCAAGAGCCAGTGTTCTCAATCTGTCTCCTGTCTCCATGACACACTCATATGGAGGAATCCTTACCCAGATGTAAAAGGAATATCTTTTATTTAACACTCAAGGAAATTATAAAGATTCTTTAAATTTAGGAAGCTAATGATGGAATCAGGGAGATATTTTGCATTTTTATAACATCTCCATTAAATTTGTGAAAGATCAGCCTAAGGGAGAACACTTCTGAGTCAGAATAATTTTAAAATTAAATCATCAAGGTCGACTGAGATTGAAATAAGGAACACGGGATGGCACTGAGAGTGCTAGAATGTGGCTCTTTGAGTAGATTCAGGGGTAAAACCTCCGGAGTTCTAGATACCTCTTTTAGCACCAGAAGATTATGATAATGGGTGCTGATCAGAAGCTTCTCTGATTCTTTGATTTAAGCAACTATCTCAGAAGAAAGGACCCACTGAGCTTATCTACTAAACAAGATTTCCTCTTGAAGATTTGGCAAAGCCATTTCTATTTTACTTAAATTGCCTACATTTTATGTGTCTATCAATGGCTATTGGGAAATATAGACCTTAATGATGCCAAGTTAATTATAGGTGTTTAAGACCAAATATTAGTAGGTGAACTATGTTGTTCTGAAATATTAGGTCAGTATTTTGAGGAAGTTGTGTAAAAACAGGGAGGAATACATTCTTATTTTATGATTCTTATTTCAGAAACTCAGAATCTGAACTACTAACATAAATTGACATCAGTACTCTTGTCCCACTTTTGACTCCTTATATTTTGCTTTGCCAAAAGTCCAGATGAGAAAAAAGTGGAAATAAGGAAACTTGTTTTATGTGAGCTAAATTACTTGTTAATATGTGCTATTAAAGGCTGAGAATGAGTTTTAGAATTTGAAAGTTCATTGTACTTATTATCTTCCAATCAAGCCAAAGTTATTGAGAATACCATATGGTTTTAAAAGATATATTTGGTGTCTTTGGGAACTGGAGGCTACTAAATCATTAACAGCTGCCAGAATGGAACAGACCAAATGTACTTGGAATTTAGTCCTTTGTAGTGGGGAAGTTTGTGGGTTTCCTGGTTCAGCCCATCTGATGAGAAGAATAACTCACAAACATGTTAGCTAGTTGTACAGGATGCAATTTTGCCAAAGAATATGATAGATGAGAGTGAAGATAAATTTAAAAGACTGTGCCATTAGTTGAAAAAAATGAAAGACAATTAAAGAGAAAAGTAATATTGCCAAATGTTAAGAGTTTCATCAGGTGCAGGGGTTCTCAACCTAGGAATTATTTATATTTGGGCTAGAGAATTGTTTGTTGTGGGGTCTGTCTTGTGCATTGTAAGATGTTTAGCAATATGTCTAGCTTCAACCACTGGATGCCAGCAACATCCTCTCTCCAGATGTGACAATCAAAAATGTCTCCGACATTGCCAAATGTCCTCATGAGGCAAACTTGTCCCTGATTGAGAGCCACTCGGCTAGACGACACAATAGCCCCGAAATCAAGTTGTTAGTATGTAGATGTTTTTAAAATCTCGAGATTGGGTTAAGATCAGTTAGATGTAGTGAGAGGAATAAGGAGGCAAAAAGACCAAGGACTGAGCCCCAAGGAACTCAAACTTTCAGAGATCCCATGAAAGTATAGGAATGGGCAGAGGAGACTGAAAAGGAGAAATCACAAAGGGAGGAGAGTGGGGAGAGTTGTCACAGAAGGTAAGAGAAGAGAACGTAACACTAAAGCCTACACTCGGTGAATAGTAGGGGGTTACTCGGTTGTGCAAATCATGATAGTAATTCATGACCAACTGAAAAGTGATGCTCGCATGTCTATTTCCTCACTGGTCAACTCCTGTCTCATAGGTAAAAGCGTCTGATGCGGATGCAGGGCTCTATGGCTTGGTCGAATATTCTCTTTATGACGGATTCCAAAGCTACGAAGCACCTCGAGCCTTCCAGATTGACCCACATGATGGGCAGATCTGTGTTTCACAAGATATTGACAGGGAAAGGGACCCAGCCACCTATGATCTCTTGGTGAAAGCAAGAGATGGGGTAAGTCTTTGTGAATGAAATTTTAAATAGACTCAAAAGTGAACCACTATGTATACATTACGGAGTACCAAGGATTGTCAATGGCCAATACTGTTTCATAAATCACTACTTCTTTCCCTTTGCTGGAGAATTTCGAATCAAACACCAGACATTTTATTATTTCATCCATAAATAGTTTAATAATCTCTCTAACAGGTAAGGATTTTAAAAAACATAACTATAACAAATTAACATTAATTAATTAATATCTAATATGTATTCCATTGAAATTTTGGGGGTTATCCAAAAATGTATTTTAATAGTTTGCTTACTTGGATCAAGATTTAAATAAATTCACAAATTGATTTCATCACTATCTTCCTTAAGTTTCAATCTATGTTAGCTCCCCACCCCCTTACCTTTTCTCTTAGGATATTTATTTTTTGGAAGAAATCAGGTCATTTGCCCTTTAAATTTTCTGAACGTGGCTGATTCCATCCCTGGGATTCATTTACAATGTTCTTTTATGATATTTCCTATAACTGTCATTTAGAGCCAGAGGTGATGCTGTGAGCTTTTTATTGCATCAGCAGATACACATCATTATTTCATTACGGGTAATGACATGGTGATTTTTGAATTCTCTTACTCATTTGCATTTATTTTCTGGAATCTTCAACTAAAAATAAAGTACTCTCATTAACTAGTTGATTACCCTGCAATATAATTCATACAGTAAAGGCAAATTATACTTGGCTATTTCTCTTTATCAGCTTTTAGAATATTGAGTTGGTGCATTTGCCATCTCCAAAGAATACTAATGATGTTTTTTCTAGTTTTATTATGAAGTCTTGGATTTTAATATATTTGATCTGTTTCATACATTACCAACCTTATCCTTTCTGATGTCCATATTGACCCATCAGCGAAGGAACATTCAAATTGGCTCATATGTCTTTTTTTAACTATTAAATTGACATTTTTTAAAAATCCAGAAGAGTGTATAAATTATAAGTACATCTTATAGGATTTTTGCAAAATGACAACATGCATGGAAGCAGATGAAGAAACATTACTAGTGCCCTGGAAGCCCCGCTCTTGACTTCTTGCTGTAACTATCCCTTCCATCCTCGTACCCTTTAAGAATAATCATTATTGGCTTCTAATACCAAACATTATTTGCCTATTTTTAAACTTTTCACTGAATGGATTCATACAGTATGTGTTTTTGTTGCTTTTGCACAACATCATTTGTAAGAATCATTCATGCTATTGTGTGCAGCAATAGTTCATCCATCCTCATTGGATTATAGTATTCTTTTCTGTGAATTCACAATAATATTTATCTATTCTATAATTGAACATAACCATTTTTTATTACAAATAGTGCTTCATGAACTCTCTCATACATGTAATTTGGTGAACAAACATAAGAATTTATAGTAAGTTTATATTTAGGCATGGAATTGTTAGACCATAAGAAAGCCAAACAACTTTTCAAAATGATTTGTACCATTTATACTCCCACCAGTAAAGTATGAGAATTTCATTTGCTCCACGTTGTCCAAAACATTTGTGTTTTTTCAAATGCTGTGCTTTTAGATGTGTGTGTGTGTGTGTGTGTGTGTGTTTGAAATATTTTTATTGATTTCAGAGAGGAAGGGAGATTGAGAAAGAGAAACATCAATGATGAGAGAGAATCATTGATCGGCTGCCTCCCGCACACCCCTACTGGGGATCGAGCCTGCAACCCGGGCATGTGCCCTTGACCGGAATTAAACCTGGAATCTTTAGTCAGCAGGCCGAGGCTCTAGCCACTGAACCAAATCAGCTGGGGCCATTTGTTATTTAATCTCTTTTTAATTATAGCAATGCAGGTACCTATGTAGTGGTATAGCACATTGGGGACTTTGCATTACCTTGAAGAATGATAAATTGAGTACATTTTCAAATGTTACTGGCTATTTGTTTAACTTGTTTTGTGAAGTGTCTATTCAATTCTTTACCCATTTTCTATTGTACTGTTGGCTTCTTTTCTTATTGTTTTTATTAATTCTTTATATTTTTGGCATTCAAGTTCTTTCTTGGATATATTTGTTGCATATATCTTCTCCCATTCTGTGGCTTGCCTTTCACTCCCTTATTGGTGTCTTTTGAGGAACAGAAGCTTTTAATTTTAATAAAGCTCAGCTTATCTATATGTTTCCCTCTACAATTAGTACTCTTTCCCTTTACAACTGTCCTTTAAAGAAATATTTGCTTATCCTAGGCACAGAAGAGTATTCTCTTATGTTTTCTTCCAGAAACGTTATTGTTTTACCTTTTACATTTATTTTTTTCAATATAGTGGGAGGAAGGTTTATTTTTTCCAGTATGGGTATTCAGTTGACCCAGCGTCCTTTGCTAAAATGATCATTCTTTCCTCACTGCACTGAAGTATCACTTTTGTCATGAATCATTTGACTGTGCATGTGTGTGTCTATTTCTGGACACCCTATTTTTTTACTTGTCTAACTTTGTACTAGCGCCATACTCTTTTAATTTTTTTATCTTTATAATAGGTCATGATTCATGTATTCTTTTAGCTTTGTTCTTCATTTTCAAGATTGCCTGGGCTATTCCTGACCATTTACATTTCCACGTACATTTTAGAAACAGCTTGTCTAATTTCCATGACATTGCAGCAAAGATAGCCACTGTACACACAGTTTTGCACTTTTCTTTTCACTAAGTCCATTTTGGAGACTTTCTTTGTTACCGACTACTCCCTTATGTAGATGGGTACTGCTAACACCTTTCTGGTCTAATCCTTCTCTTTTGAAATTAGTGAGAGAACCCGCCTACTTAAGATATAAGTCAATGAGGAAAAATGAGTCTGAATATATTTATTACAAGTAAACATGTATAAACTAACATGAAAGTATTCAGTAAAATTACTGTGAGCTATTACTATATTCAGTAAAATTACTACGATCTATTTGGTTAGATTTTATCAACCCCTGACTATGTGATTGCAGGAGGCCTTGAGTCTATGTAAGACATCATGTAGTAAACAAAAATAGGAGTAAACAGAGGAGTTTAGGTTAATTTAAGTCTCTGGGATGGTTTAAAACTCAACATATGCGCACACAAATATTTACCTAAAGCTTCAGAGATATATTCTCAATAGATTTTAAGACAATTATAAAAGGCCATCCTAGGATTGAATAGCCAGTTTAATTCTAATACTATGGTAGTCAAACATCTGTTTCTAATTAGTTGGTTTCAGATGACTTTGTAAAAATGTACCTAGAAATTATCTTAATAGAAATAAGATCATTTGATGCCAGAAAATTGTTTACTGATAAAAAAAGCAGTGTACTAATTAGGATTATTGGCAGAGGAATAAAAAAAATCAACCCAGATATTTAATTTAAACCTCCTTTCTTACTTCTTTCTGTTTTTATATTGAACCTACTCTGCAGACTTACTCTATGGAAAGGTCTGCCTTTCCTCAGTTTACCAGTCTCTATGGCAACATTCAAGTACATCTTTAACCACAAAGCTTTCCCAGCTTGAACAAAGGGGATGCATTTTCACCCCAGCCAAAAGGTATTTTCTTTTCTAGATAACTGAGAAAGGGTTTACAGGCTGGGTAGCAGCTTTTGATAGCTTTTAGAAGTCAAAGAGGAAACATTCTTCAGGGTGGTGATTGCTATGGTCTGAATGTTTGCGATGCTCCAAATTCATATGTTGATGGTCTTAGAAGATGGGGCCTTTGGAAGGTCGCCAGGGTGGAGCCCTCACGAATGGCATTAGTGCTCTAATAAGAGACCCCACAGAACTCCTTAGCCTCTTCCCTCATCTAAGGGCACAGCCAGAAGTTGGCAGTGTCTGGGCCATGCTGGCACCTTGACCTTAGACTTCTAGCTTTCAGAACTGTGAGAAATAAATTAATCTCCCAGTTTATGGTATTTTGTTAAAGCAGTCTGAATGAACAATGATGTATATGAATCAGAATATTCTTGTGTAAAAACTGCTTGTTAAAACTGCTTGTTTTGTAGAAAGAAAATCCTCCAACAAAGCACAATACAGTCTAGATTGTTAGAACAGAGAAATCCTCCCTGCAGGTACTTCATATTCAAGGTGATTCATCATAAGCCCAGCCCTGGCGCAGATGGGAACTGGTCTGCTCCCTGCAAGGTTTAACATAGGTTTTATTATTATTTAGGCATGAGTAAGGAGACAATTGCTATTTTTAAAACAGTTTTTTATATTCACAGATCCCCAGAGGAGGCACCAAGGGAGGAAGTGTGTGTACACAAGGGAAACCCTGGGGTCAGGAGGCAGAGGGAGAGAGGAAACACCTCAGGCAGGGGTTTCCAAGGGAAGGAAGGCGAGAGGCAGAACAAGCAGGCTTATGATTGGCCAGTTTGAATAGGTTCAGTGGAATGTTGGGCATAGATGCTGCCTCTAGTTATCTGGTACTTGACTGTGGAGTGATTAGGGTAGGTGCATTGTGTCCTGGAGTGTGAAATCCCCATAAAGGCTGTGGTTGGGGTGTGGGCTCTGGAGTGGTTGGTTTGCATTTGAAAAGCATGCTCACCTGATCCTGGTCAGTCCCTCCAGGATCAGAAGGTCCCAGATGTCAAAGTATCAAAACACAGGAAATAGAATACATGGGCCAATACACTGCTCTGGTGCAGAGTCCCCTTGAAGAGGAAGGCAAAGGGCTCACCAGAACTCCTGGTATAGGTAAGACTATGCAGAGGAAGCAGCTGCCTTGTTTCACTCCAATTTATTGGAAATAACACCCAGTAATACTGAAGGAATTCACTACTCAATTTAACTGTTGGCCCAGGGTAGCATCATAAATCACCAGAGAAAGCTTTTGGCATAACATTGGTCACTTTCAGCAACTTCTTTTTTGTGTCAAGCCCCATGTGGTCCCATACAAGCTTCATTAAATTCTGCCCAGTCCTAGGCAGATAGTCCTCATACTCCTCCTCAAGCACCACCAACGTGCACTCTTCCTCTTCCTCACTTCCCTCTCTGGTGTCATCATATTTCTCATATTCACTTCCACATTTTGCATCTTCTATCTCATCTCCATTCTTTTTCAAGTTTACCTCCTCCAGATGCTCTTGAGTGTTTGGATCCATCTCCACCCCCGTCTTCCACTCTTTTATCAAGTCATCGAGGTGAACTTCTTCAGTCATACTCCCGCAAACATAAAGCAGCTTGTCCTTCATGGCCAGTACAAAACTGGAGTGAGAACTAGGCTCTATTAGAGGGCCACTGGCTTGTCAGAATCACCTTCCTCTTTCCTGGTGTCTGGGGCAGAGGGTACACGTTCAACGGTGATCAGAATTGCATTCTCTGTGGCCACCACTTTGACCACCTCCAAGGGCTCCGAGGTGCCAGTTTCCCTACATTCCTGCTTGTCATCAACTTCAGGCTGCACTTCTTTTGGCCTCACCTATATTTTCTCTTCTCTGACCTGGGTCCCCTTAGCTGTCCCACAAACCAGCAGTTCTTTGAGGTGTCATAGAATACAGGTCATAAAGAAGTTGTCCTCCAGGCTTTCTTCCTCTTCTTCACCACAGACACCCCTGAGGAACAGTGTCTGATGGTTCCAGGCCATAGCCACTGAAATGCCAGAGGTTGAGTACACTCTATGCTCCATGATGCAATCTAAGTCCACACCCGTTTGCCTTTCCTTCCTTCCTCGGTCTTGAGTCAGAACATATCTGAATGCAGGGTGAGTTTGTCCACCTTAGTTGACTGTTTCCAGTAGCCTCCATAGATGATTATGCTCCCCTGGGGAGTGGTGGACATTTGGCAGCCCAGTCTGGGTGTCGTCCCAGTCCCTCAATGGACAGCTTGCTCCACATGAATGTGTCCAGGTTAATGGCATACATGTCATTGTAGTGATGTAATCCCTTCTACACTCATGGAACTGCTAAAAATAATTAGCTATGTCTTCCAGGCTACCATCCAATACCCACATTGACCTAAAGAATCCCTTATTGATTTGACTTACTCCTAGGTTTTGGTCATCAAATGCAGGACACTTTAAAGATCTGTGTAATAAAGAGGATCAATTCATCTGTCTCTGGATGAGCAGAGAATGACACATTCAATGCAGATGAAGATGGGGACATGGTGTTTCTACAGTCTGTCTTGTTAGCATCTAGTGTCTGGAAATGGGCTATCAGAGCTTCAAGGTCTCCTCCTTCTGCAGTGTTTGGACACCTTCTTCTCCATTTTGGTGTCCTTCTTCTTCTTCTTGCCCATCCCGTGGCTCCAAGGAGGTGCAGGGAGCTCAAGGAGAGAACTTCACATGCAGCCCACCTGAAAACAGGTTCTCCTCAGGGCACTCCTGGCCATGCATTTCATAAAGGAAGGGTGATAGAAACATCAATGATGAAAGAGAATGATTGATCAGCTGCCCCCTACATGCCCCCTACTGGGGATCAAGTCTGCAACCTAGGCATGTGCCCTAGCTGGGAGTTGAACAGAGACCTCCTGGTTCATAGGTCAATGCTCAACCACTGAGCCACACGGCTGGGCTGGCCATGCATTTGTAAAGACAAATTTTAGAAGAGTCATCCCTATCCCCTCAAATAATAAGGTTTTTAACAACTTCCTAACCTTCACCTTGTTTAGAACTAAAACTGCCTTCAATGTTTGTCTTAGAATGTATGAGAGCAAGCAACATAAGACTCTATGTGTGTGTGTGTGTGTGTGTATGTGTGTGTGTTCCAGTGTGCAGTGTTTATTCTGTTGTCTGCATATTTATAAATTTCTTCTGTGATACACTGTGCATTTATACAAGGTGAAGTCTGCATCTGTCATGATTGTTGTGTGCAATATCTACCAGCAGCATATGTCCCTAATCAGAAAGGTTAGCATAGATGAAGATAACAATGTTGACAATGACTGGATAGGCTGTCCTTTAAATACAATCTAGACTGAGTCAGAAGATTAAATGAACTCAGACAAGATATTTTAGGTTCAAGATATTGGATTCTAGGCCATAGTGAATTTATTTAAAACAATGAACTATACTTTGACAAAAGACTTTTAACTTTATAGAATTGCCTTGATAGTTTGTGGTTTTTCCTCTGATCCTTTCTCTTCCTAACGCATGTCTTTGGAAGAAAATTGCTGAGAACCCATTTGCTGGTGTTTACTAAGATATTTATCTGTCAAAAGAAGAATTTTTTCTTATAAAATACCTAGATGTTCTGGGCTTTTCTATTTATTCTTGTGATAACTGTCAATATTTTAAAAAATTCAATCACTCCTCCTATTTTACTGGTATCACTTCTGAAATAACCTATTTTTTGCTGCTCCTGTTGCTGCTATTTATCTCACTCGTAGAAGCCATGAGGATGTTATAAAATCATACAATGGAAACAAATAATTGGATTACATTGGAATCAAGAGGGTTTTCAAAATAAAGCCCCATAATTTAATTATTCCATGCTTTACCTAATACCTGTTTCCGCTTCCCATTTATTTTCATTAAGGAAATGTCTCCTTTTTGGTATGTATGTCTATTAACATTCTATTCCTATTTTCTGTGACATCCTGAATTCTGTAGCTGAAATATGTGTCTGAGATAAAGCTATTTCGTCTCTATCTCACTATTGCAGGCTCAGGGCAGGGATGGGGCAAAGTAGCAATATAGAAAGTAAATTGATTTAGCCCGTCACCATTACATGCATTCATGATAAAAGTTGGCTATTATTTGTGCTACATGGTTTGTGTGTAAAGCAGATAGATCTCTAAAATAAAAGCAAACTTTCTAAATAAGAAGGCATATTCATTTTTTCCTTTTTACTGCAGCTTTATTGAGGTATAAACCTTTATAATAAAAGGCTAATATGCAAATTGTGCCCTCAACCCGGAGTTCGACCAGGGGGCAGTGCCAGCCAGCTAACCACCTGCGGCCCCTCCCCTGGCCTGTCTGGTCTGATCGGCCCCGATTGGGGCGGGCCAGCCAGACCCTCCCAGTGCACAAATTTGTGCACTGGGCCTCTAGTTAATACATAATATTGTATGTATTTAAGGTATTCAGCCTGATGTTTTGATTATACATATGCATTGTGAAATGATTACCACAATCAAGAAATTAACATATACATCAGCTCACATACTGAGTGGTGAAAATCCTTAAGACCTCAGCAAATTTCAGTTTAGTATTATTAACTATAATCACTACACTGTCCATCAGGCTTCCAGAACTTATTCATTCTGCCTAACTGAAATTTAGGTCACAATTATTTTAATTTTAACAGATTATGTTATCTCACTTTCCAAAACATATTCAAGTGCTTATTGCTATCTTACATTTCATTGACCCTCACCCCCACTCCAGTTTAAGGAATAAGCCTTTGCCCAGTTGCTCAATTATTTTTTAGCTAAATTGTCATAACTATGTCTCAAATTGATTGTTTACAATTCTCTAATATACTATCAGAACCAATCCACAATGTCTTCAATATCACTTTACCTCATTCTTATCTCTAAAGTTTAAGCCTGCCATCCATCCATTATCCTCCATATTCTTATCCTCATCCTTCTTTTTTTCATCTTTTAAATTGAATTAATCTCCTACTTACCTTCTGTACCCTCCCAAACTCTCCTACCATGGCCTCTGGAACTCATAGCCCATCATTTAGCCAACTCCCTATAAACTCAGCCTGGTCTATGACTACTCCTTATCTTCTTGCCCTGATCAAAACAGTTCTTCCCTCAGGATACCAACCCCTCTCTGACTCTTTTACAGAGAAACTGACATGCTGCTAAATCAGAAGCCGGGAGGGAGGTGTCCAGGTGGATGCCCTCCCTGTTGCCCATTGCAGCATCCAGATCACTTCGACTCCTTTCTCCATCAAAAACCAATTCACGCCTGGCCATTGTGGCTCCCTGGTTATGATTGACTAGAGGCCTAGTGCACAAAAAACGTGCATGAGGGAGGGGTCCCCTCAGCCCATCCTGCACCCTCTCCAATCTGGGACTCTTTGGGGGATGTCCGACTAAACCAGCAGTTGGACATCCCTCTCACAATCCTGGACCGCCGGCTCCTAATCGCTCACCTGACTGCCTGCCTGGTTGCCCCTAACTGCCCCCCCATCCTGGCCTGATCGCCCCTCACTGCCTCTGCGTGCCGGCCTGATCGCCCCCAACTGCCCCCCTGCTGGCCTGGTCACCCCAAACTGCACCCCCGCCCCCCGCTAGCCTGGTTGCCCCTAACTGCCCCCCATCCCCCGCCAGCCTGGTCGCCTCTTACTGCCCCTCCCTGCCAGCTTGGTCACACCAAACTGGCCCCCCTGCTGGCCTGGATAAAAACAACCTGCCCCCCGTGCTGGCCTGCTCGCACCTCAACGCCCCCCCCCCAAGGGGGGGGGGGGGGGGGGGGGAAATTTTTTTTTTTTT
>NW_005871049.1:21678645-21812474 GCF_000147115.1 Myotis lucifugus | reverse complement strand
TTTTACTGCCCCCTGCCAGCTTTGTCACCCCTAATTGCCCCCCTGTTGGCCCTGATTGCTCCCAACTGCCCCCTCTGCTGGTCTGGTTGCCCCTCATGGCGCCCCCCCCCACCCCACCAGCCTGGTCGCCCCATGCAGCTTGCTGTTCAGTTGTTTGGTCATCCCTCACTAACCCCCCCTGCTGGCCTGGTTGTAGGCAGCCATCTTGTGAGGGTGTGAGGGTTAATTTGCATATTATCTCTTTATTATATAGGATTCCCAGTCAGGGCACATACCCAGGTTGAGGGCTTGATCCCAGTTATGGGAGTGCAGGAAGCAGCTGATCAATGATTCTCCCTCATCATTGATATTTCTATCTCTCTCTCTCCCTCTTCCTACCTCTCTGAAATCAATAAAAATTATATTTTGTAAAAAACAATCCACATTTGAAATTCCTATTTCAGACTATACCATGGACACTGTTGTTGCCATCATATTCTCAACATCCTTGTCACTCTGGACCTTTATACCTTACTCACAGTCTTCCTCTCCACCATTGTTTCCTCTCAGACACTTCAGTGTCCACTGATTGAACAACCCCAAGCCAGTCTGCAGTGCCCTCTTATTTCACTCCACCTGGGGACCTACTGGTCATTTAGGTTTGCTGAATATAGACAGCCAACCTGCATTTTGAGCATACAGGCTAGATGGAACTCCCATTGTTTGTATTAATTTTGTTGCTGGCATGGCCCTGTAATTCAACTTAGAACAAGGAAAATCACATTTTTCTAAGGATGTATTTCTTTCTTTATTTTATTTATTGATCTTAGAGAAGAAAGGAGGGGGGAAGAGAGAAGAGAGGAGAGAGAGAAACATTTGTTGTTCCACTTATTTATGCATTTACTGGTTGATTCTTGTATGTGCCCTGACTGGGGATTGAACCCCCAACCTTAGTGTATCAAGATGATGCTATAACAAACTGACTAACTGGCTAGGGCTAAAGATGTATTTCCTAACTTAGTTTTAGTCCCCACAGTCTGAGATATATGGGACCTCAGAGCCCGAGGGTCACTTTCAGATCCATCCTTAATGTCATCCAAACAATACTCTTTCTGGTCCTCCTGGCCCTCACATGAGCTTCCTGCAGACCTGCACTGTAGCAGTCCTCCTTTCCTCTCCTGCCAAAACTTCTTTTCCACTGCCTTTCCTCCTCAGTGCTTCTCTGCCATAGAAAAAGAAAAAATAATTAAGAGAAAGACAGCAAGAGAAGCTGGAGGCTGAGTGAGTGAGAAAACCCAGGCTGTGACTTACCAAGGATTTTTGTCAAAGATGAAAGTATCAAAATGTGCCAGATACAAATGGTGCTTTCAAGTAGGAACATATGTTTCACTTCAGAAGAGTGAAAAACCACAGAGGATTATTTTCTTCTATTATAGTCTCTCCCCTTCTCCTTGTTTTGAGATGAAGGGGACCCAAAATAAACAGCATCAGATCCACTTCTCACTATTTTATGTAGTATATTACTTTCCTAAAATTTGAAAAATTCAGAATTCTGGAACAGATCTGGCCCCAAAGATCTGGCCCCAAATATTTAGGATTGCTACCATTGCCTTCAGACTTGATTCTAAATAGCCTCCCAAGTGGTTTCCCTCCTTCCGTCCTTGCTGGTCTTCAGTCTGTTCTTAATACTGCAGCCAGAGTCCCAGTGAAAATCCAAGTCAAATCAAGCAACTTCTCTGTTCAAAACCCTCCAGTGGGTCAGAGCCATGGTTCCTTCAGGGGCTCACAGAGTTCTCCATGCTCTGTCCCCACCTCTCTGCTCCCTGAACAGGCCTGGGTTGAACATGACACTCCTGCCTCAGGGCCTGTGCACTCGCTCTTTCCTGTTTCTGTTATGCTTTTCCTCCTGATGACTGAAGTCTCGCTCCCTCATATAGGTCAGTCTGTGATTCAAATGGCACCTTCTTAGTGAAGCTTTCACTGATGATTTTTTCTAAAATCGTGCCCTCCACCAGTGATCTGTTTGTAATGGCTTCTCGTTCCTCAACAGGGTGGACTAAGCGCTCAAGCTTTTGTTCGTGTGGATGTGGAGGATGTGAATGATAATGAACCTGTGTTTAACCCGCCCACCTATGTGCTGAGCATTAGTGGCCAGACCCAGCCGGGCACCGAGATCATCAATGTCCTTGCCACTGACAGGGATTCTGGGGTATATGGAACAGTGGCTTACGAGCTCATCCCCAGTGACCTGTCCTCCCTTTTTACCATCGACTCTACCACAGGTATGTGATCCTGGAACAGTTTGCCTCTGAAATCAACGTCTTCTGTGAAACAGCCAGAAAATGAACAAGAGTGATTTCTTTTATTAGCAGGGATGTTGCAAGACTTATGCCACCTGCCAAAAGGCAGCGAGGTGTATTGAAAAGAGCAAGGGCTTTGGAGTTCGGTTATACTTATGATTTTCACTGGCCCTACTCTCCTTACTTAAAAAAAGTAGTGCTAATGATCCCTATGTTGCCAAGTTTTTGTGAGGATTAAAGGCAATAATTTAGGAGAAACAACTAGCCAATATGTTTCTTCCTCGTATGCCCTCTAAGGGTGACTTGCATGATTTCAGGGTGCTAATCATATTAGTGCTAAGAGCCTTATACAGACATCCTTTTCTAACACTAGGTCTCACATTCCCTTAATCTCTTTGCTTAGTTTCCTTGTTTTTTAAAATACCTAAAGCTCCTTTGAGTTCTCTAATATGACAATTGTGCTTCTGCCCAAGAAGTCCAATGAGCAAACTGAGTTTTTTAGAAACAGTCATTATTTAAGTTGGTACCCTTCCCTTCCTATTGGATTCTTATTAACAAAATAATGTTTGAAATAATTATTACTAGAAAACATAAAATTACAAGTATGTTACATTATAATACTTTTGAGATATTAGATATATTTTTGTCTAAAATTTTTTTCTTTTTTCTTAATTTTTTTTACATTATTTTATTTTGTAGTAAGAACACGTAAAATGAGATCTGCCCTCTTAACAAATTTTTAGGTGCATAATCCTTTATTGTCGACTGAAGATACAGTGTTGGACAGCAGATCTCTAGAATTTATTCTGAAACTTTGTTCCCACTTTTTAGCAATTTCCCATTTCTCCCTCCCTGTCATCTCCTGGCAACTACAATTCTACTCTTTGATTCTAGGGTTTGACTATTTCAGATATCTCATATAAGTGGGATAGACATTTGTCCTGTTACTAGCTTATTTCACTTCAGATAATGTCCTCCAAGTTCATCCATGACGGCACTTCCTTCTTTTTAAAAGCTAAGTAATATTCCATTGTGTGTACATATCATGTTTTGTTTATTCATCTGCTGATTGACATTTAGGTTGTTTCCACAGCTTGACAATTGTGAACAGGCTTCAGTGAACATGGGAGTGCAGCTAACTCTTTGCGATTATGTTTCTTCTTAAAGCCCCTGATCTGAGCATGGGCAGAATGAGTATCTATTGTGATGGTGGTGATAATGTCAGATGCCCTGGTAGGCATGCTCTGTACATTGTCCTATTGGATCTTTACAACACTCTTTGCAACAACCATATTCATTAGCAACAAATAATAATATACACGGGACATCTAATCTGCCAAGTTAGTTTGCCTTTTCGCCCAGCCCCAGGTAGAGAGCCACTGCTTCTTGCCAGGAAAGTGTACTTTATCTGGAGTGTGTGGCTGCTGGAGGATTCGCTATTTACAATGACAGTCTTTATAAGGCAGAACTTTCCTTGCTCAAAATAACTCACTGATGTGGCCCCTTTGACATTTAAAAGATCAGAAGAACATACTGTTTTAGGATATTGGTCTGCTTATCTTGGCTTTCTCAAAATTCCTCTAAACTGAGGACCTTAACTGCTTGTCAAAATGCCAGGCCCTCTAGGACAGTAGCATTGCCAAAATTATATAGGTCAGCCAGTAATCAGGGCACAGCATCAAGAAGCATTCAGCAGATTGTTTTTAGAAGACATCAACACACTCATCATCTAGTTTCCCCTGGAAGATCTTGAAGAAGGAGCTGTGCAGTATCCCATTTTTAGAAGAGAACTCTATTGTTGTGCTGGCTTCAGTCAGCCACAGGCTCCCATTCCTGGCATGGGTACAAGACAAATGCCATTGTTAATCACGGAGAACACTTTATATGAGTCATTATCTAGGGAGGTATCATGGTTTTGCTTTGTTTTTTTTTTTTTTAAAGGAAAACCAATTTTGTAATGGAAGTGGCTTTGGGTTATTGTTGGCCGGTGCCTATATTATTTTTGTGTCAGTGCATTTAAGTTGAAGACATTTATCAGTGTAGCAGTACTTGGAATTTAGTTGCACTTAATCACAACTCATGAGAAATTCATGAAAGCTGGTAATGCTTTGCTTTAACCTTTAGAAGAGAATTGAAAAGCATCATGACTAACTCTGGGGAAAAGGTTGCCCAGTGTACCGGAAGTCTTCAATTTGAACAGTTGCGTTCAAGTTCATCTGTTGGTTGACTGCCACCTCACATACATTTTCTAAATTGCACATAATAGACTTCCAGGCCATGCCATTAAAGGTCATCTAACTATTGATGTTATCAAAGAATGGAACAAGAAGCAGTTTGGAATATGGTTTTTTTCTTCTTCATCTGTGCTTTTGTTGTAACCTATAGGAAGCTGCTCCTTCTTGCTTCCCTTTAAGGCCTATCTCTACAGAAGCTGCCAGTGCAAACACAGTCTCAAGGAATTGCCTTTAGCCATACATTTGTGGAATGAAAAAACAAGTGACATTTAGAAATAATTGAAAATTTATTTAAATCCTTATTACATTCTCATAAGAAATTGCAAGGGAGTGTCATTGATAATACAGAGCAAAACTTCATTTAAACCCTCTTCCCTCATCACAGGTTGGTAGGGGATTTGTGGCCTGCCTCACTTTTCTTCAAAACTAACCCAAACTTTCTCGTTTCCTCTCTAGCTTATCTGTGCTAGCTGGCACTTTTCCAGATTTATATACTAAATAAATATATAGAATGTATATACAGGGTATGGCAAAAGTAGGTTTATAGTTGAAGTATGTGAAACAGAGTTTATTCTTGTATTATTATTTATTAATTACCAGAGGCCTGATACATGAAATTCGTGTGAGGGTAGGCCTTCACAGCCGGGGCGGCTGCCTCAATCCCTCCCTTGCAGCCAGGGCGACTGCCTTGATCCCATGGCTGCAGCCCGGCTTCTTCTGGAAGGTCATCTGGAAGGACGTCCGGACAGCCTTTCAGTCGATTTGCATATTACACTTTTATTATTATAGATTGTATTATTTTCCATATGAATAACTATAACCAATTTTGCCCCCACCTTGTATGTATATATAATTACATAATTATATAGATTATAGTTTTTATATAGTTGATTATATAATTGTACAGTTTTATAGTTATATACAGTTATATTGCATGAGGACAATATTGAGAATTGATTAGCACATTTCTGCATTGTCACTTCTTCCTGAGTTGCTCTAAAATTCTCTCTTTGAGACATTCATTAATTTGCCCACTGGTCCATTCGCCCTTTCATTTTGATGCTTCCTATATCAGACGTGCTATTCTATAAGCTTACATAGTGTGTTATTAGGCTCGTGTTTTCCTGAAGACAAGAGATTTTTCCATTGACCTATTTGTGCCACAACCAAGACTCATGCATTAAAAATAGAGCTCTGTGATTATGTGTTCATCTGGTAAGAGCAATGTTTTGAAGAAAACTGAAGGGGAGTGGGTGTGGCGATGTCATGGTTGTTTTCTCTTGTGGGTTTATCTTTCTGGTCTGTTTCTGGTTTTCTAAGTGTGTTGTTAATTCAAAGAATATTTTTGTAAAATGTGTTTAGGCACAGGAGAGAGAGATTGAATTGAGCCTTCATTTCTCTTATTCTCAGTTAGTCGTTCTTCTTTGATGTGGCCACGAGGTAGACCACAGTGTTTTGAGTTTTAAAAGAAGGAAATACAGAGACACATTTATTAATAGCTCTTTTTCATGTATTTTTAATCCTATTTAATGAACTATATGTAGATTTTTTTTCTACATTCTTTGAAGTATCCCTTTAGTAGCATTAAAAAAAGCAGTTCTTTAGCCTTTCTGTTTGTGGTATTTATTTAGTCATTTTCCGCTGAAACAAACATAACTTCTAATTCAGATTATTTTAAGGTGACAGAGATTACAAGCATTTGTGTTTGCAAAGTGTAGTTGAGCAACAATAAATTATGCTGCCTTGCCCATCATCTGATCTACGTTTAGTTATGACATATACAAAATCCCAAGTTTAGCACTACAGAACAAATAATTAAAAGGGTAACAGAGCGAATTAAACTGCCAGCCAAGGGCAGCTGTGCCTCCATGTTTAGCTTCCGTGTTGCTCGGGTGTATGGATTTTAACACGGACTTTAAGTAATGTAGCACAGACTCTGTTTTTCTTTATTTCAAGTGCAGATTCTTTTCTAATGTTAGTTTTATGCTCAGATTTGATACCATGTGATGAGTCTCATAATTCTTCATGATTGCCACTTTTCTACATATAGAACATTCTGATATGTAGTTAATAAATTAATACCACATCTCATTTCACAAGGGATGTGAGCCTGCTCACGCCAAAACATTCTTTCTTTTATTTGCAAGACAGAGTCTAAAATTAATCACAGGCACCTAACCAGTGTATGTCACTTTTATAGGAAACAAAAGCATGTTGGAGAGTTTTCTCATTCATTTTTTCAATATAACATCACTGACTCTTGGAGATGAAAGGGACCTTACAATTTAGCTCCCTCATTTAGTGGAGAAAGAAATTGAGGCAGAAAGGGATTCAGTGTCTTGCCTAAAGTGCATGGTTGATAATATGGCAGACCTGAACTTGAACCATTTATAAGTTTGTTATAAATTTGGATCATTGTTTTCTCTGTCAATATCAGATAGAAATTTGAATCCATTCTATTCCTGTCAGCTGCTACAACTTAGTTAACCCTGATTCGTGTGCAAAATAAATAGCATAATGTCATCTATTTGGTAAATAAGTTTTTATATTCTCACAAACTGAATATAGGAAAATTATCATAAATATCAATAACCAATAAGAAAGTAGTATTGATACCCCATCTTTTTTGTCCTGTTTTTTGAGAAAACCACACACTTACGGACTTCATGTTTGGTGAAGGTTATGACTTTGTGCTTGTTTTTGTTTTTAACTAGTCCATAGCTTACAATTTTAGTAATGACCTACAGATTATTTTCTAAGTAGTAGGAATTACCATGTTGGTTAAGAATATCCCAAATTTGCGGGAGGTCTGATTATGAAAGTAAGTATTGCTTAATTAGTAGAACATGATTTTATATATACTGTATATTAAATTTAATTAAGAGGACCGTTGTATTTAAGTGCTTTTATTAGTCAATCAATTAAAATAAATTTATTCCATCAGTTTCCTCTTTTAAATAAAAAGTGACAAACTAAAGATAATAGCCAAACATTATTGCACATTAAAATTAGTATGCGTAAACCCACACACCCAGTAATTAAAACATAAAATAATCAGTGATCTGTATATGAATCTGTGTCTGTTTTAAAGTTAAAGTTGGTTCCCTGAATGGATGACTAATGAAAAAAATGAGAGCCAATTAATCACTGTACTTTGAAGTATTAAAATATAGTGTCATAAACTTAAAGCTGACAAAATATATAGGCAGAGAACTATTTCTTTTATTTACTACTTCATTATTATATATATAATGCATATTTATATGTAATATATATTATAGAGCTTCATTTTCTGGCTCCTCAACTTTAATAGACAGCTCAGTTTAAGAATGTTGGATTCAAGTAAATAAGTTTTCTAGCTTACTCTTTATATTCAAATGTAAGAAAAAGTGAATGTTTTGAAATATTCAGCATATGTAAGGACAAGCTTAATTTTAATACTTCCCTCTTCTAAGTGGTGAGTGTTCAAAGAAACTCACTGGTTCCTTCCTGGTCTCTAGTAGCAATTGTTTTACTATACAACCTTGACTTTAAAGGCCAACTAAAGTAACCATTGGCTCGGAAGAAGCCTAGTAAAATGTATATATAGGCATTAAATGAACCATGTTTAAGTATAAAAAGACAGATTTGGCCATTTCTCTCCCCTGTCTAAATCTTTAATGACTTCCTATGGATATTTGACTGAAGACCAAATCCTTGTTATGGTCAAACCAGGCCCTTCAGGATCTGCCTGCTTTCCCGTGTGTCCTTATCTCCAACAACTCCTTCTTTTAATCTCTGTGCCCCTTCCTTATACCAACTTCTTCTCCTCCTCCTCTTTCTCCCTCTTCTTCCTCCTATTCCTCCTTTTTTATGCCATCTTCCTTCTGCAAGTACATTACATTATTTTTCTTCTTCTGAGATTAGTTAATTGTTCCCTCTCCTCTCCTCTTCCCATCTTTACATCTTCGCCTAGTTAATGACCTAAGTCATCCTTCAGGTCTCACTTTATGAAGGATTGCCGAAGGAGGTACTGGAAAACCAGTATCTTTATATCCAAATTACTAAATTGAGACTGTTTTGTGACTTAAAGTAACAAAAAGAATTTTAATTGGTTGATAGTGATTGTGGAAATTGTAGGAGCATCCTGAATTTTGACTTAGGGGGAGGGGAACAACCATTTGCACAAAAAATATAAATTTCAATAAAAGAAAAAAATAGTCTCTCTATGGTTGCATTCCATGAGCTTTGCTTTGTGTCATACTTGTTATCCATATTTATGACAGCCAGAGATGATCATGTCTGAAGTGGAGAAATGGGCTACATAATGATGAAGCTACATTAAGTGGGGTGGCTTATGAAGGAACTTAAAAGCATGACAGAGAAGCTTAAACTTAATTATTACAGGAAATGAGGAATGACATAGGGTTTTGAACACTAGCACATTATGGTGAACATGACATTTAAGGAAAATTACCCTGGCAGCACTGTACTAGGTGAATTATAGGACTAGAAAAGTTGAACAGGAAATATAAATTAATTAACAGAGACTATATATTAATATATTATTATAATCTAGGGATAAAGTTATGAAGTTTATACTAAGGAGATAGTAATAAAAACAGAGAGGAAGGAACTAATTGAGGATATTTAAAGAGGAAAATAATACAAGAATGGTGACTGGTTTATAATGAAAGATGATGAGTCACACACAGTTTCTTAATTTTAACTAAGATGATTGATGGTCCAACTGATGTCAAACTGATAAATACCCCAGAAGAATTGCCACCTAGAAAGAGGCATAGAACTATAATTCAGGTGGGAAGACATGGGAGATACTAGGACAAAGTAACTATTGAAGAACATATAAATATTTTGAAGGCGAGAGTATACAGAAGTGGTTTTTAAACTTTAGAGTAAATAAAAATTACTGGTGAAGCCTTTAAAAAATAATCCCTGGATCCTTCCCACACCTAGAAATCAGAATATCTGCATAAGAACCTGAAAATTTTGAGTTTACAAGTATCCATGGTGATTGGATGTAGGTGGTCAGGAAACACCCTTTGAGACCCTCCAGTGAATAGAACAAAGAGAAATGCTTAGAATAGAGAAATGCATGGAAGTGTAAGGAGGAGGAAGTTTGAGGAGGAGATAGAAATCCCAGGAATTTTTAGAAAAGCAAAAACAAAACAAAACAAAACAAAAAACTGTCATATAACCAAAGAAAAAGTCCAAAAGCAAGAGGATATCATGTGTCAGATAGATTGTAGAAGTTAAGGAGCATGAGGTTGGTGGTAACATCTAATTGCTTATCTTTCACTTGGATCTGTCTGTATCCTCTTCTTGCAGGTATGTTTCTCATAAATATATGTTTGGATTTATC
This sequence comes from Myotis lucifugus, assembly GCF_000147115.1. Taxonomy (NCBI): domain Eukaryota; kingdom Metazoa; phylum Chordata; class Mammalia; order Chiroptera; family Vespertilionidae; genus Myotis; species Myotis lucifugus. Next base: position 21,802,599 of record NW_005871049.1, on the reverse strand, counting down.
TTGAAATTCATTCCAATAAATTTTGTCTTTTAAGTAGAGTACTTTGTCCATTTATGTTTTCTGAATTCTTTCCCAATCATAGCCTGCTATTGATATTCGGTCTCATTCATGTTAACATATTTCCTCAGGTTTTCTGTGATTTTTATTAACTGTGGGCTTGCACCTTTATCTGAGAGAATTCTTTGAACCCTGGGGATGAAGGGGGGTTCCTCTGGAACGTGTTTGTACTTCTCTTGCCCAAGTGTCTTCCCAGTCTATGCCATGTCTATACCATGTTAAGTTAAATTATTGGCTTGGCAATTGATGAATTGGTTTCTTGTTCATACAGTATTGACTATCCCCTTATTACAGAAGAATTTGGGGTAGAACAGCAATTGTATATATGTTTGTACATTTATATATACTAGAGGCCCAGTGCACAAAAATTTGTGGACTCGGGGGGGTCCCTCAGCCCGGCCTGTGCCCTCTCGCAGTCTGGGACCCCTCAGGGGATGACCACCTGCTGGCTTAGGCCCACTCCCCGGGAGATTGGGCCTAAGATGGCAATCAGACATCCCACTGGCAGCCCGGTAGCCCTCGGGGGATGTCCACTTGCCAGTGGGGAGCAGGCCTAAGCTGCAGTTGGACATCTTTGGCGCTGCTGAGGAGGCAGGAGAGGCTCCCACCACCACCGCTGTACTGGCAGCCGTCAGCCTGGCTTGTGGCTGAGCAGAGCTCCTCCCATGTGAGAGCGCCCTGACCACCAGAGGGCAGCTCCTGCATTGAGCGTCTGCCCCCTGGTGGTCAGTGTGTGTCATAGTGACCAGTCATTCCCAGTCCTTCTGCTGTTAGGGTCAGTTTGCATATTACCCTTTTACTATATAAGATAGAGGCCTGGTGCACGGGTGGGGGCCAGCTGGTTTGCCCTGAAGGGTGTCCCAGATCAGGGTGGGGGTCCTGCTGGGGTGCCTGGCCAGCCTGGGTGAGGGGCTGATGGCTGTTTGCATCTGGTTGCACCCCCTTCAGGGTGGGGGTCCCCACTGGGATGCCTGGCCAGCCTGGATGAGCGGCTGAGGGCCGGCTGAGGGCTGGCGGGTGACTGAAGCTCCCAACCTCTCCTTTTTTTCTTTTTCTTTTTATTCGGGGATTTATTTACCTTCTATGGCTGTCACTGGAACTGAGAGCCGGCTTTAGCTCTGAGGCTCGGCTCCAGCGCTGAGACCTCGGCTGCTGAAAGCAGGTATCTGGGTTTGTTTGGCTTCTATAATTGAAACACTGTTGCAGCTCCAGCTCTGAGGCCCGGCTGGCTGAAAGCAGGTTTTTGGGGTTTGTTTAGCTTCTATAATTGCAACATTGTTTCTTAGACTGGACCTCAGAGGCCGGCAGAGGCAGGCGGGGAACCTTGGCTTCCTCCATCACTGGAGCAAGCAAGCCTACTGTTTGCTTCAGCTGCCTGGCTGCCGGCCACCATCTTGGTTGGCAGTTAATTTGCATATTGCCCTGATTAGCCAATGGAAAGCGTGTCGGAGGTATGGTTAATTACCATGTTTGTCTATTATTAGATAGGATATATATATATATATATATACACACACACACACACAGCACACACATGTGTAAAGATATGTGCATGTATACATATATACAAATATATGTGTATATGTGTGTGTGTTTGAAATACATTAATGCAGACACCTAGTGTGAAGGCCTTACCTCTAAGAGTGTAATGAAATGAGACATGGAGAAATAAGATAATGAGCATTTTCTTTTCAAAACCTAGTGAAAAACTGAGATTGGAAGAATTTACCTTGCATGGTCAGGCACTGTTTTAAAAGGCTTGGAAAACAGTTTTTTAAGTTTTAAATTTTATTTTATTGATCTCAGAGAGAGGTAGTATGGGAGGGAGGGAGAGGGAGAGAGAGAGAAACATCAGTTGGTTGACTACCGCATGCACCCTGACTGGGAATTGAGCCCAGTAAGTATATGGGATGATACTCCAACCAACTGTGCCACTGGGGCAGGACTGGAAAACTTCTTTTTTCTTAACAAGGCACTTCTCTATGGGAAATAGGACTCCTGACCCTCCCTCCAATAAATTCATTCTCTGAATGACTACTATATATGCAAGGTTCTAAGCTAAGCACTCTTTATAGTAGTTAACATTGGTGTAGTGCTTCAATATTGACATGTAACATTGAAGTGTGTTGTCTCAGGCTCATCTCTGTCATTTTTTACTAATCGACTTTGTTGACATTACATTTGAGTGAGTGATATGGTAGTCGGGCCTAACAAATGCAACACCATTTATGTTTTTCTGTTGAATTGACTTAGTTTCAAGATGCCCAGTGTTTAAGCTCTAGGAAAATGTTATTTACTTACTTGTTAGATTTTGGAGCATCATTTTGCAAATATACTTAAGTCTTTGTTTGGAAAGTGGATATATTAGGGTTCTCCAGAGAAATGAAACCAATAGGAGCTCTGTATCTGTATCTATATCTACATTTATATCTATATCTACCTAGAAACACTCTTACACAGACACACAGAATAATGTTTGACCAAATACCTGGGCACTCCATGGCCCAATCAAGTTGGTATAAAATGAACCATCACAGAAGAATCAACAGATCAGATGTTTGATTGCTCATCAGTATTTATTGCACATTATCTGTGTCTTAATTCTTTCTTTCCCTTCCCCAGGAATTATTTACTTAGCATCAACTCTAGGTCATTTGGAATCTACTACACTTCTGTTGATGGTTTGTGCTCGAGATGGTGGCGGGCTCACATCTGTCGTTACTGCCGATGTCACTATACACATTCTTCAGACAACTCTGGCACCTGCTGAATTTGAAAGGCCTAAGTACACTTTCTCAGTTTATGAAGATGTACCCGAAGACAGTCCTGTCGGAATAGTGAAAGCAAAAGAGTCCTTGAGTAAGTACTTCTTATCCTGCATTGAAATGGATTGTTGCCACATTTCCTGTGTTTTCTTAGGCTGTACAGTCTTATATTAAATCTTTTCTTCTCTCCATGCAAGAAGCGTGGAGACCACACGATCTGTGTCTTGCTCATTGTTCTTTAACATTATTTCTATCCTACAATTTTTTTCTAATCAGAAAAGTTTTAAACAAAAAAAACCTCATTGTAAACAATATACATCTCCATATCCCACTGCCCAACACACACACACATACACACACACACACACACACACACACACACACACGCTTCCAACATTTTTTACAAAAATGTATCCTAATATCTTTGTTGTCTTACAACTATCTTTTTTTTCTACTGTATAATTTCTATGTATTTTTTCTACTGTATATATTTTTCTACTCTTTACTGCACAACTTTAGAGGTAACTGTATATCATTTTTGTCTCATGATATAAAGTTTGAATGGCTTTATGAAACATTTCTCTGTCGCTCTCAATTTGAATGATTTACAGCATTTTGCTAGTCTGCATAGTACTCAAGCAATGTCCTTGTGAGACTTGTAGAAGTTTCTCTGCAGGAGAAATTCCTAGAAAAGAATTATTTGTTCACAGGCCTTGCCCTCCCCTGCTCCTAGCTCCCTCCTTTCCCTTCCTCTGTCCCTTCCCTCAACTTTTGTGGAGGATATTTGCCGTTCATAGGTAGATATTATAGAAAAATATCAACATAAACTTAACTTGGCTCCCTCAAATATATTTAAAAGGCTTTCAAATAATTTTCTGAATGTCTTCTCCTTTTAACTAATGCAAGAGGAATGATGACTGATAGTGAGCCTGTGCCTTGCTTTGTGTCCATTGGACACCAGCGTTATCCACTAAAGCATCTTAAACCATATGTTCACTTTTCAACAGACTTTGGAGAGCTGAGGAAGATGTAAGATGTTGCATATTATTCTCTGTAGATGTAGTATACATTAATATGTCCAGATTTCAGTGTTTCCACAGGTACATTCTTTTGACATACAGGGATTGCTTTATTTTTTATTCTTTCTTTCCCTTTTTTATTCAGATTCCTCAGAGCCAATATTTTACAGGATCTCCTCTGGCGATCTGCATGGAACGTTCTCTATCCACCCGTGGCTGGGCACCATTCGAACCCGGAAGCCTCTGGATCACGAAACGCAGCCCATGGTGGTGCTCACGGTCCAGGCGCAGCTTGGCAGCTCCCCCGCCTGCGGCAGCACGGAGGTCAACATAACTGTAATCGATGTCAACGACAACCATCCAGTGTTTCCCAAAGCCTCGGACGAGGTCAAAGTGTCGCAGGTCACACTGCCCGGCACAGCCCTGTACCGCGCACGTGCAGAAGACAAGGACAGTGGTTGGAATGGATTCGTCCGATACTCCATTGCAAGCCAGAATCCAGGCATCTTTTCCATTGACTCGGGGCTGGGCGTGGTGTACCTCAATGCCAGCCTGGGCGCTGCTGTGGCCCAGAAGCACACACTAACTCTCATGGCCCAGGACCTTGGTGTTCCTCCCCTAGCATCCTTGTTCCTGCTGACAATAGTTATCGAGAAACAAGAATCGAGCCCATCCTTGATTTTTGGAAATTTGGTCTATCAAGTTGAAGTTAGTGAGTCTCTCTCACCGATGACCCAAATACTGCAAGTACAGGCCTACCCGCTTGGCCCACAGCACAAAACCTCCCAGCTTCTTTACTCGCTGGAACCCGGCGCAGACTCTGCCGTGTTCGCTGTTCACCCTTACACAGGTTGGATTTATCTGCGGCGACAGCTTGACTATGAATCCACCCAAACATATCATTTAAGAGTGTTTGCCTGGATCCCGGAGGACAGATTGTCACAAAATGTGAGCACTTCAGTAATTGTTCATGTCCTGGATGAGAATGACAATTCCCCTACCTTCTTGCATGATGTGTTGTTTTTGAAAGTGGAGGAGAGCCCCCTGCCCCAAGGGGTAATAGGCAAAATTACAGCAATTGACAGAGACTCGGGAAAGAACGGACAGCTGTCATATTTCCTTCTGTCTGATGGAAAATTCTTCAAGATGAATCCTCATACAGGTAGCATTTTGTAGCTTCCGCTTATTCCTTTAAAATTGGAATTGACAAAACCCTAATCTTTTAGTTATCACATTAGTGCAAACATATAATTAAAATTATACTCTTTAGTGTATACCTTATTGATTACAGTACTGTGATTTTATTTCTAATGATTCATACTTCTCATGCCTCTCACCCACATCCTATATAATAAAAGGGTAATATGCAAATTGACCCTAATGGCAGAATGATCAGAACAACTGCTGGACCAGTCACTATGAGGCACGCTGACCACCTCTTGGTCCCTTCCCCCCACTGCTGTCAGACACCGATCACCCGATGGCTAACAGGGAACCAGGGGTGGGTGGTGGCGGGGGGCAAGGCCAGCTGCGGGCAGCTGGGGAAGATGGCCCTGATCGCAGGTCAGGCCTAGAGACTGTACCCGTGCATGAATTTTGTGCACCAGGCCTCTAGAATTACTAATATATGGCTCTTATTCTAAATTAGAGATACAATCAGAACTGGGTTGAATAAAGCCTTTTATAAAGTCTAATTTTTCACCAATCTTCTTTTTTCATTTGTATATTCCTAAAAAGTTAAATAACATTTTATAAAATATGAATGTCATTGATGAAAACTAGAAATCAATCCAAGATTTCAATACCACTCTATTGATATATTTTCCCATTCTCATTTTGATAAGGGAACCATAGGGAAAGAAAGATATTTACAGTGATTTTTTTTCGAGTTTTAATTATGAAACTAATTAAATTTTTACAATTTATACAATTTAAAATTTTAAAGTATGAATCATTAGAAATAAAATTTATATTGTATAAATTTACAGGGACTTTATTTAATCTCTGAAACCATCTACACACAAAATATGTTTATGCTACAACTCTATAGCTGGGGAACTTAGACTTCGGATAACTTGCCCAAGGTCACAGAGCCAGAAAGAGATGAGAGGAGGTCACCACTTGGTACAATTCCTGGAGACACCATGTATAACGTAGCCCATGTAAATGAGGCCCCATGCCCTGTAGTGTATGGAATTTGAATTCAGTTCTGATTAACTTTATTCCAAAGATCCCTGTTGTGTGAATTAGGAAAAGATTCCCTTTCTTCTAGCAGGTGGAGCGCTCACCAGGGCACAGCGCTCGCCAAGAAGCCTGCAAGCTCCCGTTCACTCCCAAGCTGGTTCTCCTCTGCAGGGCACATACCTAGGTTGGAGGTTCAATCCCCAGTTGGGGCACATACCAGAGGCAACCGATCAATGACTCTCTCTCTCTCTCTCTCTCAAAATCAATAAACAAATTTTCGGGTGACGATTTAAAAAAACAGTTTTATGTGTGTGTAATTTTTGTTAAAAATCATACTTATTGTAAATACTATATAAATATAGGTGTCCCTAAAAATGTATACACACACTTTGAATAATTATAAAGGCAGTGTTTATTAAAATACATTTCATTTTCAAAATTGAGCTATCAGCTGTTAAAGTGTGTATACATTTTTTGGGACACCTCATATAATTTATATAGTAAGCGCTGCAATTAAGTTCACCAATTCAACATACCCAAATATGAATTTTCTTTCTTTGTGTCTCATTTCAACTTCTTGTTTTGTTTTACACATCATTTTATTTGGACAAAGAGGGCAAATTAAAAAATCTTAGAAATAGCAATGTTGGCAGTAGTTGCTTCACGTTTACTCTCTCACAAATAGGTATTTTCATAAATAGTGAGTTAGTCACTGCCTGGCAGAACTCTGCAGCAGAGGACAGACTACCAGAGAGCGCACTTGGCCTCCAATGGCCCTTGACAAGAGGTAGAGGCAGTTTCAACTTTATGCCTGAGTCTCCAAGGCTGAAATGTGAGGGACATTGACTACGAGTGAGTAGGTTCTAAACAAGAATATGTGAAATAAAGTTTGTAAACATTAAGAGTTATTTGGGAAATCACTATCCATCCCTACACATATGTTTTGTGAGATAACGATAAATAACTAACTGCATATGTAAAAGAAAAACCATAGCCTGAGGAATCTATTTGATTCTCATGGAGATAGTTCCCATTATTTTAAAGTGATGATAACAACTGCCATGTGTACAATGATTTACAGCCTCCACAATAATGTTAACTTTATGATTGCATGTTTCTGATAGCCCTAAGGAAGTAGGCTCAGAGAGGTCCTTCCATGTCCGAGATGGAGAAACTGAAACCCAGACTCAGAGCTCGTGATGCCTAAGCTGAGCTGAAGTGCTTCTCTCCTTTATTCTGCATGGCAAGGGGGAGAGGGACATGCTGCCGTTTAAAGTCTTCTGCGCTATTACTACGGTGCCTCAGAGTATTTTACCATTGGTTTCTATGAATTCAATTTTTAGTTCAAATTGAATTCATAGAAATACAAAAAATGGCAAACTTAAAGTGGCATTTTTGGGAGAAACTTAGGAAATTCCTTTCAACAGTAGAATCAACCTACTCACATACATGGTCTTGGAAGTTGTGCTTTTACTCAGAGCTTTATAATCTTTGCTTTTCCTTTCCACAGATTATTTTGGAAGTGGCTCACAATGCCAGCATTCTAGTGCACAGTGTCACCCTCTTTTGTCTCCTGTGCCCCTCAGGTGAACTGATCAGTTGGGTGGCGTTGGATCACGAGCATCAGGTGCACCATCAGGTGACTGTCCTAGCGACCGACCATGGCTCCCCGCCACGAAACGCCAGCATGGTGGTTTATGTCACAGTTACTGACATCAATGATAACAGGCCGTATTTCCCACAGTGTCTCCCTGGAAAGGAATTACACATCAAGGTTTGTGGGGTTGAAAGAGCCTTGCAATGGACTTGTAGTATTCTTAGTTATTTGAGCACCATCTTGTGGCAAAAAGCATGAATTTATCAAATCAGTCATGGTATGGCAATGCATTCTTTTCTAGAAGACCTAGAAATTGTGCATATGTCAAAAAAAAAAAAAACTCATCAAAAAATAAAATGGTTATATGTGCAATTTGAGGTCTCATATCCAGTTGTTTTAGGATTAATGTAGTTCTGCCCTTTGTATACAAACATAATAATTCCCCATTATCAGCAATGCTCAGACAAGGATTGTTTTTCTAGTAATTTGCAAGCATCTCTTTGTACAGAGCTCCTTGAGTGACTGATACACATCTCTAAGATGGTTCATTAGAGATAGGGGAATAATCTGTAGCTCTAAAGTGGAGAGACACATATCCAGAGATTATAAAAGCTGATCTATTGGGGGCACATGCAAGAACTTCTAATTATAGTTATATGATCTCATCTTTTTTTATTCCTATGTTTTTGTGTATTTTACAATGTACATAATAAATTAGCATATTAGTTTACACACACAATTAATTAATAAGTATATCTTGGAGGTACTCAGATTTTTTAAAGAAATGAATAGGTTGTATGAATAAAAAGTTTGGAAACCATAACTCCCAAATAATTAAATTGGACATTCAAATTGTGCTCAGATATGCATAGGGTATTTAGGAAGCTAATAACTTTAAATTCATCTTCCAAGTCCTTATTTAAAGAAAATTTTACCAAAGCTAAATGTTTTGTCATTATGATTTTAGTCGTGCCATTAGAATATCCTGTGGTTTCCTTGCACAGTAAGACTTTTAAATATGGAGTTCAACTCCACATGTTGATTTCAATAGTCTAGGAAAGTTTCTGTTAATTATCTCTCCTGTGTGAGGTATGTTTCCTGAAATAAAGATTTATGTTTATCTTTAGCATGTTTTCGACCTTAAAAACAACCTTTTAAAAAACGTCCTGAGAAGGTGATGAATGAAAAGATGCTAGAATCCTTAAAATACACTTAAAATCCAAGATTGTTTAGTTATTTTGATTTCCTTTTCCACCCTCCTCAGAATTAGTTGAAAGGCTGTAGATAACTTGTTTAAATTGAGTAAAATATTTTAATTGTAATGTGGATTCTTTTCATGGGTTTACACCCATATAACTTTTATATGGTAGACACTAGAATTATATGTGGATTTTAAAATAGTTTTTTAAATGCTTAGTAGTAGTGTGTGCTTTCACTTAAAGTTCATTGCTTTTTATTTAAAAATTTTACTGAGAAATTTGTAAGCCGTTTGTTTTATTGACAGGTTTTGGAAGGTCAGCCAGTAAATATGTTGGTGACAACTGTGTTTGCAAAGGATTTTGATGAAGGAAACAATGCAGAAGTTATATATTCAGTATCTTCAGGTAAATGTCACTACCCATAAAGGATTATGAGTGTTTAGAATTTCCTCTTTCATTTATCAACTATCTACCTCCTTCTGTGGACATAGTTAACATCGAAAATAACACCAAATTACAAACAAAATACATTTGTTATGGTCCCACAGTGATGGCGAACCTATGACACGCGTGTTAGAGGTGACACGCAGACTCATTTTTTTGGTTGATTTTTCTTTGTTAAATTGCATTTAAATATATAAAATAAATATCAAAAATATAAGTCTTTGTTTTACTATGGTTGCGAATATAAAAAAATTTCTATATGTGACACGGCACCAGAGTTAAGTTAGGGTTTTTCAAAATGCTGACACGCCGAACTCAAAAGGTTCACCATCACTGGTCTAGAATCACCTTTATATTAAAAAAAATAATAGAAAAGTTTAGTGAAAAGTTATAGTAGTTTTTTTGTGCCCTAAATAGAAACCAAGCCACCAATCATCCACCTTACATGAATAATTTTCAAAAATGTGATGTGCAAATCAATTTTTATTGAAAGGAAAGTAGCAATTAGTGGATAACAAGTGGTATTAATATAAAGAAATATGATTTGAATAATAAGATCCATGAATCTCTATGAAGACTAAATATTCTTACGGTTAAAGTAAATCACCCCTAGAAAATGTTCTGTTTCCTCTGTATAGTTTTAGTGCTATTTTTTTACGTTCATTTTCTCTCAGAGTTTAAGGCAAATACATCTTTCAAATGCTCAATCACAGATGTATTTGGATTAGTTAATTCTGATTTCTGCATTGTCAGTTAACATTAATTTCCTAATTTTTGTGTATGTATAGAAGATAGATCTGATCACTTCAAGATTGATGCCAACAGTGGTGAGATAAGAACAACCACAGTGCTTTTGTATGATTATAGACCTTCCTACAGGATGACTGTAATTGCCAGTGACCAGGGAGTGCCTCCTCTTCAAGGACAGGCAGTTATTAACATCCAGGTAATTTTCTGTCATCGCCATAACATGTAGAAGGGTGTTTTAAGGGTCTGTTTGATTTTTATACAACTTTATAGAATGAAGATACATTCAATATGTGAATACTACTTTTAGAGAGCATTGCACATGTATATGTGCCTTTTTTTTTTATTATCACTAGAGACATTATTAGCCTCAAATAATTTTTTATTTGAACTTTGCACAATTCCTGACAAGATACGTACCTTCATCCTGTACAGGCATTAATGTTGCTTTATTTTAATAAACAAAAAATGTCTTTACTTTTTTCTAATTGCAAAGACTTGGTAAATTTGCAGAAGTAACTTATATGTAAACAAATGGCCAAATAATAAATCACATTGCTTTTTGTAATTTTTAAATTTAGAAAAGTCACTTGGGATCCATATTCTAAGGCTTTACTTTAATCAGAATGTGAAAACAAGTTGTGAGAAGTATTCTTAGTAGGAAAAAATTACACTAGTGAGTCAAAGATAAGATAACTGTGCATGGCTATTTTTCTTTGCTCATGCACATGATAATCTGTAATATTGATACTGGTATGTATAAAAAATAAGAACATATACCCTGAAGAATTCTTTATTGATTGCAGATATATATTTAGGAGAAAATTCTATGTCAAAATTCCTCAAGTCTCTGGTTTTAGATAAACAAAGACACATGATACATAAATGTACACAGATGTTGTCATTATGGATATATTGGTCTCTAGGATTTAAAGTAATTTGGAGAACTACATATTCCACATTCTCATTGAAGAATCACAAGACTATAGTTCAGCTTATCAAAATATAGCATGGCCTCACATTAGAACCAATATATCATTTCCCACATTAGAACAAATGGGAAGTGGAAATGTACTTTCTCATCTCCTAGATATTATGCAATTTTCAATCATCAGAGGCATACTGGAATCTATAATAATTAGACTGGACGTCATTCTGGATGTCATTCCAACATTCTTCCGGATGAATCCGGGGCCAGAGTAAAGCCCGGGTCCCGGGTGCCTGCCAGCAGCCAGAGCGAAGCCCGGGTCCCGGGTGCCAGAGGAAAGCCGGTGCCAGGGGAAGGAAGGCCTACTCTTGCACGAATTTCTTGCATCGGGCCTCTAGTTATGTAATAAAAAATAATGCCACCAATTACCATATGTATTTCACACGGAGAGAAGGGATTAGTTTCCAAAGTAACATCATCACATATACTGATTCAACTGTTTAAAAAAATACTCCAGATTAATAGCTCCTTTTAATTCTTATTTCAGGTGATACCACTATCCAAAGGGAGAGCTGCCATTTCTCAGAATATTAGACATTTAGTTATACCAGAAAACTTGAAGCCTGCAAAAATAATGAGCTTGATAAAGTCACCTGATCACTTTCAACAACACCAGAATGGAAAGCTACATTTTAGTATCGCTGCAGATGATAAGGACGGCCCCTTTGAAATCGACAGCTCAACGGGGGACTTGTTCCTTTCTAAGGAACTTGATTATGAAATGACATCACATTATCTTTTCAGGGTGGTTACTAAAGATCACAGCAAAACTCCTCCCTTGCAGAGCACAGTCTTCCTTAGCATTGATGTGGAAGACCAGAATGACCATTCCCCATCTTTCCAGGAAGAGTCCATTGTGATAAGCGTAGAAGAGAATGTCCCTGTAGGAACTCTGGTACACGTCTTCAATGCCAAAGACGGAGATGGCAGTTTTTTGAACAGTAGAATACAATACTTCATTGAATCCCACCTCCCTGGAATCAATCCATTTCTCATCCACCCCTCGTTTGGCACATTGGTCACTGCGTCCCCCCTCGACAGAGAGAGAGTTCCTACTGTTGTCCTGACAGTGACTGCATCCGATCAGGCTGTGAATGTGACCGACCGGCGACTGAGATCGCTGATGGCCAAGGTAGTGATTTTGGATGTAAATGACCACAGCCCCACTTTTATGTCTTTCCCCATCGCTCATGTCAAAGAGGATGCCACAGTGGGCTCCTTGGTGCACCACGTAACTGCTCACGATCCAGATGAAGGAAGGAATGGAAGAGTAACATACAGCATTCTTTCAGGAAATGAAAACTTGGCCTTTATGCTAGATGAGTCATCAGGTATTTGTCACTGTCAATTAAAGCCTCTGACCACTTGCTTACGTTGATCCTTTTCAGTTTCCTCTGTTAAGATGATGGTTCCAAATGAATGGGCTTTAAAGAAATGTTACTTAATTTTGTGTTTAACTTCTATATGTGATAGGTACAGAGGTTGTATTCAGAGAACCAACTGTAATTGGCCCGTTTGTTGATATTGGCTATGATTTATAACTAGCTTACATTTCATGAGATGAATCTACAGTAGCAGCAAACTTCTTTGCTACCATTGTGGGTAGTCACAGAGTTGGAGATGGTGCCAAAAGTACAAAAAGGTAGACTATGACTAACCAACAGCATTATTCAAAGGCTTTAGTATGGAAATTTATCTTTAAGATCATACATCATACAAACATGTTTTTGTAAATAGTTGAAATTTATTTATTTATTTAGTAGAGGCCCAGTGCACGAAATTTGTGCACGGGTAGGTCCCTAGGCCTGGCAGGCGATCAGGGCCAATCAGGTTCCCCACCTCCCCGCCTTCCTGCCTCCTCCTTCCCTCACTCTCTCAGTGCCCCTGCTGGTCGCCCACCATGTTCCATGCCACCCCCTGGTGGTCAGCGCATGTCATAGCGAGAGATGGAACTCCCATTCTCCCAGTCTCCCGAGGGGACACTTTGCATATTAGCCTTTTATATATATAGATTTTAAAGAGAGCAACATTGATTTGTTGTTTCACTTATTTATGCATTCATCGGTTGATTTTTGTATGTGCCCTGACTGGGGATCAAACCTGCAACCTTGGCATATTAGGACGATGCTCTAACCAACTGAGTATCTGATCAGGATAGAAATAATGTACTTTTAAATGGTTGCATTGATTTGGGTATAAGACCCTTACTTCTCATGTCAAGTGTACCATTTTTTTTTCCAGAAGCATTTATTCACTGTCAAGTTCTCTGTAGAAATGTCACTAACTGCTACTTTACTTGTCTTGTTATTATGACATTGCCAATTAACATCTACTAAAATTTCTGATGTTGTGTGATGTATAAAGTGTCATTCTTATAAAATTGGAAATGAACTTCTCATGATCTGATTTTCAGGAGATACTGAGGAGATGGATTACCATCTCAACCTCTAAAAATAGTCATTTCTGCATGAGCCTTAGAAAAAAAAATCTCAGATGTATGCCAGTTGGCCCTACCATTAATAAGACCATAATTTGGAATGGGACTGAATGTGTAGGATTTGGAAGTCATGATTATAGTCTGGCTATATACTGCTGAAAAATTTTTATCAAAATATTTATTGAATACTGTACATATGGTTTCTTTCTGAGGCATGCGTGAACATCACCTAAAAGCCCAACTGACAGAGAGATAGTCCAGACCTGGTTACTGATTACTGTTAGAGCTGGGGTCTCCAAGGACCTGTTTCAGTGATGCTTAAAATGTTTTCCACAATGGCTAAGGAAGGTCTATTTCAGATTTTTAACGAGGATGGATAAAATTAGAACTGTGTCTCATATATAGGCCTCATGAATCTTGAACAATTGCAGTGGCTGTTTCAGTTGACACATTTTTCAATGACATAAAATGATAATTGCTGAATGCTTTCATGTGAGATGGGCTATTGTTTCTCTCACGAGGCTCATATTTCTTATAATGATTTTTTTCAATGGCTTTTGGCTGTAAGTAATTACTGGAAAACTGTTATATAAAAATGAAGCAGTAAACCTCTTTAGTTATTTGAAGAAAAGTTCTTATAGGATGAGCATGTTTTTAGAGAAGCAAACAGCAATCCTAAAAGAAAAAGTGTGACAGTTGGACTCATGGGAGCTATATGTGTGCAAGGCTTTTTAACATTTTCCTTCCATGAGTTATATGCTCCAATGGCAATTGGATGGAGACATGTTTTATTCATGAAATTTGTTGTCTGAGTTATAAAGTCTGTACTATTTTTAGTTAATAAAAAAGATAGTTAACAGAGCAAGTATAAGGAGATTATAAGTCTTTAATAAGTTATTTAATACGGCTAAATATATTAAGCAATGCAGCTGTACTCATTTTTTTTGTTACTTGGTCACTTTAAACATGAATTGTCATTTGACCTGAAGATGATTGTATACTGTAAAAACCTAGATGTCTTAAATAATGGTCAGTCCTAGCTGGTTTGGCTCAGTGGATACAGCATCGGCCTATGGACTGAAGGGTCCCGGGTTCGATTCCCGTCAAGGGTACAGCCCAGGTTGCGGACTCGATCCCCAGTAGGGGGCATCAGCTGATCAATGATTCTTATCATTGATGTTTCTAACTCTCTCTCCCTCTCCCTTCCTCTCTGAAATCAACAAAAATATATTTTAAAAAAATGAAGGTTGATGTTGGGTAGAAAAATCATTTTGATATCATCTTCATGGGAAAGAATGGTATATGATAGATTATTTCTGAATTTTCATTCATCCTTATAGTTTAAATTAGGGTGACTTTTCTGATGAAAAATGCTCTCATTTTATTTTAGACAATATATAAATTTAAAGTTAGTCTAATCAGATTTATTATATAATAAAGAAAGGTTCTGAAGTTTTAGCAAGTTAGATAAGTTAGAGTGAGCTGGACTTTTCAGAATAATTTTTATTACATATTATTTTTCTCCACTTTCAAAACAGGCTTACTAACTACAACATGTTCTTTGGATTATGAAATGAAAACTCAGCATGTTCTGACCCTGCTGGCCCTGGACGATGGCGTCCCGGCACTTTCTTCATCCCAGACTTTGACAATTTCTGTTCTTGACGTAAATGATGAGGCACCAGTATTTAAGCAGCACCTGTATGAAGCTTCAGTTAAAGAAAACCGAAATCCAGGGGAGTTCGTCACAAGAGTTGAAGCTATGGACAGAGATTCAGGTAATTTAAAATATGGAAACTAAGTAATTAATGCTAAAAACACAAATAGACGTAATTTCAGCTAGTTGTGTCCCAGAAAAATGAGACACTTGTGAATCATCTCAGACTTCTCATAGAAAAACCCATCCATGTGTAAAGATAATGTGTGTTTTTATATAGCATTTTCTTATATTGATCTTTATCAATTGATCTTTATAATAGAGTGATGCACACCTAATTAACATAGAAGTTATTGATTTGATCTTGATAATAAGCAGAACTATGACTAGGTATCACCTTTTTTTCAGAGTATAATGGATACATTGACTACAGGAAGGCAAATGGTTATTTCCTCTCTATATAACATAATGGGAGATATAGGATGCTGTCAGACTGCCTGGGTTTGAATCCTAGAACTGCCATTTGCTTAGCTCTGTAACCGTTAACAGGTTACTGATCCTCTCTGATCCTCTGTTTGCTTATCTGTAAAAATAAGGCCTGATTTACAGTTCTAAGTATGAATGATTATTACATGTAAAGAACAAAGACCAGTGTCTGACACAGTACATAGTTAAGAGATGTTAACTTCGATTATTATTATTACTATTATTATTATTACTATTATTAATGTCAACCACTGTGTTGAGGAAATGACTTTGAAGTAAACGGTTACTATGGTTAAGAATTTGTAAATTCCTAGAATTTCTTGGAATTACTTTTCTTTTTTTTTTGTTGTTAATCCTCACCCGAGGATATCTTTCCATTGATTTTAGGGAGAGTGGAAGAGAGAGGGAAAGACAGAGAGAAACATCGATGTGAAAAAAACACATCGATTGGTTGCCTCCCGCACGCATCCTAATCAGGGTCCTGGCCCGGGAGGAGCCTGCAGCCAAGGTATGTGCCCTCGACCGGAATCGAACCCAGGACCATTTGGTCCACAGGCCGACTCTATCCATTGGGCTGGAATTACTTTTTGATATCACTGACTTTTTGGCATTTAAATTTCAGTAACTTTAATAATATCCTGTTTTTATTTTAAACAAAATAATTACAAAAATTACAGTGAAGTATTTGCCATTAACAGCATATGCAAAATTTCCCACCTGAATAAATATGAATAGTTTAATAAACCAGCCTTCCGCGATTCACATTTTTATATAGCAAGTGGCGTTACAGAATCAGCATAATATTTTTTCTTTCCTTATAGGATTAACAATAGATGTTTTTATGGAGAAATACTAGTAGTTTTAATAGCTTGTTCCTCTTGTTTCAAAGGGCTAAAAGATATATTTCCTTCAGCTTTTAATCTGAATTATATACCATTCAGATGCTTTGCTCTTTAGGAAAACATCGTTTTTTAATGAAATGTATTTTACATGAATTTGGATGTCATGCTACAAAAACTTTCATTTTAAGGGCTACCTAATCTCTCTTTTGACCAGAGTGGGGCAGTGTGATCAAACAATTTTTCTTACTATGCTCGGAGCCGCAGGAGGAGCATACTAACAATTGCTTGTTCCAACCCGTGCTCAAAAAATTGATTTAGCACATTTCCCACAGTATGGCTTTTAGGGTGACAGAAACAAAAGAGAATATACATAAACTTTGTGTTTTACCATAATTCCGCTTCAGTGAAATTCTTTCAGTGTGTGCTCTGGTATAAATGGAGTAACACAGGGCTTGGCACACCATAAGGCACTTCCCAAAGTACACAGACATATGCAAACCTGTCACTGATGTGCGATTGAGCCATCATTAAAGTCTGTAAAATCCTTCCTCCCCTTGACTTGACTTTAGCTTCTTAATTTTATTTTTCTGTAATGGATTCTACTGAACAGATCTCTTTTGCTTTAAATGTTTGAAGAGGGAGGAAAGAAGTTCTCTCAAATTTGCATATATCAACTAAAGATGATGACCATAAATATGCTTTCCAATTTTTATTGTCAAGTTGCTCAGTATTCGTGTTATTTTCTTTTAGAATCAATAGTCTGAAACCTGTTACTTGAACTGGTTGTTCATTATTCTGGAGATTATGGTTTGCCGGATGGAGAATTCAGATATGAAATTATTGTTTTTCTGGCTCTGCATTTATGGATACTTTAAGTACACATTTAGCCTCTTCATGAGTCTCATGTACCTTCACATGTTTGAGAGACAATTTTGGTTTATTGGAAATTTTAGTGTTTTTAGTGAAGCCAGATCTGTTAAGCAAGTAGTTATGTAAATGCATGTGAATTTGTGTATATGTTTGTGATTTTGAACAGATTTTCTCTCAATATTTTTTTTGGCTTGTTGTGTTAAAGCAATGAAAAAGGATTATGCAGGAGAATTAAATGACGTAATCAAGATTTTAACATACTGGCATCACGTTGGAATTTATGAATGGTTTACTTTATAGTATGTATTTTTAAAAATACTACAGCATGACTTAATACCAGAAAGCTTAACATATGTTTTCTAGCATTCTACAATGTAGTTTTAAAAAATGTCAGCTTAAAGTGTTGGCCTTCAAAACCCATGGGAATTCCAGCACTGAATGTTTATGATGTATGACTCACACTAGTTCTAACAGGAGTTTTTTCTTATATTAAAAGGGAAAAACAACTACCAGGTTTTAACTAAGATATTAAAACTGCTACAGTATTTGGAGCCACCAACAAGAGCTCCATTGTTAGTGAGAAAAGACCTTCCCCCCTGGCCCCTCTCCGCTGCTGAGAGGAAAGGGTGCCCTTCCAGGGAAGATGACTCGCTCCTGGCTGATACCTTTACTTAATAGTGGCAAATATCAAATAATTTAACAGTACAGTGGGGCCTTGACTTACGAGTGTCCCAACTAACGAGTTTTTTGAGATACCAGCTGTCTCTCGGCCGATTTTTTGCATTGAGTTGATAGAGTAATTTGAGTTAACGAGCTCCTTAATGAGCTCGGTCTCCGAACGAATTAAACTCGTAAGTCAAGGCCCCACTGTACATTGCCATACAGAAGTGTTGAATTCTACAATGAGTTCTTATTGTCTATTCCATAAAAATGTATTCTCTATCCGGGTTTACCTTGAATGAACTCCACATCTGGTTTCCTAGAAAACATCTCATGCTAGATGAACAACTCCCAACATCCTACACTCAGAGCGAGGGGCAATGTGGCGGTGACAGTATTTTATCTATTTCATGGGGTCTAAGGCACCCTTACTTGGAAATTGTATCTCAATTTAGAAATGCTAAAATGTGAAAAAATGTGTCTTAGAATTAATGAAATAGTAAACAGAAGGAAAAAAAGAGAGAGAGAGAGAGAGTAAGGAGCACTGCTAACCTCACTCACCCAGAGAGAATCGCTGGTGAAGTTGATATAGAGTTGTGTTTTATTGAATCCGTGGTAGTGTGATTGTATACTGGTAATTGGTTACTGTGTGCCTGCCGATTAGGCTGTGAACTTCTCATGGATTGAGGACACAGTTTAGTCACTTTTATCCCAGGACCCTTACATAGTACAAGCTATGACTTGGGAGCTCAGTAAATATGTTTGGTTGTGTGATCTGAGAAACTGGAGCATCTGTGAAATAAGCTGCTTCAAGTTGCCTTCACTCTTCAGAATCCGTTCATTTATTTATCTCTTCATTCGGTCAAGCAGGTGTGATCCTGTTTTTGCTTCAGAAATGTCTGAGCTGCATGGCATTGCACAGTTGAGGGATTCTATGAAAAATTATCTTCCTGAAAAAGCATTTCTGAAAAGAGCACGCCCCTGGTCAGAATTATTTATTAATTCCCCACAGTTCTGATGGTAAAGTTCTATTGTTTTTTAGCTTAACAACCAGGCATTTTATGACATGATTTCAGCTTTCCTCTGTCCTCAACTCCTACCATGCTCCCACCCTTTACTCTAGGATAGGGTTCTGCCAACTTTTTTAAAAAAACAATTTTACTTTATTATTATTTTTATATATTTTTTGTTGATTTCAGAAAGGAAGGGAGAGAGAACTAGAAACATCAATGGTGAGAGAGAATCATTGATTGGCTGCCCCTACACACCCCTTACTGGGGATTGCGCCTGCAACCCAGGCATGTGCCCTTGACCAGAAATGAACCCGGGATCCTTCAGTCTGCAGGCCGACACTCTATCTACTGAGCCAAACCAGCTAGGGTGGGTTCTGCCAACTTTTCTCTGTAAAGGGGGAGACAGTACAGGTTTTAGGCTTTGCAGGCCATGCGGTCTCTGTTACCCAATTCTTTCACTGCAGCAAGACAACAGCAATAGATAATACATAAGGAGGTGAGTATGGCTGTGTTTCAATAAAACTTTTCAAAAGCAGGGGCAGGCTGGATTTGGTCAGTAGGTTGTAGTTTGCCAACTGCTGGTCTAATACATGTATCTGGTTAACACATCTAAGTCACTTGCTACTTGCCGCTCATCAGTTCTGATTTTGATGACATCATAGTGGTGACTCAATGTGGTATTCTACTGGATGCCAAGATGATCAGAATCTTTGCTAAATAGGTGATGGATGATAGTGGAGGAGTTTACCCTATAGATGTACTCTGCTGGTTGAAAGCAAATCACTTCTGCTAGTCCTTATAAATCAGACCACTCAACTTGGTCTGATCTTTAGGAAAATTAATTTTAGGGCTCCCATAGAAGCCTTCTAGAGTTCAACTATGCCTGAGCTGCGTGTACAAAGCCGCAGCTTGTAATTTTCTTTTATTAAAATTTAATTTTATTGTTTAAAGTAATACAAATAGTAGTACATATGTCTCCTTTTTGCCCCCCATTGACCTCCCCCTGGCCTCCCCTAACCCCCGGCACATGCCCTCACTCCCACCCCCAGTGTCTGCATCCGTTGGTTATACTTATATGAATGCATACAAGTCCTTCAGTTGATCTCTTACCTCCCCCCACAACCCTCCCCTGCCTTCCCGCCATAGTTTGACAGTCTGTTTGATGCTTCTTTGCCTCTGTATCTATTTTTGTTCATCAGTTTATAATGTTCCTTATATTCCACAAATGAGTGAGATCATGTGGTATTTATCTTTCACTGATTGGCTTATTTCACTTAGCATAATGCTCTCCAGGTCCATCCATGCTCTTGCAAATGGTAAGAATTCCTTCTTTTTTACAGCAGCATAGTATTCCACTGTGTAGATGTACTACAGTTTTCTAATCCACTCATCTGCTGATGGGCATTTAGGCTGTTTCCAAATCTTAGCTATGGTAAATTGTGCTGCTATGAACATAGGGGTGCATATATCTTTTCTGATTGGTGTTTCTGTTTTCTTGGGATACCATTTCCTAGAAGTGGGATTACTGGGTCAAATGGCAGTTCCATTTTTAAATTTTTGAGGAAACACCATACTGGTCTCTACAGTAGCTGCACCAGTCTGCATTCCCACCAGCAGTGAAAGAGGGTTCCTTTTTCTCTGCATCCCCTCCAGCACTTGTCATTTGTTGATTTGTTGATGATAGCCATTCTGGCAGGTGTGAGATGATACTTCATTGTTGTTTTGATTTGCATCTCTCGGATGATTAGTGACTTTGAGCATGTTTTCATATGTCTCTTGGCTTTCTGTATGTCCTCTTTTGAAAAATGTGTGTTTAGGTTCTTTGCCCACTTTCTGATTGGATTGTTTATTTTCCTTTTGTTAAGTTGTATGAGTTCCCTGTAAATGTTGGAGATTGAACCCTTATTGGTGATAACATTGGCAAATATCTTCTCCCATGAGGTGGGCTTTCTTGTTGTTTTGTTGATGGTTTTTTTTGCTGTGCAGAAGCTTTTTATTTTGATGTAGTCCCATTTGTTTATTTTCTCCTTAGTTTCCATTGCCCTAGGAGTTGTATCGGTGTAATTTTCTTTCTGTAAGTTCCTACTACACTCAGGAACAGCTGTCTCACATCATAGTCCTTTTTACTATTATATGGCCGAAGCCAGCACCATTTGGTCCATTTGGTCCTCTAAGGGATTTGAGTCACTTCATTACAGTGGGACACAGGTGATAATTTAATTGATTTTGATATCACTGCAAGTGGTTTTCCATGGGCCAGGAACTAAGCAGTGCATTCAAGGCCAGAGACATAATCAAACCAGTTTCAGAGTTCCTGTTACCTGGGACCCGCTGCTGGTGCCAAGTACTGCATTAGTCAGGAGCAGGCAGGAAAATGAGAGGTTGGAAGGCTGGATGAGCAAAAAAGGGAATCTTGAAGTAACCCAGGCAAAATCCTGGAAAACAAGAAGTGGTTGAGATGATCAGAACCTAGGAAGAAAATGAGAGGAGCCTTACAGAGACTGATCCTGGAGTACCCAGGAGACTGAAAGCTGTGGGCAGTTGTTGCAGAGGTGGAGTGGCATTGCTGAGAGAGACAGTAAGCAAATGGGAGGAAGGAAGTCCTGTCTCTTCTTCTGACTCTCAGTCTCCCTAGGATGTCCCTTTGGGGCACATACTCTTTCTTCCCTCTTACCAATTAAATGCTATTCATCTGCAGGGTCTTGGCTTATACAAAAGGCAACTTATACTTACTCAGTCATATCTTATCATGTGCAATCATAATTGCCTGCTAACTTATCTGTATCTAGTGCTATACTGTAAACACTGTGAGGGCAGACAAATTGTCTTCTTACTATCAGTTATTTGTTAGCACCTGGCAACTACTATCACTCTCTCTACATGTTTATTGAATGATATGATTAATGAACTATCTACCCATGATAAGTCTTCCCTGATCCACTTCTTCAATGATTTAATATATTTTACAGCATTGTCTATAACATTGATTTCATTGTCAGAGTTACCCACCAGAGGATCAGGATAATTACTTATTATTCCAGTGCCTGGCACTCAGTAGATGTTCATTGCATAAAGGAACACATGAATGAATGCATCCATGCATACATAAATGAATGAAACAACCAAATAACTGAACCCCAATGCAAACACATGGTGTCATCTGTTTATGAGTGTAAACTGAATTCCTTTTTCCTCCTTCCCTTCTTCCCACTCTCCTTCTCTACCTCTCTCCCTTTGTTCCTTTCTGTCTTTTTTTTTAGATCAATGAGCAATATATGAAGATAAGAACTAAAAATGACCAGTAGAGTTTATAATATAACCAGATGGTCATGGGTGACTGTAGAAAGAGTAGCTAGGTATGGCAGTAGTCTCTTTTCAAGCTAGTTGCAGAGAATGGGTAGTATTTTTTTTAGAGACACTTGGCTAAAAAGAAAAGGAAAAAAAATTATTGATTCTTATAGCTAGAGAAGACTATAATTTTTGGGGGAAAATGAATGAGAAAGTCTAGAACCAACAGGAAAATTCCAAGGAGGACATTTGAAGAATTCTTTTGCCATGGAGACAGAAAGCAGGAGGTGGAGTGGAGTACAGATGCAGAATGTTGAGGGAACCTTTTACTAATGTCCCCACTTTATCCGGGAGTAGGAAGGGGAGAATCTGTGAGAGTGAGCCAGGAGGTGTTTGGGTGGCAGACAGGAATGGGAGAGAGGTGACTAAGGAGATTTGGAAAGATCACCAGATAACAAGGACATTTCTGTGCCCTCAGTCTATGCTGTTGTGAAATTTTCACCAGCTCCGGGTATCTGCTAGATACTCAAGGAGGGCAGAGAGATGGCTGGAAGGATCCTGGGTTGGGGTTTTGCTGCTCATCTTTGGCAAAAAGCCAAGGTCCTGAGGAAATGTGCGATATAGCTAAAGTGAGAATTCGTGGGGCTGGCCTGGATAGGAAAAGAAATGAATTGAGGAGGAAAGTTATTTTAGAGTGGGAGAAATTAAGAGCTCATAAGGCTGTAGGTCTTGAGGTCTAAGAGCAGATGTGTTTATGTGTACACACACATGGGTGGCACACACACGTCCTTTACTCGGCGTGTGCCACGTTTTTATATCACAGAATAGGTTCAGACCCAGATCAGATTGCTTAGTAAGGTAATGGTTTTGACTGAATAATCTGTTTCCTTTTCTTTTCTTTTCCTAATTTTCAAGTTTGGTGATGGTCTCTTGGTCTCTTTGTTCCGGTGGGTTATAAGGGTGTGTGTAGGAAGAAGCAAGGAACTGAGCTCTAAAAGAGCCAAAATAGAATACTTTAAATTTTTCTCACACTATTTAAGTTGTGAGGGTGTGAAGTTTGGAGTGAAAATGTATGTATGCAAACTATAGTTATAAATAAAGATCTTATTTACCTTTAGTAATGCACCAGGTGGATTTCAGGTGAATGGGTTAAAGCCATATAAAATAATAGAAATAATAAAATCAGAAAGTTTCTGAAAAGTCAGGAAAATATTGGTTATAGTGGCAAACAAAGCACATTAAAGAACAATGGGAACAATGGAAGAAAGGGAAAATATAAAGAGTTATGTTTAAACCTTTAAAGATACTTATAGGTTTGACAAGTGTTGGAAATTTAAAGTCTCTAATATGTAATATATAATATTATGGGTAATGTATAGTAAAATCATATAGCAAGTGAGTAAATTTATTCAAAAATAAAAAGTCCAAAAAATTAAAAGGTGCCTTTCTGAAACCATGTCAGCTCCATGAAGGCAGATGCCATACCTCTTTGACTTACCACTGTCTCCTTGGCCAGTTAGCACCATGTTGTCACCTAATTTTGCTCACTAAATATTTGAGGAGCAAGCAAAGTAAATGTAATATGGTATTGTTCCCATTTTCATAGTATTGGAAGTGATAAACAGGAATAACAAACTTTTAACAACCTGGAATTTTTAGAAATTCTTTCTTAGCTAGAGGGGAGATTATGTGATCATTATGAAATCAAAGTAATCACTATGATATTAAATAATTATTAATGTAATGTTATGCCTAATGCTTAGTGCCTAATGATAGAGTGAAATATTTTGGTGACTCTGGCTATAGCATATCAAATATATTAAACCTATTTTATTAAACTTTAAAAAAGTCTTTTAAATGCCTATAGATTATCTCAAATATCTTTCCTCTTTAAGGGACATGGTAAGAAGACATACATATATTTATTCTTTTATAAAACTAGCATTCTATTCCACTCCTTGCAGCACCCAGTCCTATTTCACAGTCACTAGATCAGAGTGAAACTTACATTTTAAGACTGGCAATATGGAAATTTGTAATTGAAGTTTTTTCATTAAGGTCAAAGAACGGCATTTCATCTTTTATTAAAGTATATATCAGATATTCTAAGTACTATATCTATGCATAGATTCTTGTCAGTTAAGAAAAGAACATAGTAAAATGATTGAAAGGAACTTGTGTAAAGTGCGACTAAGCTACAATGTCATGGGATTAACCCGTTCACATTAATGGTATGAATGCTCTTCACAACCAGTGATGGAAATGGCCTGATGTTTTTCTCGGGGGAGAAATGAAACCACAAAAATATGGGAAGAATTCTTTTCATAATATTGAATAATGCAGCACTGCATTTCTCACTCCAGAAAGGAGATGGAATACTAACTAGAAAACAAAACAAAATAAATGCAGAGAAGCAACTCTTTGAGCTTGCCTTCTGCGCTGGAGAATGAAGGTTGGCATAACTGATTGCAAACTTTGAAATAGGGTCAATCTGCCAGGGCTAACCGGCACGGATGAACAGATTACTCTGACACATGTTTCTGTGAAAGAGAGGCTAAGGGGCTGCTTTGCTTTAGGAGCAAATAGCCCTGTTCGCCTGCCTCCTTAGGCTTTTACTGTCACAATAGCTTGAACTAAAATTAACCTCTAGATACAATCAGCAAGGTAAGCATCATTGAGAAAACACATGCTTCTACAAGGTCGGGTCTTAAAGACTAAACATAGAGATTCTAATAAAACACCCCGGGGGATCGGACTTGTTTGGAAAAGTCAAGGTAGGAGCTGCTGCCTTCAGCAAGGTCCCCCTTAGAGCCCCCAACCTTTTGGAGATTCCTCCTTACAGACTTTCCAACCAAATCCCATGCTTCCCTACATCAATCTACCGAAACTGTCCCTTGCCCTGCAAGCCTACAATTATGTCATTAAGTCACAAGGGGTATTAGAAGGAATAATTAGAAATATGTTGTAGAGTTGCATACTTGCAAGAAATTTTTATGGGAGGGAAAAGATAGTAAGCATTCACTCTGAGGAAGTCTCATGACTTGAAAATCAAGCATTTCAGGTCACGAGGCTTTTATTTAGCAAGGATAGGCAAAAGAGTTGTTTTGATGTGTGTGTGTGTGTGTGGTTTGTTTTTTTAACCTTAATTTGAAGGTTGTTTAAGCATTTTGCCCTTTTCATCCATCACCTGACACGTTCATAGGAAAAAGAATGGGAAAACAGAAGAATGGATTCCAAAGGGATAATCGCTATTTTTTTTTCCTTAAGGAATCAATTCCAAGCTTCAGTTTGAAATCATGCCGGGTGCATCGTCTGGGCTGTTTGAGATAAATGCTGACACTGGAGAGGTGGTGACAGCCACCACACTTGACAGAGAAGTTCAGGAAGCCCTCACCCTCCGAGGTAAGGGATCCCTTGACTCTGCTAAACAAACAAACAAAAATGGGCAGGAGAAAGTTCAGTGCTGAATTTTTACATTTCAGTAGGGTGTCTTTAAAGAAAACATAATTGAGCCAGGGCTACCTGTCAGTTTGGTCTGATGCTGTCTAATTAGGGCAGTGCATTTTAGGTATGAATCCGTGGCCACACTCTGTGCCATTTTTCATTCCTTGTCAGTCCTTGTTCGAGACGGAGGAGTCCCTTCCTTGTCCGGCACCACCACCGTTCTCTGTACTGTGGAAGATGAAAATGACCATGCTCCAAAGATCATTGTCCCCGCCCATGACATTGAGGTTCTGGAAAACCAAGAGCCAGGGGTTGTCTACACTGTTTTGGCCTTCGATATGGATACTGGCAATAATGGAGCTGTCAAATATCATATAATTGGTAAGTGTTTTCATTATTAAAATTCCCCCCAGGGTACTAACCCAGTTGACACACACCGCATGGTGATTATTTTGTATTTGGTATCTATTGGAATGCCTACACACCCAGTAAGAACAGATTGGCGCCCTGGGCTTTCTCTCCACTCCTTCCTATAGCCATTTGGAACCACTACCCTCCAAATTCTTTAAAAATCTGCTGCCAATGCTGATCGATGTTTCTCTCTCTCTCAATGTTTCTAACTCTCTATCTCTCTCCCTTCCTCTCTGTAAAAAATCAATAAAAGTATATTTAAAAAAATAAAAATAAATCTGCTGCCAAGTACTCTTATAAATTTTTCTATAGGGCAATGCATTTTAGTGCCCTAAATTATTTAACATCAGTGGATGTACAGATGGACAGATAGCTTTTTCCTCCCTACTTTTGTTTCTCTCTTATAATCACTTATTTTTAATATTTTGAGAAATTCAGACTTTTTTCAGGTCTTTCTAGAAGGACCTAGAACACATAAGTGGGCAAACAATTCCAAGATCTGAATATCAATGTAACACCTCAGACCTACAACATACCCTGTGGATTGCAGTCTTTAGGAACTTCTTCTCTAGCAGATAATTTTGTGATATGGCCCCTTTGGATCGGAGGCATAAGGATTTCTGACAGAATAACTTCCGCATCAGCACAGTCAGCTTGAGAGAGCCATATCTTACTCACCTAAAAAAAGAGTGATTGAAGAGTCAGCTTTTTAGCAGGCATCAGAGAGGACATGGAGTGGTAGGAGTCGAGGAGAGAATAATGCTTCTGATGTAGAGAAGCTGTGCTAAGGTTTTGTGAACATAGTTTTAAGACTGGCTTCTGGAAGTGATTACTCTCTATGTGGTAAAAATTCTGTAACCAGTCTACATTTTCTTTGTACCACCCATTGTACTCCAAAATGAAAACAGTTTTATTGTCTTTACCCCTGATTATAAAATGATATAATTGTTGTAGAATATATATACAATTTATTTAAAAAAACAAAACAAAAGTAATAACACAAAAAGTCTTATGTCATGCAGAGATAACTCATTTGCTATTGTGGCAAACACTTTTCCATGAGTCTAGGGAGTACAGACACCAATTTTAAACATATTGAATAATTTATATGTGCTAGTTTGTTTCTTCATTTTTTAAGCTAACATACTCTGTAAATCTTTCATGTCAATGAGTACACATTTCTAATGATGTTTCATATACATAACATTTATTTCACTCATTCCTTTTTATGGTCACTTAGATATTGAAAAGTCCTACTATTAGAAAAGTGCTGTGCTGAACAATATTTATATTATTTCCTCAGGATAAGGTAATATACTGCCATCCACAGAATAATACTCCCTGCAAGTAACTTATATCAGCAAACCCAATCCTTTCCTCTTCCCCTCCTGTTGCAGTGGGATAGTTATTTTCCTCCTCTATAAGCTTCACTTTTCTAAAATGTCTCAAACTATCTGTGGTTAAGGGCCAAGGTTTATATTTTTTTAATTTTAATCTTTTGTGACTGATACTTTTATAAAATACAATAAGAATAAGTTACTGGGGGGAAAAATCAGAGACATGCAAAATGCAAACCACAATTTTTAAGAACTATTATTGTAATCCGCAGGCATAAAATTATTCTCTTGAGCTGCTATAAAATTTTCTAAATGCTTACTCTCAATTTCTGTATTTATCTTGGTGAGGACCGATTACAAACACTTTCCAGACTACCACCTGTCCCCATCTATGGCATCAGGGACGTTCCTTGTATCCATTCACTTCTTTTTCCTGAATTGCCAACTTTTCTCCTTCTATTGGCTTTCCCATCACTTTTTACCAGTCTTTTCCATCTTGAAAAACATTCCCCCTCAGATGTATCCCTTTGCTCAGGATCTATTTGTCTTAACAATTAAGCTTCTTAAAATCATCTGCACTCTGGTTTCTGTGTCTTTACCTCATTTTCATTCCTTAGTTCATTGCAACATGTTGCATGGAAGTCACTCGGCTGAAACTGTCTTTGCAAAAGACACTAAGGATCTTGTTGCTAAACCCCGTGGATCCTTTTCAGTTCTTAATTTCATTGTACTGCTTTATGCCTTCATGCATCAGGCCCTGGACACTTGATCTGACCTTGACTTCAGAAGGCCACTTTCTCCCTAATCTTTAGACAAGCCTTCCCAATGTCTCTTCTCCTGGTGGTCCTCTGACTTGTTGGAGTTCCCGGGGTCTTTTGTGCTTACCGGGGTATCCTTTTTCTTGTCTCATAGATGCACTCTTATTGTATCATTTCATCTAGTCCCTGTCTTCAGCTACCACTGGTACCCCAAAATCTCCCAATCTTTATCTTCACCCTAGATGTCAGGCCACTAATAGATTTTTTTAAGTCCAGTAATGACTGTCATATAAATATAAAATTAATGACTGCCAAAGAAATGTATTTAACTCATTAATTAATGAACAAACTAAAAAGATGTTATATTAGTTCAAGGAAAATTCTAAGAAACACACACACACACACACACACACACACACACCAAGAACCACGTAAAAAATTTAGAGTGTTAAAGTAGCTGAAAGATGGTGAAGATGGAAGGTAACTCTAATGTCAAAGCCACATTGGACACCAGTAATCTTTTTTTTAACCCCAGGATATCCACTTACCCGTCTTCCTCCCAATTCAAATTGTTTCAGTTTTTCCTGGCAGCCTCAAGGACCCAAATCGTTATATACAACAGCATCGGATTATCAGAGTGTCCAAAAACAAACTTAGCAGCACCTCCTTCTCATTCCCCCATTATGGTCTGGCTTCTCCTACAGTCTCTGCTGGTGGTCATCAGCTGTTTTTGCTCAACTTGCTCTTAAAAGAATCTTGTTACACATGTAAGCACTGAAAATGCTTGTTCACATTTTTTACATGGGAGAAGGATTATTGGTAGAAAAGTAATGCTTCTGAGTTATATAATGCTATATCAATGATTGATCTTCATTTTTATTTTACGACTTAGAAACTTGAATAGGTCCTACAATTTAGTTCATCGCAAAGATCCCACCCAACTATGAAAGGATGCATTCCCCAGGCATGAAAGTCAGTCACTGTTTCAGCACCGAACGCCAACATTGGGAATGCCCCTGTGCTCGGCAGGGGGTTTTACATTTTGGGGTGGTACACCTTGGTCAGGTTAGGATGGGTGAGAAGTGAGCCTTTCTTTTATAATCCGAAAGAAGGGTGATTGCAAAAATAAATGTGGGAAAGGCAAGCCCACGTGATCCTAGGTGATTAGGCAGAACAATTTTAGGAATGAGGATATATAAACTGAGCTTCTGGAAATCACCTGAAAACTACCCGTTCCTAGGTACTCCTTGGAAAGCTTCATACAAGCCTGGGAGCACTCAGACCTCACTGCGAAGAGCACCGGTCTAAACACTCTTGTCTTTCACCTAAGCCCATCATGAAGTCTTACGCCTTAATATTTTTGGAATATGTCCACTTCCTCTATACACATATGATTTCAGAACCTCCTCATTGCTCAAGTCGATTACCATAGTAATTGCCGAACCTCCTGTATTCTATTTAAGCTTTGACACTGATGTCCAATACTCATTCTAAAACAGAAATGTGATTCCTAACACTTTCCTGCCTGTAGTCCTTCAAGGACTCCCCATGGACCCTAAAGTATAGACCCTTCATCAGTGTACACAGAGCACTGCATGATTAGACCCCTTGCTTACCTCTGAAATCCATGGCCAACCCTCTCCATACCCTTGGCATTTAAATACCTAGGGGACCACGTGTTCACTAAAACATTTGCAACTATTAATTTCTCCTACTCCTAGGACTTCACACACGCTCTTCCCTCTTCCTCCTCCTCTTCCCTGTCTTTGAAATTTGCAGCCTGTCTTCCTCCCCTTTAGGAGTTAGTTTTAATGTCACTCTTTCTAATAAGCACATCTTGAACATCCTAACGCAGGACTGTGTACCCTTCCCCTGTGCTCCCTAGTGTCCTGTGTGTATGATTTTCACACCACGCTTTAATGTCCAAGTCCTGACCCACATTTCCTCTGAACTATGAACTCTTGGAGGCTGGGATCGTGTCCTAATCTCCTCCTATTCCAGCATCCAGCACATACTTGGTACACGACAGGTGTTCCTTAAATTGATGCTGAGTGGATTAATTACTTTATTAATCACAAACCCCACAGAAATGTAGTTTTCTGGCCCTATATTTGGTACAAATTAACCATGTCTTGTGAATAAATACAAATGCAAGTCCCTTCTCCTCAGCCTCCAGCACTACCTCTAGCTGTTGTGTTCTCTGAATGCCCATCCACTTCTTCCCCATATGCCTCTGGTGGATTCCAATAACTTCCCACATTATTGGGAATAGTGCGCCTCATCCAGGAATATGCCCCTCAACCAAAAATTGGCCGACCATTCAAGAATATGGCCAGCAAGTCATTGAACCACATTTTTCCTGACTAATGCTCAGGGTAACTTTCAAATATCTTTGAAACCTTTTTGTCCTGGGTTCAGCTTTAACTACATTCCACTTAGTACCAGGGACAGTAGTAAAGGAAATATTTTTTTGAAGGATGTAGAGATGAATGAAACATCCTCCTTGCTTATGTTATGGAAGAAATAGACAAGTGTTCCACTAATAGAAGTGTTATGATTCATGCACAAGGTGCCATGGAAAAGTAGAAGAACTATTGCTGTTGTATAAATGGCATACAATCTGTAGTGAGTAATGTTTGTGAAAATTACTGTTATCAATTTGTAAAATTTTTTGCATTTATTTTTTTAATTATCAGAGAGAGAGAGAAAGAGAGAGAAAGATTTGTTGTTCCACTTATTTATACATTATTTGGTTAATTCTTTTTTTTAAAATATCTTTTATTTTTTACAGAGAGGAAGGGAGAGGAATAGAGAGTTAGAAACATTGATGAGAGAGAAACATCGATCAGCTGCCTCCTGCACACCCCCCACTGGGGATGTGCCCGCAACCAAGGCACATGCCCCTGACCGGAATCGAACCCGGGACCCCTCAGTCCGCAGGCCGACGCTCTATCCACTGAGCCAAACCGGTGCTGGCAAATTCTTGTATGTGTCCTGACGGGGGATCAAACCCACAACCTCTTAGCATATTGGGACAATGCTCTAACCAACAGAGCTACCTGGCCAGGGCTTGTTAATCTGTTAATCTTTGATTGGTATATAAAAATGGACATTATATCCTGTTTCTTATCCCTGCCAACTGTTGTTTTATTTCAAATAAAACATACATTTTAATCCTCTCAAGAGGAAAAATATATGAATATAGAAGTTGTACATGCACATATACAAAAATCATACAAATCAGTTAAAGCAAGTGTTCTAATTATTGATTGAATTAAGATACATATTGAATTATATAATTTGTTTATCTCCAATAATAGAAGCTTCATGAGGGCAGGGACTTTATCATTCATGTTCACTGTTATAGCCTCAGTACTTACAAAAGCACTACAATGTAGTAATCAGGAAATAAATATTTATTGAGTGAACGAATCAGTGAATATATATATATGTATATTGCTAGCCAAGGGCTGCTACTTTTTTTAACTCGAGTGAACTTTGAATTTGTTTTCTTTAATAGATGGCAATACCGATGAGTACTTTTCTATTAATGAAACGTCAGGAGAACTCTCAACCACTCGTGCTTTGGACCGAGAGCAAGTCAACAATTTTGCCCTTGTCATCCTGTGCTCTGATCTGGGGGACCCCCCGAGAAGCTCTCTAGTGCAGTTGCAAGTTAGAGTCTTGGACGACAATGACCACAGCCCTTCCTTCCCCATGCTTCAGTACCAGTCCTTCGTGAGAGAAGATGCTGACGTGGGAACAGTGGTTCTTGTGCTGTCCGCTGTGGACAAGGATGAAGGCCTGAATGGGCAAACTGAGTATTTCCTGACAGATGAGGCTGCTGGTGCCTTCACCATCGACCCCGTGGCAGGCATTTTGAGAACTGGCCACGCCCTCGACCGAGAAGCCAGATCTCAATATATATTTCGGGCTGTGGCCAGAGACTGTAGCGTCCAGGGCTCAAGAAGCACCACAGTAATGATAAAAGTGCATGTCACTGATGTTAATGACAATGATCCAGTTTGGGAACAGAACCCCTTAGATATTTTTCTTTCCCCTCAGTCACCTATCAACCAGACGACTGCCATTCTGAGAGCCAATGATCCAGACTTGGGGCCCAATGGAACTGTCATTTTTAATTTTGCAGAGACCCAGTCAGTCTTTTCTATTAATAAATATACAGGAGAGATTCAACTTCAGCAAAATCCATCTTCAGAATATTTTCCGATCTGGCTGCAGCTTAAAGTTATGGACCAAGGGGTCCCAGCTAGGACAGCCATTGGTCTCTTGATTGTTCACATGGAAGGAGAGGATATAAAGATGTCCTTCAGCCACCGTCTGTATAAAGGAATTGTGACTGAAAATTGTGAGGCAGGTAAGTGTCCCTTTGAGGTTTTTTTTAAATTTTATTTTGTACTTATTTTGGCAAAGGGCTTAAAACTAAGGATCACACAATAAAAGTGCTATTGTAGATTTATAAAGTTTTAATCTAACCAATTCTTTTTAAAAATATTTTTATTGACCTCAGAGAGAGGAAGGGAGAGGGAGAGAGAAATAGAAATATCAATGATAAGAGAGAATCACTGATTGGCTGCCTCCTGTATGCCCCACACTGGGGATTGAGCCCACAGCCTGGGCATGTGTCCTGATCGGGAATCAAACTATGACCTCAGAGTTCATGGGCAGATGCTCAACCACTGAGCAACACCGGCTGGGCAAGCAAAATACTTGGTATGCTTGTTTTCATCCAAAGTATATCAGGGAGATATACTCAAATATGATAAGACACACCTGTGACTATTTTTCTCATAAAGCTAATTGTTTTACAATAATTTTCACACAAATTTATGCCATTATGGAAAATACAAAAAACCCCCTACCAAACAGATTAATTTAAAATAGCGTTCTAAACAAAAGAAAAAAAACTTCTGTAGAGAGTTGTGAATTAAATTCAATCTAGGTAATCATATCCAACTGGAGAAGAGAGAAATGAATTTTCTGATCCTTTTATCCACCAGAGGGCAAAGCTAAGGGCCTCACGGGTTTGGGAGAGGAGTGTGGTTGCTAAAGGTCTGATGAATGTTGTATGGTTGCTAATGTCATGTTTTTGTTTGTCATTTTATTATGATTTAATTTCACTTTACACCTGCTAAGCCACTATTTAAAAGGCAACCTGCCATTTTTCTGAAATTGATTTATTCATTTCATAGTGAAAATATATTTTACACATTATATACTGCTTCATGTATGAAAAGAGAATATTCAGTTTAATATTGAATATCAAATTAGATTATTAACCTGACTTCCACCCTCTTTTGAATTATGGGTTGCTTATTCAGAAGTCCTGTTATTGATTCTTAACACAATTAAGAGTAAATTGCCAATTATCTTCATTACATGAAATAACAATGGCTTCCTTCCAAAGTAAATCAGAAATTTCCAACCTATATATGTATAATGAGACTCCCACAAAGGTGTTAAGTGTTAATTCTTCTTAGAGCTATATTCCTGTTCCTCTTAAAATTCATAAATACCAACCTCATAGCAGAGTCTGATGGAAAGTAAAGCTAACATGTTCTAAATAATATAGCACAAAATACAATATCTTAATCAGTCTTGAAACTAATCTGAAAAATCGTACAATCAAGCCCAGCCTTTGTCTGGAGCGCAGATATAAACATTTCTCCCTAAACATCTTTGACACATGGTGGTCTTGTTTTTACTTGAATATTTCAGTGATTGAGAGTTTAGGACAGTGGTTCTTGAACTTGCGTATAAAACCAGTGATCTATGAAACTCCTTCCCTCTGCTGCAGGTTCTGCTTCCCAGCTCTACCAGGTTCTGCTTAAGACTGGGGTCCAGACCCTGTATGTATATATATATTTCAGAGAGGAAGGAAGAGGGAGAGATAAATAGAAACATGATGAGAGAGAATCATTGATCAGCTGCCTCCTGCACGCCCTCCACTGGGCATCGAGTCCACAACCCCGGGCATGTGCCCTGACCAGGAATTGAACTGTGACCTCAGTTCATTTATACCTTGTTGCTTTTAACTAGCTCTGCAGGTGATGTGTTGCATGACAGAGTTGGAAAACCCCTTCATTTGGAAAGTCCTTCATATATTGAACCCAGATCTGCCTCCTTTGTGTCTATCCATAAATCCCAGTCCTGCCCCCTGGAGCACTCCACTGCTGTACACATTACTCTTCAGATATTTTATTTGTTCCTTCAACACATTTTTGGGGGGAATACTATGTGCCGGGTTCTTTTCCATTGGGATATGTTAGTGAACTGAAAGACAAAGCTGCTGTCCTGATGAAGCTTACATTCTAGCAGAGATAGAGAGACAGTATCAACAACATAATAAATATCTAAAGTATAGTACATGTTAGGTGGTGGTAAGAGCTATTGAATAAAGAAAAAGCAGAGCAGGGTTGGAGGAAGTAGGGAGTGCAGGAGGAGAGAGACAAATTGTGATTTTAAATAGCAGGTAAGATCAGGCATCATTGAGCAAGTGACATTTGTGCAAAGACTTAAAGAGAGGAGGTAGGCATTCCTATATCTGGGGAAAAAGTGTTTCAGAAAAAAGGAAAAGCTTGTTTGTTCAAAGAACAGCGAAGAGGACTGCGTGATTGCAGCAGTAAGCAAGGGGGAGAATCATAGGAGATGAGGTCACAGCACTAGGCATTGGGAGGACTTTGGGTTTTACTTGCGATAATTTTCCCTTTTCCAGTTTGTTCACTTACCCTTCACATAAGAGAGTCTCCAACCACTGCTAGAGAACCTTCACACCCAGTATAAATTTGGCAGAGCAATAGGCATTAAGTATGTTATTCCTCAAAAGAATTGTCATGGAAGTCATCATTATTATTACAACTTTTTACATTAGTGAATGAAATTTCTAAATATACCTAAGGCCCAAAATAGAAATTTTTATGATAATGAAAAAAGGGGGGAAAAAAAACCTTATCTGTCATTCCTACTTCATTATTTAAGGCCAGTCTCGTATTTGGAATGGAATTCAATAGAATGAGTAGCATCTAACTGACGTAGCCATTTACAATGATATTGGATTTCATTATCTTACCTCTGACTCTAAGATAGCTCTGGAGGAGACTGAAGGAGAAAGGCCTTAGGCAAGGTCAAGTTTTCTCAGAAGATAAACACCTCACAAGACAGTTTTCGTCTTTGTGAATTAACCCCAGTACCACCTCTGGGCCTCAGCTGTATAGGCTCAAGACCTCATTTTATTAAATCAGGGAGTTCTTTCCCCAGGCTGAGAGTCATATATGAAAGAGACATATATAAATCAGAGCTCACGTTCTTTTATTCATATTAAGAACCATGTGAATTAGAGTGGTGATGTCAGGATGACTAGCTCTCTCTAAGAAAAAAGAAGCCAAATTGTAATTAGAGAGTTGCTCGCTAATCCTAACAGTTTGAGCAGGATGTGATTCACATATTGAATGTCATCAGCTGATGTTACTCTTTCCTCACAAAGAACTCACACAGCAATACCTAGTGGGATTTTGTGATGTCATGACTTTCATAGCTCATCAACTTGCTTTGGACTTACACATTTTTCCCTTTAAGTGTCTTAACACTTAGTCAAGGCTTCTGCCCTGGGAGTGATTCTGTTTCTTTGTTTTCTTTCTATGTAACAGGGTTAATGTATTTTTGAAGACTATTTTTTTCCAGAGAAATTTAGGTTCACGGCAAAATTGAGAGAAAGCTGCAGAGATTTCCCATACATCCTCTGCCACCACACACGCATAGCCTCCGCAGTTACCGACATCCTGCAACTGAGGGGTTACTTTTGCTACAGCCGATGAACCGACATGGACACATCATAATCATCAGAAGTCCACAGTTTACATTAGGATTCACCCTTTGTGTTGTGCATTCTGTGGTTTGGACAAATGTATCATGACATGGATCCATCATTATGGTATCATAGAGTAGTTTCACTGCCCTAAAAATCCTCCATGCTGTCTATTCATCCCTCCCCCACTTCTGCCCCAAACCCTGGCAATCACTGATCTTTTTATTCTGTCTTCATAGTTTTGTCTTTTTCAGCATGTCATATAGTTGAATTCATCCAGTATGTAGTCTTTTCAGATTTTCCTTCACTTAGTAATATGCATTTAGGGTTCCTCTATGTCTTTTCATGGCTTGATAGCACTGAATAATATATCATTGTCTGGGTGTAGCACAGTTTATTTATCCATTCATCTACTGAAGGACAGCTTGGCTACTTCCAAGTTTGGGCAATTATGAATAAAGCTGCTATAAAAATAGCAACTATAAAAATATCCACGTACAGGTTTTTGTATAGACATAAGTTTTCAACTC
Source organism: Myotis lucifugus (assembly GCF_000147115.1). Taxonomy (NCBI): domain Eukaryota; kingdom Metazoa; phylum Chordata; class Mammalia; order Chiroptera; family Vespertilionidae; genus Myotis; species Myotis lucifugus. The sequence continues at coordinate 21,766,041 of NW_005871049.1, read as the reverse complement.
CTTTGGGTAAATTCCAAAGAGTGTGATTGCTGGCTTTTATGGTAAGAGTATGTTTAGTATTTTAAAGAAACTGCCAAACTGTCTTCCAAAGTGGCTGTACCATTATGCATTCCTACCACAGTGAAGGACAATTCTTCTTGTTCCACATCCTTGTCAGAGTTTGATGTTGGCAGCATTCTGGATTTTGGCCATTCCAATAAGCATGTAGTAATATCGCATTGTTGTTTTAATTTGCATGTCCCTGGTGACATATTGATGTGGGGGGATCTATTCATGTTCTTATTTTCCTTCCGTTTATCTTCTTTGATGAGGTATCTTTTTAGGCCTTTGCCCTTTTTCTAGTTTGTTTTCATGTTGAATTCTAAGAGTTCTTCGTATATTTTAGATACCAGTCCTTTATCTTTTGTAAATGTTTTCTCCCAATCTGTGGCTTGACTTCGTGCATAGTTGGTGGCAGGCTAAGGGGATGGGAATGAGGGCATCTGTAATAGTGTCAACAATAAAAATAAAGTTTAGCCCTAGCTGGTTTGGCTTAGTGGATAGAGCGTCCTGTGGACTGAAGGGTCTCAGGTTTGATTCCAGTCAAGGGCATATGCCTGGGTTGCAGGGTCGATCCCCAGTAGGGGGCATGCAGGAGGCAGTCGATCAATGATTCTCTCTCATCATTGATGTTTCTATCTCTCCCTCTCCCTGCCTCTCTGAAATCAATAAAAATATTTTTTTAAAGTTTAAAAAAAGAATTTAAAAAATGTGCATAGTAAGCCAAGACCAAGAAGGATTCATGGCTCTTTAGTTATCTCCTTTTTTTTTTTTCAGGCTCTCTCAGATGTAAATTTTGTCAGAGGGAGAAAGTATATAAATATTTGCAGCTCTTTGCTGACTTAACATCTAGTTTGAGGTATTTTGTTGAAAGAAATACCATTTCATTGATATTATGAGCATTTTATTTGCAATAATACCAGGATCAGTTCCCTTTGTGGGAGAAGCCATGTGTGATTCTTATTTGCAATTCCGTACTCATCTTTGCTCTTTTACATGTAAGTGATCTCTGTTTTCTTTTGTAATTGGGCATATAATAAGCATCCTAGCCCATGAAGAAAAGGCCGTCAGCAAGATTGTACATCTTGCCTGCATAGCTGTTTTTCTTCTGCCTGCCATTCTTAAGAATAGATGACAAGCCACTTGCAATAAAATTTCCTGTGTTTAAAAAACAAATTGTATCAGGAAGCACAGAACTGTGAGTGAGCACTGAAGATAAAACATACTGCCCTACTGTGAAGTTTGACTACCAAAACTGTAAGACATTTTTATATTTATAATACAGTCCTCTGAATTGTATCAAAATAAGCATCAGATTATAATGAAATTTGAAAGAGTTCTCAACATGTGTGGTAACTTGATTCTACCATGATTGATTAAAATCCTTTACTTTGTCACTAAATGATTTCATACCTGCTTTGAAAAGACCAACGATTTGGAAATCTGATACATGATTTTTAAACTTTGTCACAATTTATGTTAAGCATAATGTTTTTAAGGAGAATAATGGATCTAGTTTGGTGTTGCCATTCTTTCTCCGTTACAAATTCTGTTTATGCCTTTTTCACTGAATTTTCAGTTTTGCAGACAATATCACATACTGTTTCTTTTAATATTTATAGCACTCGTTGCATTTTTTTATATTAAGTGTTGAAAAGGCTCCTTTTCTTCCTTCTTTTCTTTTTAATGAAACACTTTAAGTATCTAGAATATACCCATTTGGCTTAGTTTAGGGATTATTTTTACCATGACCTCTAACAGGAGGGGTTTCAAGCCTGTTGCCTGGGCCTGCAGTGTAAGATTGAATGAAGATGCCCAGCAGAGATCTTGAATAGGTGCTATTTTTTTAACTACTGCAATTCCCATTACCATATGTGGTATTACAGCATTGGGTGATTTAAAAATAATAATTGCTGTTGTTTAGAAGGGTCCTGTAGGCAGAGAAGCATTTTCCTAACGTTTCAGGCTAGAACACTTTAATAACCACCTCCCTCCTTTAGTTCCTTTCTCTTTCTTCTCTAATAACTCCATTTCCCCCATACTTACTAAGCATTTACTGTGTACAAAGACACAAGCTTTTAAAAATATATCTTTGTGGTTTTTTAAAATTCTTTATTATTTAAAGTATTAAATATAGCATTACATATGTCTCCTTTTCCCCCATTGACCTCTCCCCGGCCGTCACCATGCCCCAGCACATGCCCTCACCCCCCTAGTGTCTGTGTCCATTCGTTATGCTTATATGCATGCATACAAATCCTTTGGTTGATCTCTTACCCCTCCCCTGCCTTCCATCTGAAGTTTGACAGTCTGTTTGATGCTTCTCTGTCTCTGGATCTGTTTTTGTTCATCAGTTTATGTTGTTCATTATATTCTACAAATGAGTGAGATCATGTGATATTTATCTTTTTCTGACTGGCTTATTTCGCTTAGCATTATGCTCTCCATGTCCATCTATGCTGTTGCGAATGGTAAGAGTTCTTTTTTTTTTACAGCAGCATAGTGTTCCATTGTGTAGATGTACCACAGTTTTCTAATCCACTTCTATGCTGATGGGCACTTAGGCTGTTTATAAATCTTAGCTATTGTAAATCATGCTGCTATGAACATAGGAGTGCATGTTTTTTCTGATTGGTTTTTCTGATTTCTTGGGATATATTCCTAGAAGGGGGATACTGGGTCAAATGGAAGTTTCATTTTTAATTTTTTTGAGGAAACTCCATACTGTTTTCCACAGTGGCTGCACCAGTCTGCATTTCCACCAGCCGTGTATGAGGGTTCCTTTTTCTCCACATCCTCACCAGAACTTGTCTTTGTTGATTTGTTGATGATAGCCATTCTGACAGGTGTGAGATGGTACCTCATTGTCATTTTGACTTGCATCTCTTGGATGATTAGTGACTGAGCATGTTTTTAAATGTCACTTGGCCTTCTGTATGTCTACTTTTGAAAAGTGTCTATTTAAGTCCTTTGCCCATTTTTTGATTGGATTGCTTATCTTTCTTTTATTAAGATGTATGTGTTCCCTATAAATTTTGGAGATTAGGCCCTTATCAGATATAACATTGGCAAGTATGTTCTCCCATGCAGTGGTCTTTCTTGTTGTTTCGTTGATGGTTTCTTTTGCTGTGCAGAAGCTTTTTATTTTTATGTAGTCCAATTTGTTTATTTTCTCCTTAGTTTCCATTGTCCTAGGAGCTGTATCAGAAACGATATGACATGTCTGATATTTTGCTACCTATGAATTCTTCTAAGATTTTTATGGTTTCCCGTCTTGCGTTTAATTCATTTGTCCACTTTGAGTTTATTTTTGTGTATGGTGTAAGTTGGTGGTCTAGTTTCATTTTTTTTGCATGTATCTGTCCAATTTTCTCAACACCATTTATTGAAGAGACTGTCTTGACTCCACTGTATGCTCTTGTCTCCGTTGTCAAATATTCATTGAGCATAATGGCTTGGGTCGATTTCTGGGTTCTCTGTTCTGTTCCATTGGTCTATATGTCTGTCTTCTTGTGTCAGTACCAGTTTTGAGATCAGTGGCTTTGTCATATAGCTTGATATCTGCTATTGTGATCCCTTCAACCTTGTTCTTCTTTCTCAAGATTACTGTGGCTATTTGGGGTCTTTTTTTGTTCCATATGAATTTTTGGAGAGTTTGTTCTAGGTCTGTGAAATATTCCATTGGTATTTTAATGCATTGAATTTATAGATTGCTTTGGGTAGTGTGGACATTTTAATGATATTGATTCTACCAATCAATGAACACAGTATATTCTTCCATTTGTTTATGTCTTTCTTTATCTCTTTTTTCAGTGAAAGACACAAACTTTTGGTACACAGAACAGCATGCTTGGTTCTCAAGAATGCTAAACAAAAGGTGATAGCTACTTTTTATTTGCAGATGCTATTATATGAAATTTTAAAGGCAACACTAATCTAGAGTTATAGAATGCAGATCAGTAATTACCTGGAGCCAGAAGTGAGATAAACTGACTATAAAAGAGCATGAGGGAACTTTTTGGAGTGATAAAAATATTCTATATCTTGATCATGATGGTAGTTATACAGGTGTATATAGTTATCAAATCTCTTAGAACTGTATACTTGAAATATGTGTATGTTATATGTAAATTTTAACTTAAAGTTTATTAAATAAAAAATATTGTTAGCCTTGGCCATTGTGGCTCAGTTGGTCGGAACATTGTCCTGTACACCAAAAGGTCGTGGTTTTAAATTACAGACAGGGCAAATACCCAGGTTGCAAGTTCAGTCCCCAGTTGGAGCATGTACAAGAGGCAACCAATTGATGCTTCTCTCTCACATCCACCTCTCTCTCTCTCTCTCTCTCTCTCTCTCTCTCCCTCCCTCAGTCTCTCAAAAACAAATGAAAAAAATAAACAAACAATCAAACATATCTTCCAGTGAGGATTAAATATATATATATTAAATAAATATATAAAATATAAATATATATATGTATATTAAATAAATATATAAAATATAAATATATATACATATATATATACATATATATATATATATATATTAGTTATATAGATAGTCATATGAGGGGTGACAGATGGACAAGTAGGACAGGAAGCAAAGAGGCGAGCAGCAACAAAGCTAACTTGGGGCCCAAATGGATTCTTGGGAACCCTTCCAGTGAAGTCCAATTTCTAATCACACCAAGTATCATATTGCCATTATCAGTCCTTGATATTTCTTCTTCCATGCTGGTAATCAGTCTGTTTCCTATAACCCGAAATGGCTTTCTTCTTTCCTCTCTAATTCCTACATCTAACTCCATTTCTGTGGAGTTTTTTCCCCCCCATCTAAGTTCTCTCTTGACTACTGCAGTACTTAAGCAATTCTCCAATGAATTGATATTATGCAATTAAGAACTTGGTTACCCTCTAAGTGGGTTGCTTTTACCTAAAACTGTAGTGGAAACTGGTTAAGGGAAGATTTCTAATATTTATACTCCTGTTACCTCCTTTCCCGCATTCCACTTAATGTTCAAGGAAGTGCATCAAAATATGTCTTTAATCTCTGCAGTTCTTTCCATCTCTTCTCCCACAATCCTAGGTTATTGTCTCTTGCTTGGACTATTGCAGTATTACCTTAATTGGTCTCTCTGCTCTATTCTTACCCCTCTTTGTTCTTCACACAGCATTCAGAATGACATATTTTAAAAGTAAATCAGATTATTTTACTTCATTCCTTACAATGCTTCCATTACTTCCCACTGTACTTAGATTAAAATATGATCCCTGCCTATCTAGATGCTATCTTTACCTTCTTCCTTTTCCCCTACTCACTGTGCTTCATCAAACTGAGCCCTTTCCCAGCCCAGGGTTTTTGTAATTGCTATTCTTCTCCTGGAATCCTTTTCTTCCAGTTCTTTCTATGGCTTCTCATGCTTCAAGGATCAACTACAAGGTCACACCTCTGAGGCCTCTCCAAAAGAGTATCTGCCTCCCTCTCAACAGAAGTGTTTCCTATCATATAATCTTGTTTATTTCTTTCCAAGGAACTTAGCACAGATGAAATCTACCTTGATTATGTATTTGTTTACTGGCTTGTTGCCTGTGTCCTCATCAGTTAATAACCACCATAAGATAGAGATCTTTTCCATTTTGCTTGTCACTAGCTCCCCAGCAGCTAGCATCAGATTGGCTTATTGAAGACACTCAATAAGTACTCATTGAATGAATGAACACATGAAAATGTAGTAGGCAAATAATAAGTACCCAGTGTTTGTTTTTGGTTTTCCCTGAAATTTTCTTTTCCTAAAATTCTTTTTTTACCTCAATTTTACAGGTAGTTCTGTCGTGACTGTAAAAGCTTTTGCTTCGGAGTCAATTCAAGACAGCATTAAATATTCAATTTTTAGTGGAAATGAAGATGGAGTTTTTTCCCTGTGCTCCAACTCAGGTAGGTCTTCTCTCCCCAATAACAACTTTACTTCCTGCATCATGTAATGTTACGAGTAATAAATACTTCTCCAAAGGAAACAAAATTGAAAATGTAGAAATTGTTATAGGTAAATAATTTAAAAGGTAAACAAAGTTTTTTATGGTAGCAGATGAGAATTTGTGGGAAATCAAGAACTATTTACTTGTTCACATGTTCTTGCTAAGAATTCTATTCTTTACATTTCCAAATTAGATGGTTCCTATCCTACTCTGAATTTTTTAGATAAATTAGTTTCTACTCATAATTAACTCATCTGTGTGGGAGAATTGGAGCTATAGTAGAAAGATCATTGATATTTACATTGAATTGAAAATAAGCACACATGTCTAGCCTGAGGGAATCATCATCAGATTCTTCCAATTTGCCACTGAATGTCAATGATGCAACAAGAGAGGACAGCTGGAAAGGTTTTTATATCGTTGTAAAGAAATTACTTCCAAATACAGCATGTATTAAATTTAGCTTTAACAAGACCATTATTGTGTTTTAAATGAATACCAATTGATTATTTAAAACATACTGTTTTTTACTAACAACTATGTAGTAGATACGTATCTACAACTTCGTTGTCAACCCTCAAGAAGTATGTTTTTAATAATTTCTATATTACCATACAACTGCCTTATTTAATCTGTAATACATGCACATGGGAAGAATTGAGAGAGGGTAATTTCTTAAGTAAATGCTTTCTTGTCCAGGGTAGTGGTTTGACTTTTTGATCCAACAGCCTTTAGTCAGGAGCTTTCTGAGGGAGTCTGCTAGGAATCTTCACCTCCTCACCCCATCATTTGGTTAAAGGGTGATACAGGCAAAGAGCCATTGGAAGCACCATCAATGAAGTATTGGCAGACACTTTTCCCCCCACCCTTCCAGTCAATACACAGTCAAGAAAAGCAAGTTTCTGTGCATCCACTTTTAATATATATATAACATTGATAACATTGATCACTCATTTGGAGCCTTTGGGTTTATAGCTTTATTCTGATTTTCCTATTAGACTTTTCACCTTTTATGAGTTCAGGCTTCTTCCCTTGTTTTTCTAGAGTCTGTGCAGCTATCAGAGATTAATCTCAAAGAAGGAAGTTGTGTTAGAAATCCTTTTAACACAAATGGGATTTTAGTGATTGCTTACCTTCCTGGGTTACTGTTTTCACTTATTTATTTATGGTTTGTATTTTACTTTTTATTAAATTTATTGGGGTGACATTGGTTAATAAAATTATATAGGTTTCAGGTATACAATTCTATAAATAAATCATCTGTATATTGTATTGCATGTTCGCTAGCCCAAGTTAAGTCTCTTTCTATCACTATTTATCCCTCCTTTACCCTCTTCTACCACCTCCGTCCCCTCTGGCCACCACCAGACTGTTGTCTGTGTCTATGAGTTTGTGGGTTGTTGTTGTCTTGTCCTCTGAGGATTCCCTACTACTGTATCAACTCAGTAATGCATTTTAATACACACACACACACAAATTTATCAAGCATTTTAGTTTTTTTATCATGAAGACATTTCAATATATATTTTATCATATTGCTGCCAAGAAACATTTTTTAAAATCATTAAGTATGATATTAAATTTATCTTTTATGCTACTTTTGTCGCATAATCATTAAACATATCTAAATATTATATGAATGTATGTACATTAAATTGCATACCAGTTAAAAGAGAAAACTGGTATGTATGATCAATCAATGGCATTTAAGTTGTAGTCACTTAATGGTAAAAATGGGAGAAAACCATTTTATTAGTTATTGGCTAAATAAGTCATGATTAGATGGATCTCCGGTGGGCACTGTGTTTTCTGTCCATCCTTGCCAGTTTTCCCTGTGTTCATAGTCACAACCCAAAGGTTTACTTTTGTATCCAAACTTCTTGTCACTTTAGCTTAAAAACATCTACTACTCACTGTCCAAACCAGCAGGAATTTGGGAGTTTGACTAATGTGTATGTCACTAACAGATGGTAGTATTCATTTCATTACTTGGTAGATTGACATAAAACAAAAATGATCAAACTTTCAGTGTTTCACGGGTGTAGCTTTAACGGGAGAGAGTTTAAAAGCTTGGGGATAACATAAATATTTATCACACTCTGGTGGCATATACGCTATGCATGTGCGCCATTTGTAATTGACTGAAGTAACCTGAGTGTGCTATCAAACACTTAGCATTTGAAGACCCATAATCTCATTTTTATGTGCATTTTATAACTTGGACAAAAGCTATATATGTAGATATATCAGAAGGAAAATATTCCTACAGTTTCATTCTCAAGTTGTTGTGTAACGGGCGCTCTCACATATGAGAATGAACATGAAGTTGGTGTTGTGAGGCCCTTCCTCTAAGGAAAACATGGACTCCAGCCCATCCTATTAGACAGAGCCCAGGAGGACTTTCATCTCACCAGTGACAGAAAACCCTTGCTGTCTCTGAGAAAAATATGCATATATCATCCAAGGCAAAATGTGGATCTGGTAGGTGCGCCAGCCGTGAATTATCTCACAGACTGGTTATTGTCTTTTCCACTTGCATAACTTTCACAGCATATGCCAATTATTATGCCAAAAATAAAAATCAAGCAAGGAAAGCATTAGAGCTGCAGAACCATTCCAAGTTCAAAATTCCAATTATCAAAGCCCAAACACAAGCCTTTTATTAAAAACCCCACTTTGATCTGCACTATAATTGGCACACTTTCTACTCAGTGACACTGGCAATTTAGTGTTGCATTTCCATTGTGTTTCTCCTTTACCAGTGGTAACAGCACATGATAGCAAGCTGAGTGCCCTGCTCGGCGGAGACAGAGCTCCAGATGAGACCTTTGCACCCACCTCGGACTGGGGCTTCTCTGCCATTTGGGGGTGGGGGCTCCTCCCTTGTTTCATGAAGGTTTCTAAAGACCAGCTTCCTTCATTCCCTGTGCATCAAAATGCACCTTAATGACTCTCCAGCTGCCAATGGTTAAAGCTGTTCTGAATTTTGTCAGGGGTGTTGGTAACATCAGACTGTGGTTCGTAAAAGTAATTTGCCTTTCGATCTGAATTGGTAACTAAATCTGATGATAATAAATGAGTGATTTTATGAAATTTTAAATTTGATAATATAGTGAGTTCTTCATATAGAATATAAATATTTAATTTCTCTTAATTACAGAATAGAAGCTATAAAACCCCCTCCAAAATACCCAGTACCAAAGTTAGCATATTTCTTGGCTTAGGATGGTTACCTAGGAAACGGGTTCAGCTAGAGCACTGAGAACTGTGGCTTCCAGAAGCAGGCTGTTTCACCAGAGGTAGAATTTTTCTAACAGTTTGAGGCTGCTTAATTTTTTATTTCTAAATTCAGACCTTGTAAAGATATTAAATCTATATCTAGTGATGAAGGGGAAGAGAGATGTGGGTACAACACTGGGATCTACACCATCCGACTACAAAGAAACATTCTAAGCATGCACTGTGTGACTTCTCACAGCTACCCTGTGAAGTCATTACTCATATCCCCATTTTACAGAAGGGGAGACTCGGCTCTGGAGAACCTGAGTAACTGACTCCAGGCTACAGTTAGTGGTGGTGGAACCAGGTAACTTGCCTAAATTAAGTATCCAGGTCTATGATCTACGCTTGGTTTCAGGTTCCTCGAACTCCAAATCAGTGCTCACTCAGCAAATCCCCATTCGATGGAATCTCTGACATTGAGAACCAAGTAAATCATCATCATAAAAATAATAATAATAACATTAAATTCAGTAAGCAATTTAGTTGAAGTGGGGCGGGGGAATTTAGTTGAAGTGGGGAGGGGGAGATAGAGTAGAAACCAAAATAAGAAATTATATCAGGATAGGAATTTCTTAATTTGAGGGAGGAACTTGAACATGGCATAACCCCCCAGGGCCACTTTCCCTAGCCTGGTTATGCTTTTCATACAAGGGCTTTCTGTAAGCCAGACCTTGAGCTGGGTATTGGGGATATAATGTAAGAGGCAGGTAGCCCTCCTCACCTTGCAGAACCCTAAATCCTGAGGAGTAACTAGACTGAAGCAGGTGAACAAAGTACAGCACATGTTTGTGAGAGTCCATTGGGGGCTGACAGTGATGGCACAGGGATGGGTGGTCTGGAAAGATCTCTGAGGAAGCACAGGAGTGGGGACTGTTCGAGGCAGATGGAAAAGCATACATGGCAACTCTGAAATGAGCATTTGAGGAACAGAATACTTATGAGTGTTATGACCAGAGCAGAGACAGGTGGAGAAGGACATGATGAGATTTCTGAGGTGGGAGAAGTCCTTTGGAGGTTAAAAATGCTGAAATTGATCATAATCACTGTGGAAAGCCATTGCAGGGTTTTACACAGGGCAATGACAATGTTGTTTTTTATTATTTAACTAGAGGCCTGGTGCATGAAATTTGTGCACTGGTTGGGGGGGGTCCTCTCTCAGCCCAGCCTGTGCCCTCTCACAGTCTGGGACTTCTTGGGGGATGTCTGGGACCCCTCACTCCTTACTGCCCACCTGCAGCCGAGGCAGGAGAGGCTCCCGCCATTGCCGCTGTGCTCGCCAGCCGTGAGCCCAGCTTCTAGCTGAGCGGCACTCCCCCTGTGGGAGCACAATGACCACTGGGGGGGGGGGGCAGCTCCTGCGTTGAGCATCTGCCCCCTGGGGGTCAGGGCGCAACATAGCAACCGGTTGATTTGTATATTAGGGTTTTATTATATAGGATTCAGAATGGGAACTGGGTTGATGGGGAGACCAGTTAAGTGATTAATTCAGGGGACAAAATGGGAAATGCCAGTGGATGGAGGAGGGCAGCAGCAGTGGAGATGAAGAAAGGTAGATTCAAGAAATATCTGGAAGGTAGATTTCCCAGGCACAGTGATGGACCAATTATGGAAAGAGAAAGAGGATTTAAGAGACAGCTTCAAGAGTTCAGATATTTTGCAGTTTATTTCCCTCCTACATGTTTGAACCTTGAACATCTGCATGCTCTCAACCTTTTTCACAATGACTCCAGTCAATAGAGGAGGGAGGCCAGCCAACATGGGGCTTTGAAAAGGGACAGGTGAGCATAGGAGTACATAAGGCAAAGATGATTTGGAACTTTTGAAATAATAACTACAATATCAACTTTTTTTATTTTGTTTTCTCCCTGGGAATAAAAATAGGAGAACTCACTGTGAAAGAACCCAGGTTTCTTGATTTTGAAGTCAGAAATGAAGTACAACTCATCGTTTTAGCTGAAAGCAGTGGGCATAGAGCCTACAGCAAAATAGTCATCTTGATACAAGATGTGAATGATAATTTCCCACGCTTCGGGCAAAGCATTTACCAAGTATCAGTGCCTGAAGGCCAGTTTCACAATGCTCCTATCATACAGGTAACAGAAAGATGTTTGTGCATGTGTGTGTGGATTATCATGAATCAATGTACATCAAAATAGGCCTAAACAATATCTCTTCATGGAGGCTGATGCAAAACTTTCATCCTCAGCACTACTTTGATAATTTGTCACCTAAATGATCAGGGGGAATTTTTTTAGCACTAAATCTAGACTTTGTTTCATCTATTTAAAGATCCTTTAAAACAGAGACTCTCAATGTAATATAAAAAATCCACATATGGATTCCTTTTCAGGCAACACTTTAAGCAAATTAGATTTTTTTCAACTATATTTTCCTCTTGCCTAAAATTGTAGCTTTAGACATATGAGACTGTACTGAAAGTTACCTGGAAATCCTTTGAATGAGAACACGGACTTGCTTCCTAACCCATTATTTACTTTATTGTAAAGTGAAATGTAAGCTTCAGCAGCTTGTTAGTGTTGCTTTAATGGTTGTTTTTTAAATGTATTTGACAGTCTATAATTCTGTCATAATGCATTTCTCTGAAAAACAGACTTAACCCCTGTTGCAGATGAAATCCTTATCTAATGCAAGAGTTGCTTCCTCACAGGTTTTTGCTGCCGACCTGGACAGCGGGTTGCACGGCCTCATTGAGTATTCCATTCTCGCTGGCAAGCAGGCACAGGTGTTCCAGATTGACGCGCGGAGCGGCGTGATAACAGCAAATGGGATTCTGGATTACGAGTTCACCAGCTCCTACAGGTTTGTCCCAGGTTCCAGTCCATTTGATACGCTATATGCTTCCTTTCTGACCACACTGTTGTTGCTTTGAGCTTGACTGCCTATTTATTGTACAAGCTTAGTTGTAAAATGTGTTTTCCCTCTGATCCAACTTGTGATCACTGGGAGAGTCTTAGGAAGTATTTACAGCTTTGGAAAGGTGATTCAATTAGAATTTTAAGGTTCCTTTTCATTTTAAGATTTCTTGGATTTATGATGCTGCTAAGTACTAAATCAGAGACTTTTAAAAAATCAGTATTCGTCAAATGTCTAATGAGCCATTGAGCACTCTGCTAATGTTTGTTCTTACTATTTTTTTAGAATGGTGAAGACTGAATGACATTGCTCTTTTTAATTCTTTATTCTTTTTGTGTATGAAATTATAATCCTGTCATCAGGACCCTTGAACTGTGTTTTAATAGACATGATATTATTGAAAGCACCCATGGAACATTAAATACTTTTTTGCCTAGAGTCCAAGATATGCCAGACTTATACAGAATTCTATAAAAGAGAGAATCATAGTGTTACAAGTCTCCTAGGTATTTAAAATGTCGGTGCTACAAAAGTCTAGCCAAACATACAGGGATATTTATGGCACCTCAGTCTGGAAAAGAAAAAGACTAGGGAACCTAAAATGGCTGTGAATGGGGACTGCTTTCAGAATGACAGCCAAGTCTTCTGTGAAATACAATGAAACTGATTTTAAAAGAGAAAGCCCTGGCCTGTGTGGCTTAGTTGCTTGGGCGTCACCCTGTGCATGGAAAGGTTGCTGGTTCCATTCCTGTCAGGGCACATGCCTGGGTTTTGGGCTCAATCCCCAGTAAGGGGCATGCAGGAGCAGCTGATCGATGTTACCCTCTCATATTCTCTCTCTCTCTCTCTCTCTCCCTCTTCCTTGCTCTCTCTAAAAGTCAATTAACTATTCTTTAGAGAGAGAGAGGTACATTTCTACTGCTAATGAGGATAGAGCTCTAAGATATGTGTCTGTGTGACTGAAATAACAAGGTGCACTATAGTGCTATTTGAGCAGAAGCGCACACACATGACTGGACCATGTCAGGAAGAAAATATAAAAAACTGTTAACCTTGTGTGTCTCTGGAGAAGTGCTCATGTGGGAAGTCTGGGGGTCAAAGAGATGCTTGGCTTTCTTATTACTTATTTTAATATGCTTCATATTTTTGTCATATTTCCTGTATGTTCTTCCAAAAGTCCTTGCACATATAGTGCTTCCGTTAATCCTCCCAGTTATCTCCCGGGAGGTTAAGTTGAGTGTTTTCTTGTTCACTGAAAAGTCAACAGACATAGAGTGGATTGCTTAGGGTCACAGAACCATTTAATGTTCCAACATGGACTTGCAGCCAGGGATTCTGATTCTGGGTCAGTTTCCACTGTACAAGCTGACTTTCTATTGGGGGCTGGGGGGTACAGGTTTACAAAAGACCTAAGTGTCAATATTCTCCTAGGCTTGGCTACATTCATACTTTACGAGGAGCGTGCAGGATATTCCTGTGGTGGAGCAGTGAGAGCTGATTACTGAGATCTGTTACTGGGAGGATTGCATTAATTAACCTCTGAAAAACTCCCAAACTTTAAAAGTTCATCTTCAGTTCTTTTTGTTTAATATTTCAAAACATTACTTCAAAAGTATTTTAAAAGTTTAAGACTTTACCCTGTATTAACTAGTCAGATTTTTGGTAATATCTTACTATCATCCATTGTTATGATACTTACTGCATACATATATTAACACTGATTGTATAACTATGTTAAACCTATCTCTGCCATGATTATTGCTATAGTAATTTTAAGCATTAAGCCTTTTCTTTCCGTAGATGACGGCAGGTAAATCTCAGCCTAGTTGCTATCTGGGTGATTACAAATTCACAGACTGTCGAAGGGCAGCTGTGTGCCAGGAACTAAGCATTTTGATGGTAGACTTTCTGTTACTCAATGGAGTCTAATTAGCCAATAAATCTAACTCCTTCCAGTTTTTCCTATGTATGTCATAGTTTCAATGTTCCCAATATTTAAATTGGTCCCAATATTTAAAAGTGCCCCTCCCCAGTTCTCTATAAAGAATTTAACTCAAGGCTGGAAGAACTGAGAGAAGGTGAATTCTACACATACAGCCACAGAGACACACACACATGCACATACACATACACACAGTCTCCAGTAGCACCACGGCAAGGAAATAGCTTACAGCTTCTGCTTATCTAGGTCAGGGCCTCCCCTTCTCCCTTGTAGCTTTTTTTTTCCTCTTTAATGCTCTTTCTGATATTTAAGGCAGTCGGAAATATAGGATGATTTCTCCCTAGTCTACTTATTTGGCCAGTGAGTGCCTTGGGAAAAGTGTCATTTAGCTTTTAACTTTACTTTTGAAATATTGTTATTTCGTCTGATGAGGAAAATATTCTCAATTCCCATCCTCTGTTTTACAATATAAAACAAAGGGGAAAATGATATTGTCAGTTATGATTCTATTCAGTATAAATGCATTAAATTAAAATTAAATAATTTGTGCCCTCATATTAAGCCTCATATAAGAAAACTCAGTAGAAAAAATGACAAATTATAAAACAGACCGTAAGTTCTGTCTGACCAATATTTCCTTATTTTAAAAACTGTTTACTGAGCTTGAGAAATAAAGCCAAATGAAACAGTTCTTGTTTCCAAGGAGCTCAAAACATTGAGTGCCCTTATAATCCATGGCAGGGAGCATAGTAACAATCACAATAATTTATGGTGCACCTGCATTACATGTTGAATTCTCATAATAAACTCTAGATTTACAGAATAAGGAAACTGAAGTTCACAGGGGTAAGGGTTGCCAAGACTATGTAGCCAGTAAATGATAGAATGAGATTCTTATCCACTCGAATGGTCGTAGTAGGGATTCCTATTTATTATGTGAATGAATCTTAAAAGTACACACCTGCCCTAGCCAGTGTGGCTCAGCTGAATGAGCATTGTCCCATGTACCAAAAGGTTGCCAGTGGATTCCTGGTCAGGGCAAATGCCCAGGTTGTGGGTTCCATCCCCAGTAGGAGGTGTGCAGGAGGCAGATGATTCATTATTTCTCACATCCATGTTTCTCTCTCTCTCTCTCCCTCTCCTTCCTTTCCTCTCTCTTTTTTAAAAAAATTAAAAATCCATTTAAAAAAGTACATACCTGTATATTTATAAAACAAAAAACAGAAAAAATATTTTAGACACTTAAAATAATAATAAAATAAGTTACAGCTTGCAGTTGTGAAATAACACATGTGTAGGAATGAGCATGCAAAAATGCGCTTTGAATCATTTGAAAGCATTTCCACTGCTTGACTTATAACTGACAAGGAGAGACTTATCCCTTTTTAAGTTGATAATTGGATATTCCTGGGAGCCTTGTAACGCTTTAGGGCCAATGTTTTTATTATCAAGCAATATACTTTTAAAAAACCCAGTAGTAGCATAGAGTATATCAACAGACTAAGAAGAAAGTCAGCCACCATTGCCTCACCCATCCCAGCACTAACGCCCCCTCAGAGACTGACATTTTAAATTGGTTTTCTCCATTATTATAAATACCAATGTGTCTTAATTTATCATTTTAAGCATTATCTATCAACTTCTTGTCATAACAGATGTGTATTTAATATTTTTACTTTCTCTTATCCAATTCTGTCTTTGTATTCATTCACTGGTTTTCATTTACTTAGTAATCAGTGTTTATATTATATGATTCTATAAATGTTCACTTCAGAGCCATGTCATACTCATGTTTCCTTTCTTACCCTCCCCCTGCTCCAAAGTTAATGAATTATCTTTCTTTTTTGCTCACTCAATTCCCTACATCTATGTATTCCTTGTCAATGCTCCAGTAGCTCCGTCATGCCCACCCATCTTTTCCCCCTCAAATGCCTCCCATATCGAATATTCTATCAAGTCCTCTTTGTTGCTTCCAGGCCTGTTCCTGCTGCTTTCTGCCCTCCTGGTCTAGCATTAACAATCTGCAGTAGCTTTCTAAGCCTTCAGCAAAGCTGGGTGTTTCATGGCTTTGCTTTATTGCTCTCCTAAATTAAGCTCATGTTCCAGACCCCAGGTCTTTGTCTTTTTTAGTTTTTTCTTCCAGTAGCTTTGGCCAGGGAAGTAAATTCTGTGAGTTCTTGAGTATCTAAAAGCACCTATATTCTACTCTCACATGTGATTTATACAATGGATAGTATAGAAGCTGATTTTTATTTTATTTTTTTTAGAATTTTGAAGGTATTCTCTTATCTTTTAAAACCCAGTGTTGCTGTTGAGAAGTTTGGTGCCATCCTGATGATGTGTTTTGTACATGATTTGTTTTTCCTTCTCTGTGGGAGTTCTCAGGTTATTTTCTTTATCTCTAATGTTTAGAAAATTTGTGGTTATATACTGTAATGTGGGTCTTTCCTTGTGCTGAGTACTTGGTCTGCTCTTTGAATAAGGAGAAATCTTTCTATTTTTCTCTTATTTCATTAATAATTCTCTCTTCTTTTTTTCTGTTTTGTTTTGTGTGCTTACTTTGCCCTGTTCCTTTGTCCTAGACCTTATTCAATCAATAGCTGAACTGCTGGATCAATTCTTTGTCAATAATATTTTATTTCCTATTTTCTATTTTTTGTTTTGTGTGTTGGTTTATTTTTGTTATTTTTTTCAGGGGGAATACCTTAATTTTAACCTTCTAAACTTTCTTTTTGCTCTAGTTAAACATTTTTGGACATTGTTCATATTTTTATTTCCAAACGTTCATTCTTGACCTTTGAACTTTCCATAGCATCTCATTCTTAAGTATACATGCATTATCTTCTGATGCCTCTTAAAGGACATTAATTAGAATTGTTTTTTACATTTTCTTTTGTTCTTTCGGGATCTCTGATTCCTTTGGGCTCATTTCTTCTCTTTGTCTATTTCGCACTTGCATTTTCATGTTGGAGACTTTCTGTAAGTAACTGATGATCCTTGGTTCTGAGTGAGGTAATAGCAAAGTCACTGAAACCTCTGAGTGGGTTGGAGGGGCTTACTGACCAACACACTTTACTTTCAGATGAAGCAGAGAGGAAGTAGACTACTTTTTAGGATGACATACAAATGACAATACATGTAGAGAGTTCTTTTTTCTTTGAGAGGGGCAGTCTCATTGATAGTCTCTACTGGTAATACTCATTAGGGTAGCAGCCCTAAAACATGGAGCCAGTTGGACTGGCTACAACCAATATTCCACAAAGACTGCCAAGGAGCTATCATAAGAAACTTGAGGTCTCACACAGGTTATGTGTAGAATCTCAGTGGATCTGCCTTTATAATTTTTAATTTTTTTAAGCCATTGAGAAACCTTTTAGTTGTCCTTTCATTTTGAAACTGAATCATATATTTTTCTCTATATCAAAGAATCCCAGTTTTTTTTTAACCTGACATCAGAATTACATAGAACCCCTGAAGTTGTAATGTTGTGAAGGGTGGTTATGGCTTTGGTGGAAGAAGGAGACATAACTTTGATGTCTTGGCCGAGACTTTAGTATGACATTGGGGAAGGGCAGGCAGCAGGGCCAGAGAACATTATGAGTTCATTATTTTTAGTAAAACATTTCCATATGTATCTGACTTATGTTCATACTAACAAAACAAACTTTCCACATGGAATTATTCCTAGGCTCCAGAAGTGTGAAACTCAAGTCTTTGTATACTGACTAGAGGCCCGGTGCATGGATTCCTGCACATTGAAAAGAAATTAATTAGAAGGTGGTCGGTGGGGCGGGACTAGGCAAGATGGGTGACACGCCCTGGAGCCAACCTCCCGTGATCTCTCCCCGGCCAGCCGAACCTGGGGTGGCGCTAGGGCTTAAAGGGTGTCTGGAGTGAGTGGGGTCCCTCTGGCAGGTAGGGTCCCTCGGCCTGGCCTATGGAGATTGGGCCAAAACTGGCAGTCCAACATCCCCCGAGGGGTCCCGGAATGTGAGAGGGCACTCTGAAAAGTTGCTGCTGCTCAGCAGCTCCTGTGTTGAGCGTCTTTTCCCTGCTGGTCATTGCGTGTCATAGCTACCAGCTGGTTGGCTGGTTGGCAGGTTGCTTAGGCTTTTATATATATAGATGTTCCAACTTTGATATTGTTAAAGGCAGCCTGTGTGCTTCATGAATGGAAGATAAACAGTACTCGTTTGCTATTAAGTGGAATTTAAACCAAGAAAGAGTTGATGCTTATCTTACATCATTTTTGAATATAAGGTTGAAAAGAAAGAAGACTTATTAGGTAAGCTAACAATGGAAAAGAGAGTAGAAGTGTGTCAACTTCCAAGACTCAGTTTCTCAAAAGGTAGCATCAACAGCTGGCTAAGACTAATACCGCCTCTGAAATAAAGATCATCTTCCGATTGACAACTCACTTTATTACTCAGCTACCCCTGTGGACCTCCCAGTGTTTAGAGGAGAGTGAAAAATGAGCTAATGGTTACACATTAAGGAGTTATATATACACAGCAAGAGAGGGAAGTTGAAGGAGGATCATACTAGTCTATATAGTGGAACACAAGCTGTCCAGTCAAGCAAGACCTGGGCTTAAATCCTGGCTCTGTGGTATAGTACACTTATAATCTTGAAAAAATCTTGAGAAACCAGTACTCAACATATATTAAAGAAAACCAGAGAAAGTAGCCAACTGGCCCTCTAAGCAGTTATGGGAGAGGCTGACAAATAAATCATTAAGAACAAAGGCTAACGATTGTATGGCAGAAGAATGTACAGGGTGCTATGGGACAGAGAGGGACATCCAAATCAAATGAGAGGTCAGTGAAAACTACAGACCAAAGGGTGTAGGGACAGGATTCCAGGCAGAAGACAGATCATAGAAGGGCATTGTACATGCTCAAGGATTGGACTTCCTCTTGGAGACATGGAGAGACAAGGAAAGGTTTTAAATAGGGAGTCAGGTTTTTAGATAGAACAATTGAGTTGCAATGTGGGGGTTGGATAAAAGCAGATGAGACTTGCAGTGGGGAGATTGGTGAGTAAATAAGTACTCCAGATGAGAAAGGATATAATGAATACACACCATTCCGGTAAAGATAATGAGGCTCCAGAACCAACTTATCCTGGTTTGCCCAGAGCTGTCTGGTTTTAAAAAAATCTGAAAGTCTCATGTCCTAGGAAACCCTTTAGTCCCTGGCAAAGTAGGATGGTTGATCAGCCTTTCTGAAACTCTGAAGGAAGGGGTGAAATGGATGAGATCACTAATTCAAGTGATACTTAGGAGGTAAAATCTATAAGACTCACAATTAGTTGGGTGTTGGAAGGGTGGTGACAGAAAGGGAGAAGTTGAAGACACTAATAAATTTTCTAACTTGGTTGCTGGATAAGCTAGTTGTATCATCATCCAAGAGAGGTTGAATCACGACATGTGAATTCTTTCAGATCATGTACTTTCACGTCTACTTTATAGTCCTATCCAACCATGCATTTTTTTTATGTGTACTAATCACAGTGATTTCCTCTTTCAATTCTACAATTTTGATATTTTTTTTTTTTTTGCAATTTGGGTCTGAAAAAATATCAATATAAAAAATCATTTGGTGGCTGTATCTTTTGTTGATACAGTAAAATAAAAATATGTAGCAGGTACTGGTTTTTGTATGTTTTAGGTTGTTCTTAGTAAAAAGGACTGAATTTGACGGTCTATTTCCCAGAAATGGTGCATTGTTTTGATCCAGATGCCTCAAGAGCCCTGGTGGTTTGCTGGATTTGCTTCTCTAAACATGTCAAAAATAAATAAATAAATTTCAGACGACTATTCTTATGAAATAAATGTGAAATGATATCATTTAGAAAAAGCCAGGAAGAGAAAGAAATGTAGCTAGTCAGCTCATTTTTAAATTTTCAACTGGAAATTTGATATTTATGTTGTTTTTCTTGATTCTTTTCCGAACCAGCTTGATTGTGCAAGCCACAGATAAAGGGATGCCCAGGCTTTCGGGTACCAGTGTGGTCAAGATACAGGTGACTGATGTAAACGACAATGCCCCGGCTTTTCTCCCCCTTGAAGCAGTGGAAATTGCAGAAAGTGAGTGTGGCAACGTGGAATAGTGGTTTTGATTAACTTGTATCATCTCATCTACCATATTTTCAGCCAGGTCCTGTATTAAGTATGAATACTAATTCTAAACAACCATGCAACATAGTTTTCATCTTTATTTTAAAGAATAGAATACGGATGGTCAAAAGTTTATCCAATGTCAAAGAAGTTAAATGTTGAAGCTGGGATTTACATTCAGATAAGCGTGAGGTTAGTCCCCATGCTCAGACCGCCATTGCATATGGGTTCTTTTTGTGTGCACCTATTTAAGAATGAAATTTGCTCTGTGAAGAAGCACATTTTGTTGACTAATAATCATCCTAAAACTCCTCTGAGAAGAAGCAATCTCAGACTGATAACTTTGTCAGTCTTTGCAGTATATTAATAAGTAATAAGTGAAGGGGATTGGTGTTCACCATGCAAAGTCATCATTTTCCTCTCATGTAAACATCTGCAGAAAAATTTTACACCATTAGTGGTAGAGGCTGTAAATATAAAATTTTATGTGATATGCTGATTAATCTTAATTGTTTGGGCCTCTGGGATATATGATGACTCAATAGATTATGATCCCAAAGTTGCCTGTGATCAAAGGCTCTAGTGATAAAATGCAACCCAACTCTTTATAATTGAAGTCCCAAATAGTGTGGCCCCTCACTTGCCTCTCTCTCCTTGTACTATTAATACTAAATTTAGTCCTACAGTGTTCCTAACATTTTATGTCCCCTTTCCAAACAAATTATAACCATCACCGCTCACAGATGATAATATTCCAGAAATTTCTATATATAGGGATATCTCCAGATATTCTAAGTATCATAAAATATTCTAGCAATAAAAAAATTCTTCAGTTTTGTTTCCTGCTTATTTGATAGATTTTCATGTGCTTTTACTGAAGGTACTATTCTAAAGTACATGCATTAGCATAAAAATGCAGCAGGGTGCCCAATATAAACACAGGGTATCCCAAAAAATGTATACACTAACAGCTGATAGCTCAGTTTTGAAAATGAAATGTATTTTAATAAGCACTGGCTTTCTAATTATTCAAAGTGTGTGTGTATATTTTGGGGGGACATCCTGTATATCACAAGAACAAACAACATAAACCAAAGCATACTGAACGGGTTAAGATGTGGTTGGTGAACATCAAGAATGTTCATTCTTGAATATGAAAACCAGGAGTCTTATATGCAGTGGAATTATTCTGAATACCTTGGCATCTTCTTTCTACCTGTACCATACATGTAAGCTAAAAAACAAAATCCCTTTCACAGCAGTGTAGGCTAGAGGATACATACAGTGTGAGGCATTGAGCATGTCATCTCTTTGGTGATTATTTTTGTGTGTAAATAATATTAAAGATTTGTTTTCATAACTAGTACTATGTATACTTTGGCTTTCTATAGTATTGATCTCTTTTTTTCTCTTTTTATTTATTTATTTTTTAAAATTTTTTATTGATTAAGTTATTACATATGTGTCCTTATCCCCACATTACCTCCCATCCCCCCACTCATGCCCTCACCCCCCTGTTGTCTGTGTCCATTGGTTAGGCCTATATGCTTGCATACAAGTCCTTTGGTTGATCTCTCTCCCTTACCCCACCCTCCCCTACCTTCCCTCTGAGGTTTGAGAGTCATATTTTAAGGGAAGGAAGCAATGTATGTGTCACTCCAAAAGAAATGTTTGCAAGGTAAGTGCCAAAGAACTAAGTGTCTATTCCTAACTTTGGTATCCAAACATTTTATTTCAATCTTGTCTACTTTTCAAGATGTTGTTTTTTATTAGTGTTTTTAGTAATAATCTTCTTCCCACCCATACTCCCATGAATATATGATTTTGATACAGAATCTATATAGTACAAATAAGCGGCTTGGAATGTTTCTTGGTCCTGGGAGTATGTTGTAAGCATACAAGGAAAAATGTAATATAAAAATTGACTCTACCCTACCTCCTCAATTCTCAATTCAGTGGTAAAATTTCACTTTTATTGGGCTTATAAATTCTTCAAAGTTTTTGTTTAGTTTATAATGAGCTTTGTATGAGAAATCATGCCAAGAAAAAGCAAATCATGTTGGACTTGAAATAAATATAAAAAAGCTTGGATTGAACTATTCAAGAGATATTTCAAAGGATGAATTTTAATGGAGACTGACATTGGTCATGACTATTTCAGATTCTTTGCCTGGTGTAATTGTGACTCGAATATCAGTTCATGATGTGGATTTGAATCCAGCTTTCATCTTCAGTTTCGCCAAACAGAGTAATCCTGGAACAAAGTTTGCTATTGATCAGCACACTGGGGTGGTGGTGCTAGTGAAAACATTGAATTTTGAAGAAGCTACTGAATATGAGCTGCTTATCCAAATTTCTGATTCGGTGCACCACACAGAGGGAGCACTCATTGTCCATGTGTTGGACGTCAATGATAACCCACCAGTGTTTTCTCAAGATTCTTACCAGGTAAATAGCTTGCAGAGATGCTGAAACACAGCCCAAGCTGGAAAGAATAGGAAACAATGTAAGCCTACCATTGTGGACAGACTAATTTAGACAGACAGCAGTCCCTGTTTTTAGAGCTTAAGTTGATGCTGAGGGTTTTTTATTTAATATCATGGAGGATAGAAGTATATATGAAATTGAATATATCATTCCACCCAGTTTCTTAAGTATGTATAATATGTCATCATATGAAATTATGTTATCATTTCTCTAGTTTTTAGGGATCGGGGTCCTGTTCATAACAATTGGAACTTGCCAAATGTTTTCAAGGCCACAAATAAGACAATAATGTGACATATTGTAGCCTAAGGTAGATTATCTGCAGTTAATTTGGAAAACCTTTTTCTTTCCTAGGCATAGTTTTAGAATATTTTGGGGTATTGATTAACATTTTGCAGAAAAAAATTATGAACAAAACTGTAAAGTGGAAATTTTAGTCTTTAGGGCATAGTGTATGTTTATAGAAATGAGAACAATGATAGCATTCAACTAAGTACTTGGAAATGGGCTTTAGGACTCTTGAATGTAACACATGCTAGGTTTCTGTGTAAACCCAGGAGAGAAATTAACCTAAGTAATGATCTCCTATAAAGGCTAGTTAAATCAGATAATGTATATAAGTAATAATATATTACTGAATGTATTAACTACCCTCTACCACACAGAAATAATTTAGAAGGAAATTTTTTCATAATGAAAATAGAAACTGAATTAATCTTTTTAAAATATTTTTTTCTGAATTCTGGGACCACAACATAATTGTCTTAATATGTCAACTCTGTAAATAAACATAGCTAATAAAGTCAGGTTCACTGTGAATTTTCCACAAGCAAAATAAATAAAATGATCTCACATTTTGGCCCTGTGCATGAGAATATCTGTAGTCTTGTAGCACAACATCCATTTCTCTGTTTTTGTTCCTCAGGTCACTATTCCAGAATCGGTGCCTGTGGGGTACTCTGTGCTGACTGTGGCAGCCACAGACTCAGAGAGCAACGCGTACATTTCTTACAGAATTATTTCCTCTTCCACAGAATTCTCCATTGATCCTAGGAATGGTGAGTTATTTATAGTGTTCAGAGTCTGAGTTACAGGCTGGAAACCTGAAATAATCCTTTCCAAATGCTCCTAAAATAGCTCCCCATCCCCACCCCCTAGTATCATAAACACCACCATCTTATTTCTCTTCATGTCAAATGCTGTGATAGCAAATCCCAGTGTTATTTCTCTTCCCCAGCATCTCAGTGGCTGGCAAGCAAAAGGAATTGATTAAATGCTGGCGATGGCTCAGAGGTTCAGAGACCCCATATAGTAAACACCCAGTCCGTCAGGCCAACCAAGCACAGTTCAGGTAGTTATCCCAGGCTTCGAAAGAGTACTGAGGACTTTGTGTTACTAGAGTTTGAAAGCTTTCATTGAAGCCCAGGTACAGAACGTTCAGTAATAACACTCAATAAGGACCAAAGAAAACGGGGAAAAAATTATTTGAGCATCTCTACTGAGTAAAAACATTGTGGTGTTCTGGTTTATTTGATGCCTTCCAAGGCTGTCTGTGTTTTTATAGAGCAAGACATTTGTGGCTGTGAAATGCATTTAAGCAAGTGATTTCAGATTAGAGCAGTTAAGCATTGTACAGAGAAAGTTTAACAGTGAGTAGACATTATAGCTAAACTTGATAAAGATGAATAAATAGCAACGGAACAACTTACTATACAAAAAGAAAACTAGGACAAGTTTATGGCAAAGTTATCTGCAAGCAGCACACATATTAAGTAGAGTGAATGTCACGAATATTATTTCTGACCCTTAAGTGTTACAAAAGTATAAATATAATAATTTTAATTTTCTATTTGGAGTTACTCTTGGTTGTAAATTAAGTAACAAATAAGCAAACGCATTAGTAAATATTTGATACACATTTGCTAACTAAATGGATCATGAAAATTTAATTTCACAGCATTAAAATGCTACATCTTATTTTTCAGGCACGATATTTACGATCAACCCCATAGTACTTCTGGATGAAAAATCAACAGTTCAATTTCTTGTTGAAGCCAGTGATGGTGGAATTCCTGACCTGAAGGCTCTTACCTTAGTGGAGATAGAAATACAAGATATGAACAATCATCCCCCTGCGTTTGAGGTAGAATATTACAATCTTAGCTTGAGTGAAGATGCTCAAATTGGAGGCACGCTTGTCACCTTCTCAACTACTGACCATGACTGGGCCCCTGAAAACACACATGTTGAGTATTCCATCATCAGTGGTAATTCGCAGAACAATTTCGACGTGGAAACTGGTTTCCTTCATTCAGAATATCCTTTTAAGCAGGTTGGTTATTTGGTGTTGCTTCACAATCTGGACAGAGAAGCATCTGCCAGTCACAAGCTTGTCATTCTGGCATCTGACCACGGCTGCCCTCCACTGACTTCCACCGCCATGGTGTCCATAGAAGTGCTTGATGTCAATGATAATCCACCTACATTCCACAGTCTGACGTATCACGCGCATGTCAAGGAAAGTACCCCTCCGGGGAGTCACATCACCGTGGTGTCAGCCAGTGACCGAGATGTGGGTTTACATGCAGAAATCATCTACCATATCATCTCTGGGAACGAGAAGGGGCATTTTTACTTAGAAGAGAGAACTGGAGTCCTTTATTTGACTAAGCCTTTGGATTATGAAGAAACGATAAAATTCACTTTAACCATCCAAGCTTCAGATGAAGAAAAGAAACATTTTTCTTTTGCAGTTGTGTTTGTCAGTATCCTAGATGATAATGATCATGAACCGCTGTTTCTGTTCCCAAGATTGAACTGTGTTGTTCCTGAAAATCTGCCTGTGTTCTCCACCATATGTTCTGTAAATGCTTTGGATTTTGACGCAGGTCCTTATGGAGAATTGACCTATTCTATTTTATCCCCCTGTCCTGCCACTCATGGAGCACCTCCTGACCACGATCCCTTCCTCATTGACCCTCTGACGGGGGACATTCATGCTAAGCAAGTCCTTGACTATGAAAATGACAATAGATACTGCCTCACGGTTCAGGCAAAAGACAAAGGTGACTCCACAGCCTCCTTAATGGTTTGGGTCGAGATTGAGGGGATAGATGAGTTTGAACCCATTTTCACTCAAGATCAATATTTTTTCAACCTCCCAGAAAACTATAACATAAGACAACTGATTGGCAGAGTGGAAGCATCAGATGCAGACGCTGGTACTGATGGCGTGATTCTTTACTCCCTTGAAACTCCATCTCCTTTCTTTTCAGTAAATAAAACGAATGGAAATATTTATTTGACTAGAGCCCTTCCCCTCATAAGAAGTCAAGTCGGCAAAGAAGACACGATTGAAATGAAAATAATCGCTCATAGCCCTAAACAGGACTCCAAGGTCGCATCTTGTACTGTCTTCGTGAACGTGTCTTTTGCCTCGGAAGGAAAAGGCTCGGCGGTGTCAGCCAGCCGCTTCTCCATCAGCCTCGCCGTCTCCTTTTTAGTGTTTCTGTTGCTCATCATCCTTCTGACTATCCTGATTTTAAGACATAAACAAAAAGATGCCGGCAACAGTTACGAAGACAAGAAAACGCCATCATCCTTAGATACCAGTTTGAGACTGACCAGGGATGCCAGCATGCCCAAACCCTTCCAGACAGCGGATGACTGCAGTGAGGAGGCGGTGCCTGCGGACTCCACGCCGGAATGGTTGAGTTTAATAAGCATCATGGGAAAGGACGCGGGACATCTGTACCGGCACTCACACTCCAGCGGCCGCTGCTCTGTGGACGGAGAAACGGCAGAAGATAAGGAGATCCAGAGGATCAATGAGCACCCTTACAGGAAGGACTCTGGCTCAGCTCTGAGTGACCGGGAGTCCAGGGTGCCGGACTCCGGAATCCCAAGGGACTCAGACCAGCTCTCCTGCTTGTCTGGGGAAACTGACGTGGTGGTCTCTGTGGTAACAGCAGAAACCAGCCATGCACTCGAGGAAGGAGATGGAAGAGAAGGCCGTGGCACAGCCTACATTCAAGATGATATGCTGCCCCAGACACTAAGGAAGAGAGGGGTCCAAGTGGACATCCCGGCTGAGGTCAGGAAAGAGCCTGTCTTTATTTCAGGTGATGCGGAAGCAAGATGCGCCACACAGAAAACCTCTGAGCATGATGGGAGAGGCAGCTATCACTGGAATTATCTCCTCAGTTGGGAACCCAAGTTCCAACCTCTGGCCTCGGTATTTAATGATATTGCAAAACTGAAGGACGAACATTCACATGAACCTGGGACTCCCAAGGAGAAGAAGTCTTTTGTTTTCCCACCCCCTTTGATCACAGCAGTGGCCCAACCCGGGATTAAAGCAGTTCCACCGAGAATGCCAGCCGTGACCCCAGGGCAGGGCCTTCACAAATACCCGCACTCCCCCCTTCTCTACCATCTCAGGTCCCTGCCTGAAGCCATGACTCCCAGTTTTTCTCCATCTCTTTCCCTGTTGACAGCACAGACCCCTGCCATGACTCCACTGTTGTCGCATGGAGATTTCTTAGGAGCACATCTAAGCGATACGTGCCATGAACTTAAAGCAGAAGACGAAGTTCAGATATAAACCAGTTGTGATGCCAATTGCACTGCTCACCATCGGTCAAGAATGGTTGAACAGAACATTCTTAAGCAAGCTTCTCCAGACCAGGTTCATTCTATCCACACGGGAGTGAGATCATTTTGTCAGGGTTTTTAGAACCTCCGCATTTAAGTTTCTCAAATTTCTTCTTCCAGCCTTAAAGAGAAGTTACCTCCTCCTTTAACCTTTAATGTTTTGCTCTCAGGACTCCTTTGTATATATTAGGTAGTATATATTCTGTCATACCTGGTTTTCTGTATGATTAGATTTCCAGAGGACACAGTGAACTTGACTGACTACCAACGCGTTTATATAAAAACAAATGGAAATAAAGTACAGGTATAGTCACTTGGTCACATTGCTGCTGATTACCTAGTAATTTGGAAGGATAAACTTAAGTTTTAAAGTGAAGCCATTTTCTGTGTACCTGACATGTTTAGAGTTGCATTTCTCCACTTTCACCATCAGCCACACTGGTGGAGTTAGCCATAATTGGAATTTTAATGTGGTGTCTTTTGGAAATTTAATTAAGTATGAAATTTGTCATAACTCTGTGCCAAATAAGAAAATTATTCTTTTTTAAATGAACCAGGAATATTTGTTCTTGACGGAGGGCCAGGGTTGATAAAAGCAATAAGTGTGTGTTTGGCTGTCCCTGAGACACATTTCCTTGACCTTTACAAATAGAATGATGATTTTTTTTTTTAGCGTCTGTCTCGTAACATTGTAGGGATACAGACATTAACATTTGAAGATTAATTCATAGATATTTTAAACTTTTATTTTATTCTAGATATAGTAACTTTTGGTAAGAAATAATTTATCCACTCAATGTCAGTTTTAAAAGTTTGTGTAGATAAAGTTATGTTATTAGCAAATAATAATTTTATGGAGTAATTTAGCAATATATTTTTCAATGAAGTTTTTTACATAAATATTTCTACTATAAAAGTTAAGGATAGATATCAGAAGTCTTTCTTCTATTAGTTCTTGTTTAGCTTTAACTGACATTAGATGGAGCAGTTGGACAACACAGTTAAAATAGTTCTGGTTTGTACAGCTGTTTCAGAAATATAGTGGTGTGTGGGGGCTCACATATATGCTATCCCTCCTCTCTGGTGAGCCTGAGGATCTATCCAAAGTTCTTCTCTGTTCCAGGAAAGCAGAGCACTTCCTGATGTGAGGGTCCTGCAGTCATCCATGGTAGGCGACCTGGGCAATCTTTGGAAGGAGTTTAGATTCTCATGGGCATCTGGTGTGGTTTTCTTGGTGGTTAGTGTGAATGTCTGCTATAGAAATACTTCCTCTTTTATTTTTCGATAGACCTCATCTGTAAAATGTGAGATAACTCATTTCTCTTTACTGGAAAACATTGCAAGATGCTGTGTTTGATATCCAATTCTGTAGGTAAATAATTCTAAGGCTTTCTATGCTGATTCGATCAATTATATATCTCTGCTGACTCTTACATTGAGAACAAGTATGTAAAACCACATTAGAAATTGTATGAAACATGAAGGTTTTTGGTCAAGCCTAGAATCCTAGAGAATGTCATTTAGGCATGAGATATTTAAATATTAAACGACAATTCCTCCCTCCCTCCCTCCCCTCCTCCCTCCCTCCCTTCCTTCCTTCCTTCCTTCCTTCCTTCCTTCCTTCCTTCCTTCCTTCCTTCCTTCCTTCCTTCCTTCCCAGGAAAGAAGTCTTCATGATTTTTCTAAAAAAATTAATTCTTCCAGTGTTCCAATATTTATTCTCTCTTTGACCTCCTTCAAAAGATTACTTTGAGCCTAACAAAGAAATTTATACTGACTTTTTAAAAAATATACATGGAAGTTGTGTTTTGCAACAGAATTATTTCTAGGAACGAAGAACATATTGTTGTTTTTAATTAAACAGGTTCTTTCTTTACTTATGCTTAAAAAGAGATATTCGTCTAACTCTTCCTTAAGTTATTTGCCTGTGACTTATTACTCCTTCTGGACAAGATTCTGCATTTTTTAGACATTTAATAAAAACAGAAGACAAAAAGTATTTAGAGCCATTCCTTACCAATATCTAGTGGATTTTTAATTCATGACTTTATTAATACTGTAACCAACGCCACCCCACCACCAAACAAATGCTGCAAGTGGGGTTAAGAGCAAAAATGTAAACATGCTGGTTAAGTGTTCGCAATAAATCATATGTCAGCCCTTTTCAACTAGAGTGCTTTTTTTCCTAAATAAACAATATAATTTGTATAGTTTTCCTTCAAGTTTAATATTAACTTGCCTCATATGTTCTGTGTTACTTTGCTGATCTACACACTGGCTTTAGCACTCTGGAGGGGGTACAGAACTTGTTAGTGGAAAATCATATTAAGCCCCAAATTCATAAGCTATAAAATAAAAGACAGTTGTCTGTTGTGGAATTTTGGCTGCCTGAAATTCTGGACTTTCTTGTTGGCAACCTTAAAAATACTGGTGTAAATCAATACCAAATGGATATCAAAATTCCATGTCCCAGTAGTAATCA
This sequence comes from Myotis lucifugus, assembly GCF_000147115.1. NCBI lineage: Eukaryota > Metazoa > Chordata > Mammalia > Chiroptera > Vespertilionidae > Myotis > Myotis lucifugus. The sequence continues at coordinate 21,736,189 of NW_005871049.1, read as the reverse complement.
TTGAATTGGCTTCCAAAACAGATTCCTGGGCAAAAAAAAAAAAAGGCAGGGGAGGGGGGGATGCTGTATCTTTAAGGATTGGATCACTTAACTGTTCTCTGAAAATATTAAAATGTGCTATAAACTACTGGCTGCCTACATGTATACATACTTAGTCTAGAATAAATGTCCAGTTGAGACAGGAGTTGAATTTCTCAGCATGTTTACCAGCAGTTTCAGTGACCCCTTTGCTGTGTTTTCTAGAATTTATCATGATGAAAGTTAATTACTAATTTTAAACTTATTTACATCCAAACATATCTTTTGTTACATTTGTTTTGTTTTGCCACTTTACACATTTTTAAACTTTAACTAAAAAAAAAGCAAGACATAACTAAAAGGATCTAAAACAATCACTCACTTCAAAGCAATGAAGTATATGGAGTGAATATGGTTAGTGGATTTGCACAGGATCATTACGGATAAGCTCCTTGGGTTTACGCTCACAGCATGCTTTAGTTGAGCCTAAAAGTATAGAGCCATCTGTTTGGCTGTAGCTGAGGAGAGATAATATGGAAAATCATTCTGTTCACGGGGAACACCTCCATCAGTGAAGTTGTAGAAACCTTGCTTATGACCAAAACCAGCATTCCCGTGTGAGTCACTGAATGAAGGTAGCTTTCCCCCATTATAGAGATGGAGGGAGAGAAGCAGGGAAGAGAAAATAGAGGATTAAATCTGAAAAGGAATAGTTTAGGGCACTGGTAGAGAGCAAGATGAGAAAAAATAATTTTTAAATGTAAAGATTTTGCTGAGTCATTTCCCTATTATAGGTTCATCCTGTCAAGGAATCTTTCTTTTCCTTTTCCTTTTCCTTTTCCTTTTTCTTTTTCTCTTTCTTTTTCTTTTTCTTTTTTTTAGGAATATTTTCCCCTCCTCCTTCCTTTCTGTTTCTTTCAAGTCTCTATCTCCATTGCTCCATTGTCTGAAAATTTAGGTTTATCAAGTTGTGGGCCTAAAGCTAGGCAACATGCACTAAAGTAACTTGACTGTGAAACTTAAATTTCTTTTTGGCGAATTATAGGATAAAAAATTTGGAATGATTACCCTGCCTTACTTCCCACTCTACATAACTTTGGCATTGAGAGTGCCACAATATTAAGTAGGTGAATTTACACAGATACCAAGAAATGAAAGTTCAGAAGGCAGTTGGGACAGAATATGGAATTTTAGTACCTGGTCCTTTTTTTCTGGTAGCTCATCTTTTTTCTTTTCTTTTTTAAAATATGTTTTTAAAAATTGATTTTAGAGAGAGAAAAGAAGGGAGAGGCAGAGAGAAAGAGTAAAACATCAATGTGAGAGCATAACATGAATCTTGGCTGCCTCCTCCACGACCCCTGCTGGGAATGGAGCCTGCAACTTGGGCATATGTCCTGACCAGGAATCAAACCAGTGACCTTTCCAGTCATGGGATGACTCTCAACCAACTGAGCCAGTCGGCCAGGCTGGTGGCTCCTTTTTAAAAATGAGTGCTTGCTTGATAGTCATGATTTTATATTAAAATATTACATTTTCTATAACCACAGTATTTAACACACAAACATAGTTGATAGTTTGTTCTCAAATATTGTCAATTTTATTTGAATTCTGGTGTCATAAATTATTTTGATTCCATATAGTTCAAAGAAATTTATCCATTAGAAACAAAATTGACCAGCCAGTGTAGCTCAGTAGTTGAGCATCAACCCATGAACCAAGAGATCACAGTTCAATTCCCGTCAGGGCACATGCCTGGGTTGCAGGCTCAATCCAAAGTAGAGAGCAAGCAGGAGACAGTCAATCAATGATTCTCTTTCATCATTGATGTTTCTATCTCTCTCCCTCTCTTCTCTCTTCCTCTCTCTGAAATCAATAAAAACATCTTTTTTTAAATTATGGCAATCTTACAAAAATCCAGCAAAAAGTGGCTGGAGTATCAAACTATACCTTTCTCTTATAAACTCGGCACTTGGTTATTTGATGACAATTTAGCACTTCCTACTGTTTGAGTCTACATAATTTTCCTCATTTCACTCAATATATTTGCTAAACCAAAACTGTGAAGTGAGTAACAGAGAGCCAGAAAGCATGCCAAATAAATAGCAGATGCACAAGTGCATCTCTTGAATGAGAAAGCATCATTTTGGTTACAAAACTAAATACATGGATTTCGTTGTTAGATAGTAAACCCTCAGGGCAAAATCCTGGTCTCAACTTGCATTATGAAATACAGATGTTTCTTAGAATGAATGAGCACATATGTGAATGGGCACAGAGGGTGCTATAAAGTGAGAGTGTGATACACAGGCCTTTAACCCATTAAGGGTGAATTCTAACATAGTTCTGTGATTTTAGCCAATCACAGGGCAGAGGGAAAGTGCAAAGATCCTATCAAAATACTTTAGAATATCTTAGACAAAATCAAATGACTAGAAATTCTTTCTGTAATCTGGTTTGTCTTCTCTTTATCCTTTCTTTATACATACATTCCTTATGAGTTTTAGACACAATAGAAACAAGTTATGGGTGACATTCAAAAGTACATTGTTTGAGAAAGCCATACTATATGACCAAGCACACTGGTTTAATTTAATTTCAGATTCTGTAATAAATTTTGACTGCCCCATAGCAGAATGAACTTCTATCAATAAAAGAAGAGTATGTAGTTTAGCAGATATGTCTAGAATATTTACATCAAAATGCATTAAAATTTTTAAAAAATAATGAGGAATTTATTAAGGATATTATATATGTTCACATACTAGTATGTGTTAAAATGATATTCTAAATAAGTTCAGACTATTTAATAAATGCATACTGGGAGATTGGGGAAGGAGGTAAATATGAAGTTATTTCTCATATTATAAACAAAAATGTATTCTACTTGGATTAATGAGTAAAAGTTAAAGCAAAATCCTAAGAACTGGAAGCATAGAATAAAGGTATAAAACACCTCTTTAAAATATAAAAGCAAAGGTAGAGGAATAAAGTTGAACTTGTGACAATAATAAGTACTATAACAAGTTATAAGAAATTATAATTAGGAAATGCTTCATACAGCTAATCAACAAATATTTACTTAGTACCTATTGTGGACAAGGCATGGATCTGGCTCTGGAAATATAAGTGAATAGAGTATATAAATCCAGTGTATTTACAGTGCTTATATTTTATGGTGGGAGATAACAATAAGAATATGCTCTCAAATAATGATAAGTGTTGTGATAGGAAGAAAACTAAAGTATATAAAGAAAAAAAAGAAATTGATAAGGGGTGGGGCAATATAGCAGTCCTATTTGGATGGAATGTTTAGGGGATGTTTCTGATAGGATGCTATTTGAACTGAACAAAGGGAGTGAGCTGTGCGAAGATTTGAGGGGGAAGCATTTAAGGTATGTGTGTGAGCATGTTCAGGAGCCACATGGAGTGTTTGGGAAACTATAAAGCCAATGTGGCCTAGAACTAGTGTGAGAGGAAGAATAGTAGAAAATAAGATCATCAAGGTAACTAGGGTTCAGATTATGTAGGGCCATGTAGGCTATGGTGAAACACTTAGCTTTTGTTCCAAGTGTTATGTGATGCCTTTGGTAGTTTTTGCTTGGAGATACGATATTATCTGATTTATATTCTTAAAGAGTAACTGGGTACTTTGAGGAAAACGGATGAAGGGGAGAAGGTTAGGGTAGTAATAGTAGCCCAGTTAGTTGACTATTGCAGTAATTTCTGATGGCGATGATTGTAGCTCAGCTGGAGTGTTATAGGTAGAGGTAAACAGTCAAGATATTTACTGGAGGTACTGTGGCTTGTTCTTGATAATGAACTGGATGTGAGGTATGGAGAAAGTTATACATTGGTCTATGGCTTAAGAGAATTTGGGGCTTTGGAGAGAAATTTTGGATTTAATGAGATTACAGAAAGTATGTGTATTTCTGGAAGCTCTTGGAACTTGACCATACCAGGATAATCTAATTTTATTTTAATCTTTCTACACTCATCTGAAAACTGCATGCTCTCTACCCTCCCCCAGTTTCCAGTTATTTTAAGGCCTGCCTGCTAGGTGTCCTCTCCAAGGATAGACTTTTCCTTGAGTAGGTGAGGATTTGTTAGTCATTCCTTATTCTCTGGCTGAAAGAAAATTGGAAATTCCTTTTTTTTTCTTCCCTCTGCTACTGCCAATAGTTGGAGCTTTTGTTTGCCTGCTCTTATTCTAAAATGTGTAGGGATAACTTTTTGTTAAAGATATTGTCCATGAGATTTTACTTTCACTGTTCTAGATGCTCAGAATGTTTTGTAAGGTGATTTGGGAATATTCAACAATACACTGATGGTGCCCACTTTCTCCAACTAGAACCTAAACACTTTCTCTACTTGGCTTTTGGGACACCACACTACTCTGTTTTCCTATCCTATCTGAAGAGTTGTTTTTCTGAGAATTATTTGCTGGATATTCTTTCTCTTTTTGACCTCTTGGTCAGTTTTCCAGGGGTCAGTCCTGGGATCTTTTCTCTATTTACACTTACTCCTCAATGAGCTCCCCCAATTCCATAGATAGTTATTAAAATATATTTTTATGCTGTACTTTACATCGACATAACTATTTTTATAACTGGCAATTTGTCCTTAATTACTTACACCTTTTTCACTCATTCCCGCAAGCCCCCTACTATGTAGCTGCTATAGATTTGTTCTCTGTATCTGAGTTTGTTTCTGTTTTGTTTGTTCATTTGTGTTTTTTTTTTAGTATACTCAAAGATAATGTAAGCCAAATTTTAAATCTAGCTAAGCTTACCTTTTAGTATATATATGTTATAAGTGAAGCTACAAACATGCATGACCTCAAGGACTATTCCTAAAGAATCACTAGGGAATGAATTCAGACAACTGAGAAATACTGGGGAAGGCTCACCATATGGACAGTGAATATACTTAACTGTAGAGCTGATGGTAGATGTTAAGGTGATAGAATAGTATTACTTAATATATGCCCTAACAATGCAAATAAATTTCAACTACAAAAGTGGGTGAATAAAAGAAGAGTATATGGAAATAAAATGTTTGCTGCTTGCCTTATATATACTAACTGGGAGTAGAAAAATATTAAAATTAGAAAGAAGAAATTAGAAAGAAAAGAAATAAAAGTAAGACAGAAATTAACAAGTTAGAAAATAAACCAAGAAATATCCACAGAGCTTATGAATAAATAAATCTGGTTCTTTAAAAATCAATTAAATCAATTAAATGTTAGAAAATGCAAAATAAGAAAATAGCAAAGGGGGAACAATGATAGCTGTCAGAAGAAAGGAAGTTTAATCAAGAAACTTTTCTAACAACTCTATACAAATATATTTGAAAATCTAAAAAAAATGGACAACTTTCTGGGGAAATATAATTTACTAAAATTGATCCCAGTAAACATAGAGTCTAAATAAAATGAATTTCAAAAATTAAATAAAAATGTAAAGACTCTCCCACGATAGTTCTATAGTGAAATTTTACCAAACTTTTAAATATTACATTATCCAAATACTATTTGAACTACTTCAAAGCATGGAAAAGTAAGAAAAATAATGAATTGAATATAAAATTAATATCAAAACCTAAAAAATATTGTATAAGACAAAAACTACAACCTATTTCCACTTATAAATAGGTATATAAAATTCTTAAATAAAATATTAGCAAAAATAGTTAATAGTGCATTAAATAATAATACATCATAATGTGGGAGATTTCAGAAATACAAAGATAACTAAGTATTAAGAGATACATTAATATAATTCATATTAATAGAGCTATGGAAAACAAGTATGAACATTTTCTTGAATGGGAAAAGGTCACTGAACAACATAAACCATCCGTTTATGTAAAAAAGCACTCAGTTTTCATTAGTGAATACTTCCTTAAAATAATAAAATGACTGACAGCTCACTGAAAAGCCAGTTTCCTCATCAATGAGGATATTCTAGAGCAGTGGTTCTCAACCTTCCTAATGCCTCGACCCTTTAATACAATTCCTCATGTTGTGGTGACCCCCAATTTCATTGTTACAAATTGAACATAATTAAAGCATAGTGATTAATCACAAAAACAATATTTAATTATATATATGTTTTCTGATGGTCTTAGGCGACCCCTGTGAAAGGGTCATTTGACCTCCAAAGGGGTCGCGACCCACAGGTTGAGAACTGCTGTTCTAGACCCTTTGTTATAAGAACCAGGAATAAGAAAATGTCTAATATCCCCACCAAAATCTAATACAATTAAACAAGAAAGCAATTAGAAACAAGAATTTGAAAATACCAGGTAAAACTATTTCTATTTGTAGACTATATTAACATATTCCTGGAAAACCCAAAATAATTGATGGAAAAATATTATAAACAATGAAAGAATTCAGTAAGGTTGCAAGATATAACATCAAATCAATACCCTTCACATATGTGAACAATAACCAGTTAGAGGATGAATGCAAAAGACTCTATTATATGTAACAGAAATAAAACGAAGTAAAATTCTGAAAAGAAAAAAAGTCTAACATCCATATGAAGAAGGCACAGAGGAAACTGAAATAGATTTTTTTAATAGGCAGTACTACACTCAATGCTAGAATGATGTACATTGTTCCGAAGTAAATTTACAAATTTGACCTGATCCTAATTCAAATATCACATTTGTTTTCTGGAGTTAATAACTTTATTATACAGTTTATTTAGAAGAATAAACAAGAAAGAATAGCTAGAAGACACTGAAACATATGAGGTATGTGTGTGTGTGTGTGTGTGTGTGTGTGTGTGTGTTGGTGTGTGTTCAAGTATGCACATGTGCATTAATCCTACCAGATATAAAAATATATCATGAAGTTGTCTATAATTAGAATAAGGTGGTTTGGGCATGTGACAAGAGACTAATGGAATGGAATAGAAAATCCAGAGTCCAAGTGCTTACAAAGGCATCCTGTAATGATGGATCAGCTTGTCGTATACCAACTCTCCTGCTGAGAATAAGTAAAAACCTGATTAAGAATAAGGACAGAAAGAAACAGTTTTGTGTATGTTTGTTGAGAGACATCAGAGGACTACCAAGACTTGAGAAACCATGACCCTTGAGAGAGCAGAAACACAGAGAAGTATACCTGATACACTGTGCCTGAACCCCCTTGAGGCTATGCAGAAAATGTCCACTGCAAGGTTGAGAAGCTAAAAAGAGATACTGGAAGTAGTATGTAAATTATATCTCAATAATTGTTAAAATACAATAATTGAAATAAAGAACTCAAAATGTTTAATATCAGATTAGACACAGATGAAGAGAGAATCAGTAAATTAGAAGGTAAATTTTAAAAATATAAGAACTATAACAGAGAGATGTCTGGAAAATACTGAGAAGAGAATAAGAGATGTGTGGAATTTGATTTAAAAGATCCAATATGTGTAATGAATCCCAAAAAGGAGAATGGAGAGAACAGACCAGAGGAATATTTAAAAAGATGGTGGCTGAGAATCTTACAAAACTGACATTAAATCGCAATTCAAAATGTGCTACAAACCCCAAACATAATTTAAAAACACACACAAACACATCACAATAAAGCTGCTATAAAACAAAAGGAAAATATTTAAGATATTCAAAGAGAAATGACACATTATCTTCAAACTGATGCACATGAAAATACAATAAAGGCAGCACATCAAATTAGTGAAGAAAGAAAGAATTTTTAATAAGTGGGGCTAGGATAAGTGGACAGCCATATGGGAAAAAGAGTATATTGAAAATACTAGACACCAGGATAAGCCATACAACTAAATACAATGAAATACTATAAGAAAATCTGAGTATATACTTTTATAAACTAGAAATGGAAAATGTTTCTATAAGAGTCAAAATCCAGAAGCAATAAGGAAAATGAAAAGTTTGACTAAAAAACATTTTGCATAGCAAAAAGTCTCTAAGCCAATCACAGTGTTCAGGAAGATGGTTCTCTGGCTCCCTGCTCAACTCTGTGGTAAGACAAGTAGACCTTGTGATTGGAAAGCACCTGATACAGTAAGGCCAGTTCCTGAAATGAACAGATGTCTATCACCATAACAACATGAATCAAGTGCTGTTGTTTACATTGCATGTTTATTTATAAAACCAATTTGTAAATATACCATATTGGCTAAACCATGAGTTTACCAGTTTAAGTGCTATTTCACAGATTAGAGTGTACTTGTATACTAAGCAGAAGGTTAAAATCCTATAACCTTAGTAAGTGAATCTTTATTTGGTCTTTAAACTTGAATTTTTGTATTTCATTTTTATGTACCTTATTTTCTTTCCTGTCATTTTTAATCTATCGTTCATTGTTCTCTTCTGCAAATGTAAAGCAAATAATTTGCTGAATGCTTAAAGTAGTTTTCAACAATAAAATCAAACTGATTGGACTTAATTATTTTATAAAGTTTTATTTTAACTATTTCAATTTATTTAAAAGTATAATTTCTATTTCTTATCTAAAAACTCTGGGAAATCCTATACAACATGCTAATTACTGAAAGCATATATGCTTAAGTGTGTGATATGGACAAATTGAAACTAATGAAAATAAAAGACTTCAGATTATTGTCAAATTATATGTCATATAAAAGGGAAATATATTAACCTTTGTGAACTAAAATAAATAACAGCTAAATTTTATTGAGTGTTTATTATGTGCCAAATATTATACTAAATGTTTTATGTGTACTTTATTTTGTTTAATCTTCAAAATGACCCTTTAGAGTAGATATGGTCCCTTTTTACCAATAAGGAAACCATGGCTTAAAGAACTAATTAATTGGTGAAGCCTAGAATCCAACTCAGTGGTGTTACTCAAAGCTCTTCTCTTAACCCCTTCCTTACATTTGCCTCACACTTGAAATTTCCTTAAGAATATCTGTTGTTGTTTTTTTTATCATAAACTTCTATTGGCTCCATTTAAAAAATCCTTTAATATGTGCGGATCATGTTCAACAAATGGCAAATAAGCCATGTGGCAACTGGATGAACAGTTTCCTTGTGTAGAGATCTGTAATCACAGGCAATTCATGTTTTAGAAATTATTCTACAGACATAGAGCAAGTATAATTGTTTTCTGATTCTCACCTGTTGTTTGTAATATTTTGTTCCTTTTAAAACTCTGAAACGAATCAGGCAAAATATTAAACCTTCGTTAAACTGCATTGCTGGGAATACTTTTAAATTAAAAAATATGTAGTACTGAGGACAAATACCAGTATCACATAAGAAGACTTTAAAGACCTGGCTTCCTCTAAGTTCCCATCACTACTTCTAACTTAGCTGATTCGTCCTCTGAAGGAGAGTGCGCTCCCCATGCAAACCGTGGCCATGAGTCTGTGTGCTCAAGTGCTGCGGAAGGTGTTTTAGACAGGATGCTTTCCTCAGCATCTTCTGTCAATGATTTTTCTTTGCTTTCGCATTGCAAAGAACGCCAGTAGGGTGAGCGCCATCATGTAACTGCACAACATGACTAGGGGGGAGCCACAGAACCCGAGAACTGCCAAGGTTTTTGAAATACACATTTTAATTCTGAGCAAAAGAGCCCCTTGTTTCTGTGATGAATGTGATGTGGCATTTTCTGATTGGCAAGTGACCCATAGAAAGCACCCCGGGAATGATCGTGTCACAGTCCAACTTCGTCATTAAGTGGAGTTTTGTTTGTGACCTTAATTGCATTTGTTGGAAGCTAAGTCCTTGATTTCCCAATCATGTCTGCATTTTTACTTGCCCAATGTAAAAGTGAATAAGAGGAGGTATGTCTCCAAAGCAATAAAAACTTGGGAGATTTGTTTGGTACGGATAGCAGTAGAATGTTTATTCCGTTATGTAGCTGCCACAGTTTTCTCAGGAAAAACCCGAGTCTTTGTGTCGTCTGGGGATTTTAGCTATAACCAAGAATTTGTCCTTTCAGCTAAATGCTGCTAATCTGATACTTCTTCCTAAACTGAATTGCTTCAATTAATAAATGGGCTGGTTTAAATGTCTACCTCCTTGACCTCGCTTTCTGTATACACAGATGTTTTATCCCAGCACAATCTCACATCTTCCCTCCGGAACTATATGTGAGAGTTGAAAAATATGAAAATGCATGTGGCAGTGCTCTGTATGCTAAAAACTGTCTTCCGAGGGTAACAAGACAACCCTGGATGCAGGGAAGAGTCCCATTTATTGTAGCTCCGTGTCCCTTTCCTTTAAAGGAAAAGAGATGCTTAGTGGCTCCTGGCTCTTCATGCCTGAGGTTTCCTTCAAGGAGGGGTGGATGGAAAGAAAGGACATGGCACTCGCCATGACCAAGCAAGCCCCAATTTTCTCATGAGCCCACAATCAGTGTCTGGCAAGCAGCAGGTTCCCAGTGTACCCGTGGTGATTCCGGAGGCATGGCCGTGCACTAAGGAGCACGTTGGCACGGGCAGTTCAGCACGCTGTCTGCGAGCAGAGACAACGGGGCCCCCCTGCAGACAAAGGCCTGCAGCACCACTGGGCTTGGAGAGTTCATGTCGATCATGTCTAACGCTGGAATGTCTCCGTGGACATGTCTGCCTGAAATCAGATATTAACTATTCACAATAGCAGTGTTCTTGGTGAACCCATGGGGCTGACAGGGATTTATAATATCAGTGTGGCTTTGGGAGAAGGCAGAGAACAGTCCCAGCGTGGACTGAGGGAGGGCCCTACACATGGAAATGAAAAGGTCTTAGCTCCCCTCCTTTTCCTTTTTGCTTTTCAAACTTATTTCTGTAAAGCTGAAACCGAGAGTGCACCAAAGGATGTAAAGGATATACAAAAGCTTGAGCCAAAAATCTTTATACGCACTCTGTGTCACCTTCACAGGCAGCTCTGCTGACTGATTTCTTCCCCATCCCACCTCACGGCCACCTCCATGTCCGCTGGAGACCTTTCCTAAGAATTAGCAGATTAGCATAAAAAAGAAGGAATTCTTACCATTTGCAACAGCATGGATGGAACTGGAGAGCATTATGCTAAGCGAAATAAGCCAGTCAGAGAAAGATAAATATCACATGATCTCACTCATTTGTGGAATATAATGAACAACATAAACTGATGAACAAAAACAGATCCAGAGACAGAGAAGCATTGATCAGACCATCCAACCTCAGAGGGAAGGTAGGGGAGGCTGGGGGTAAGGGGGAGAGATCAACCAAAGGACTTGTATGCATGCATATAAGCCTAACCAATGGACACAGACAACAGGGGGGTGAGGGCATGAGTAGGGGGGGGGGGGCAATGGGGCAATAAGGACACACATGTAATACCTTAATCAATAAAGAAAAAAAATAAAAATAAAAAAGAAAAAGAATTAGCAGATTGTTTTGAACTGAAAGGAAGAAACACAAATGATAAACAGCAGAACATTTTGCACCCTAGAACACTAGTGCGCCTGGAGGAAAGTTGGTGATACCTGCTTAAGCTTTAAGTTGCCTGGGGTGGAGGAAGAAAGGAGGAGTCCAAGAGGAAACCGTGTCCACCTCTAAACCCTGGAAAGTGTCCCATTATCCATTTGACAAGCCAATTTAATCATGTAAGTTCATTTATTTTACTAACTCCTTGAGAGTACCGCTTCTCTGAAATGATGTCATTTTTCCTTAATTGAGACAGAAATAAATGCATCAGGACTCAGAAATTTGGTCCTCCTGGTGTGCTAGTACCTAACAGAACACAGGAAAGGCTCCCTCTGAGTCAATTTAAAATTTTTAAATAATTTTGTTCACATTTTTTTGTTTGTTTCTGATCTCCCAGCTTTTTCCATCTCAAAAACACTGACATACTTCAATGCAGGGTATAGGGGGATGAGAAGAGATAAACCAAAGAACTTATATACTTACTAGAGGTCCAGTGCACAAAATTTGTGCACAGGAGGGGGCAGGGGGGGCCGATCCCTTAGCCAGGCCTGCACCCTCTCACAATCCAAATCGCTGGCTCCTAACTGCTCCCCTGCCTGCCTGCCTGATGCCACTAACCCAGCGGTTCTCAACCTGTGGGTCACGACCCCTTTGGCAGTCTAACGACCCTTTCACAGGGGTCGCCTAAGACCATCCTGCATATCAGATAGTTACATTACAATTCATAACAGTAGCAACATTACAGTTATGAAGTAGCAACAAAAATAATTTTATGGTTGGGTCACAACATGAGGAACTGTATTTAAAGGGCCAGAAGGTTGAGAACCACTGCCCTAACCACTTGCCTGCCTGCCTGATCACCCCTAACCACTCTGCCTGCCTGCTTGCTGCCCCTAATCACTCTGCCTGCCTGCCTGATGCCCCTAACTGCTCGCCTGCCTGCCTGATAGCCCCTAACCACCTCTGCCTTGGCCCCCACCACCACGGCTTCATCCAGAAGGACATCCAGAAAGTCATTCAGCTGTCTGGTCTAATTAGCATATTATGCTTTTATTATTATAGATGTGTGTAGCTCATGGACATGGGCAGTAGGGTAAAGGGGGAGAAATGGGAGATATCTGTAATACTACCACCAATAAAAAATATATTTAAAAAAACAAAACCTTCCTTTTTCTGGGGGAAAAAAAAGCAAAGAATGCTATGGGAGTAAATAAATAAAGTTGTCATAGAAACAGCTAGAAATTCTAGAGAAGGAACCTGATTTGTAACGCCAATTTTTGTTAGGGAATTTCAAAATACATGTTTTCCTACAATTTCCCTATTTCATAAAATTACTTCTTCTATTTGGTGGACCTTCAAAAGAAGGAGTCTACACATCTCCCCACCGCCCAGTCCCTTCACTCCAGCCAGGGAGATCCACATGGGGATGAGATTTAGGAATTGACTGTCCTTGTCCCTTCCTCTAACCTCGTGGCCTTAGGCAAGTCACTCAACTTCTAAACCTGGTCCCTCAACTTACAATTAGGGGTTGGGAAGTGGTTATCTCCAAGATATCTTCCAATGCTAGCATTCTATAAACTTACTATTTTTAGATGTCTTAATTAGCTGCTCCAAATCAGCTAATACAGGAATCATTTACATTTGCCTTTGAAATGTGTTTTTGTTCTTGTAACAGAATCTGTTTGAAATGTTGCCCAGCCTATCCAATTATAAGGCCACTCTTCTGGCTCTTTCTCTCCAAATACTCCCCAGCCTCAAAAAAAAAAAAAAAAAAAGGCACATAATACCCAGGAGAGTAGCAGAGTTTGAGGAGGAGATAATTAACTGTTAGGATTCAATGACTTTTGTTAGACTTTATCACACAGAAGGATATAAAATGATAAGAAATTTTAATATCAACAATTCATTTTTTATAACTGATTACTTTTATCTACTCTGTTTAAACTTTTCAGTACTATATCTTAGTATAAGGTAGACACAACTGAAACAAAAAAGCTGCCTTATGTTTATGAACCTCTAAAATGGGCTTAAGGATGCATTGGAAACTCTCACACTCCCTGAGACAACAGCAGAGAAGTTGACTGACCTGCTTAAGTTCCAGACACATTAAGTGGAGAGCCTACAGCAGTGGTTCTCAACCTTCCTAATGCCACGACCCTTTAATACAGTTCCTCATGTTGTGGTCACCCCCAACTATAAAATTATTTTTGTTGCTACTTCATAACTGTAATTTTGCTACTGTTATGAATCGTAATGTAAATATCTGATATGCAGGATGTATTTTCATTGTTACAAATTGAACATAATTAAAGCATAGTGATTAATCACAAAAACAATATGTAATTATATATGTGTTTTCCGATGGTCTTAGGCGACCCCTGTGAAAGGGTCCTTCGACCCCCAAAGGGGTCGTGACCCACAGGTTGAGAACCGCTGGTCTACAGCAATGATTTCCTTGTTCTCAGCCTTGGGGCCAGGGACACGGATGCTCTGTGATTTGTACCCATTTTCGTAATTGGCCTCTGGTCTGGCTTCCCGGGGTCATATCTCATCTTGTACCAGGCTCCAATGACAACATCAAGGCTTTTTCCTTGGGTGCTCTCCTGAATTCTAGCTGGCTGTTGGGTCTGTCCCTGTCCACCACACTTTTCTAGCTTCCTGAAAAGTGATGTCATTTCCTGGCAGTTTGGGTAACTAACTACCTTGGCCTCGCCTCTCAAACTCTTCAGCTACTGTAATCCTCCCTCCGAGGCCCTCGTCCACATCTGTCTGGTCCTTTTGTTAGACTTTATCTATACTTCACTGTTAAAAGAGCAAAACTAACAATCTGTCTCGCCCCACAAATCCTGCGGATGTCTGGCACTGCTCTAGGACTGGGGGTACAACAACAAATAAGGGATTGGTCCTGTCTGGAATTGCTAACAGTCCAGGGCCAGAATTCCTGGTCTGTGGCCTCGGGTCATCAGAGGCTCCTGAAACGCCACAGATACTCTGGGCAAATACAACTGTGGGGTCAGTTCTGGGGCTTGAAGGGTTTTATTTGCTTGCTTGCTTTTTGCCTGTCTGTTTAGCATCTTTCTTGAAAACATAGCACACACACTGACCTAACATGGTTCCGTGATCATAATTGAGATTGGAGCTTTTTCTGACTTCTTTGGAGAAGATGTAACTGGTAAATGAGAGCATTGTCATTTTCATTTCTTTTTCATCTGTCACCGTTTAAAGGGAGTACTTGTAACAGTAGACTCGTGTTACACAATTAACATGTTGTAAGTCATTTAATATGCTGTCCCCAGATGGGAGATGCAAAATAGGATGTTTGCCCACAAGTGCTCTGCCAAAGCTTAGCAAACAAGTGGGTAGGAGGGAGCGGCAGAGTTTGCCAGTTCTCTGGATGTGTTTTAGTTCATCTGCTTGCAAAGTATTTCTGTATCTCGTTTGTTAAAATATTACCCCAGGAAGAGATTGAGAAATAAGTTATAAAATTACCACTTTACACACAAAGAAGGTGAGGATAGCTGAGTCAGAGTGGCTCCCAGAAAGGCCACTGTTATGCTGAGCCCAGGGCCTGGCACTCTGGCGTAGGTGGGAGAAGTGCCTATGGGTGTGTGATATTGTGGTATATAATAAGAATTATATATTTGGTTTTCGTCCAAGTTCCTGGCACAGAGCTCTGAAAATTCTTGCAATGTCCTATGTGATGAGAGCAATAGAGATGTCTTTTCTTTTGTTAACGAGGGGACTTTTGGACCACACCTAAGGATGGGAGCCAAGCATGTGATTAGAGGGTTGGAACTTTCAGTCTCAACCCTGATTTCTGGGGAGGAAGACAGGGCTGGAGGTCGAATCGGTTGTCTATTGGCCCATGCTTTAATCAATCATGCCTATGTAATGAGGCCTTCCTAAAGCCCCCAAAGGACAGGGTTTGTAGAGCTTCTGGGGTGGTGGACGCACGGAGGTGCTAAGAAAGTGGCCCCCTGGCAAAGGCATGGAAGCCCTGCGCCCCTGCCCACATAAACCCTGCCCCACGAATTTCTTCCGTCAAGCTGTTCCTGGGATGATTCTTCTAGAGTAAACCAGTAATATAGTAAGTAAAACATTTCTCTGAGCTGCTCAAGCAAATTCACTGAACCCAAGGAGGGATTCATGGAACCTCCAATCTATAGCCTGTCAGTCAGAAGTCCTGGTGACCACCCGGACCTGGGATTGGCATCTGAAGTCGGGGCAGGGTCGGGCAGCATCTTATAGACTGAACCCTTAACCTGTGGGATCTAATGCTATCTCTGGGTAGATAGCGTCAGAATTCAGTTGAATTGTCAGACACCCAGCTGATGTCCGGAGCATTGCTGAGTGGTGTAAAAAAACCCACCCTCAGGGGCATTGGGTGTCAGAATCTCAGGGTGTTTTACAGTTCCTCTTTCCATCCCTGGGCTTGGTGGTCTGGGCAGTCCTTTATTTTCTGGTCTAATGAAGCTCTCATTCATTTTTATTTATTTTTTTATTACATTCTGCCCACTTCTGTGTACAGCTCCTAGGGCACCTGGATTGGTAGGCCTTCCCCACTCAATGAGAAAGTGGTCAGACTCCAAGGAGAGCTCCCAAGATGCTCTGAACGCTGTCCCTGACAGTATTTTCAGGGACCAGGGGTGAGGGAGAGTCCATGGAACTTGGACTCTGTGAGCAGATACACCCAGGAAAACACATCTTCATCAAGGCCAGACAGAATTCTCACCTTCAGGGAGCGGATCGACAGCGCCCTGGGCCTGCCATTGACACCACCCTTTGAGCTTACTGGGCACTCCCCTTTTGCACATTGGTAGCTATTGCCCCTCTGTCCCTGGTGGCGACAGGGATGGTGTAAGTGTAGAGAATAAGCATTAAAACAGGTCTGATCCTGATCACAGGGCACAGCTTCCAGAAAGGAAAATAACTTGGACTGTTTGTGAAAAGTAACAAAGCAAAAGGATTAATTGATCTAATTATGGTCCAAAAAAGATCAGAGAATCTCAAAGTGGATTCTTTGCTCATTGCTCACTTGGGTCAGGGACCCAGGAAAAAATGATAAATATGTCATAATCTGACAGGGTCCCACCCACCATCGGATGAAGGTGAGTGTCCTTGCTCACAATGCTTATACTTTTAAATTGGAGATGCATACATTTTTCTGATAACATAAATCATTTTCTTCGTGTATTTTTGCCTTTTGTTATCATAACGGTGGAAGTAGGGCACAAGATTCAGGACAATTAAAAGGAGTGGGTGAGCAGGAAGACCATCCATAGTCTATACTGGCATCTTTAAGCTCCTAGACCCATTGCTAATATAGGTCACCCTATATTTCCTTTGCCTGTCTCCCACCCCCCTACCCCCGCCCCCAGGGCTGGGACAGGGACAAATCCCATGTGGAAGCCAGCTGGAAGGGTCCCTGCCACCCTGTGTAGGAAAATAAACCGCAAATCAACTGCAGGAGATTTGCACTCAATGAAAGAGATTCTTAGAATAGTTCCCAGTTCCATTAGGGAACCAAGTGCATCAAAACCGAATGATTTCATTTGGGCTGATCTCTGAAGTGTGTGTGTGTGCAGGGGGGGGGAAGGGGGGGGACATGTGATTTGCCACATTCTGGGGGATTGGCCAAAGCATTTTTATCAACCATACACATGTCCACGAATCTTTTTAAAGAGAATATAAACTTGTCCAGCCAGTGTGGCTCAGTGGTTGAGCATCGACCTGTGAACCAGAAGGTTGCAGTTTGATTCCTGGTCATTGCACATGCCTGGGTGGCGGGCTTGGTCCCCAAGGGAAGGCATACAGGAGGCAGCTGATCAATGATTCTCTCTCATCATTGATGTTTCTATCTCTCTCTTCCTCTCCCTTCCTCTCTGAAATCAATAAAAATATTAAAAAATAAAATAAAAAGAGTATAAATATTTTAAACAGCATAACAAGGACAACTTCAAAGCTGACTAGCGACTTCATCCTTTTAACCCCGTGGGCCCTTTAGGATGCAACTTCCAAACATTACTAACTAAGGAGTTGCTTAACAATGGGCTGGTCTCCCGAGGAGCAAGTGTTGCTTGTTTCAGTGAGATGCAGGTGTTCGGGATCTGGCTGGTTGTGTGTGAGCCTGGGTCTGTTTTTTTCTTACCTCCCTTCTAAGTATCTATCACTGCTGGTTGCACAGCCCAACGTGTCTGGGAAGTACTTTAAGGGATCATATACTATGAGCATCTTCACGCTCACACCAACCTTTCCAAGTAATGGTAGCCAAGGAGATTGTAAAGGCACCTCAGTGGAGAGGCCACATAAACTCAAATTTCAAGGCAGATGGCCACAGACAGAATTAGCTTTGCAAAGACAGAAGGTGCGAGACAGTCACGGCACTGCAACACTGTGTAGACCGGTGCCCGCAAAGCCTTCAGGCCGGGTCAGCATCACAGAGAAGGGCTGGGATTCTCTGCAGCTCTTCCTAGGAGTGGAGACTAACAAAAAGGTCAAGGCCCTTCTGGGGTTGAAATAGGTACTTAATTGAAAGACTACCTGGTAAGAAAGCCTAAAGGAACTGGAAACAAACCTACCACTGGGTGAGAGTACTGCTATGGATAATGTTTCTTAGCTAGTTGCTGCCTGGTGAGTTGTGTGGGCCTTGCATTTATTTCCTTATAATAGTAGCTTAATAAGAGTGGAGAAGAAGCCCTGGCCAATTTGGCTCAGAGCATCGGCCTGTGGACCGAAGGGTCCCAGGTTCGATTCCGATCAAGGGCATGTACCTTTGTTGCAGGCTCCTCCCTGACCTGGGCCCTGGTTGGGGCACCTGCAGGAGGCAACCAATTGATGTGTTTCTCTCACATCCATGTTTCTCTCTGTCTTTCCCGCTCTCTTCCACTCTCTCTGAAAATCAATGGAAAAATATCCTCAGGTGAAGATTTAAAAAAAAAAAGAGTGGAGAAGAACTAAATGGCAAAGGATCCTACAACAGTAGTGGATCTTAAAGGGCTCTCTCTCTCTGCTCTCAGCCATTCTTTGAGAAAACAAAACAAACAAACATAGTGGTGATGGTTGGACAACAATGTGAATGTATTAAATGTCACTGAATTGAATTGTACTCTCAAAAATGGTTAAAGTGGTGAATGTTATGTTATGGATATTTGCCCCACAATAAAAAATTTCAAAAATATGCAAGTATGTAAAAATGAGACCATCTCGGGCAAAGCATAAATTGTTTAAGACCAAAGTGGGAGAATCAGAGGGCTCTGTCCAGTTCAGTTTGGAAGCTGGACAGGAAGCAAGAAGAGCTCATCATCCTGGAACCACAGTGATTGTACTTTACAGTGGAGATGGATACTCATTTCTATTAATACTAGAGGCCCGGTGCACGAATTTGTGCGTGGGTAGGGTCCTTCGGGGTGGCCTGAGGGGATCGGGCCAAAACCCAGCAGTCTAACGCTGCCTGCCACTCCTGCCTGCCACTCCCGCTCATCCCAGCCCCTCTGCGCCTGCCACGGCTCCCACCAGTCAATTCCAATTGGGAGAGGCTCATGCAGCCCCATCAGCGCTCGCTCGCCAGCTATGAGCTCTGTGTCTGGCACCTGTCCAGGGCGAGGGGGGGGGGAGGGGGGGGCGGGGGTGGCTGGGCAGGCGGTGGGTCGCCCATGTTGGCCCAGGATCCGGATCCGTCCTGCTGAATTTGTGTGGGTTGTCGGGAGCCACCTGGCAGCTGCTTTAAATCATTTCTTCCTTGTGGAATGTTTAGGGAGGGGAAGTGGCCATGGTGCCAAGGCCGACTTCCAGGAGGCTGGTGCAGCGCTGTTGGGATTGTGCCAGTGGTGCCAGTCCATCGGTGCCTGGCCCATTCTCTGGAGATTGGACCTGCAGGACTACT
Organism: Myotis lucifugus; assembly: GCF_000147115.1. NCBI lineage: Eukaryota > Metazoa > Chordata > Mammalia > Chiroptera > Vespertilionidae > Myotis > Myotis lucifugus. Next base: position 21,716,890 of record NW_005871049.1, on the reverse strand, counting down.
GAGGGAATGAGTGGCTGCCGCCGGGCTGGTAGGCTGCCAGGTGGGTCAATCAACTGAGTGACGCTCCCGCTGTGGGAGCACACTGACCACCAGGGGGCAGCTCCTGTGTTGAGTGTCTGCCCCTTGATTGTCAGTGCACATCATAGCAACTGGTCGACTGGTCATTTGGTTGCTTAGGCTTTTATATATATAGATAAGTCACTTTCCTCCTCTTTGGCTTTTGTTCTGATGGAGATGGTAGGTAGAAATAGGGCCTCAGTCTCAGGGTTATCACTGGGGAAGATAGAGGTGTCCAAAATGATGTTTTGAAAAGAGCTCATCTGCTCTTCACTAAATTTTAAAATAAAAGTAGATCTGAAGCTATTTTCTCTATATAGCAGAAGTCACTTGAGTAACCTTTTTACTTGATTTTCTATGACTTTGTTCTATTGAAAGGTGCTTGCTGTCTAGGAGATTGGGCTGGGTGAGGACCCAGGCAGCTTGGTTCTGGCAGCAGGATTACCAGGAGACTAGACCCAGAAACAGCAGGTGAGCCCAGACAGACACATAAGATGAGAGAAATGGGTCCAGAAAGTAGGCCATGAACATCAGGAAGTGGAACACAGCTGGCGCAGAAAAGTCAAAATGGAATGGGACTCCACAACCAAGGCCTGTTGCCCAGGAAAGAGTCAAGGCCATCAATCTAACTTACTGAGAAGGCAATTCTCAAGGCCTGGAAAAACTGTGAAGGAGACTGAGAGTTAAGGGAGATTTAAACAAAGGAAATATATGTACCAGTTAAGAGTAACAAGGACTCCCTCCATATATGGAGCAACAACTGTGTGCCAGGCAGTGTACTGAGCAAGATGCATAGATTATATTTGATCCACAAAGCACATATGAGAAGGTATCATTGCTCAAACCCAGATTATGGGCAGATACAATTTGAGTGGTAAGACCTCTCATAGTTTTATTTGAAGGAGAAGCAACCTTATCCTCTCTTTCTCAGTGATTTTCAATGGTGGCAGGGGCCAGACTACTTGAGCATTTTGACTGAGACAATCCTTTGTTGCACTGGATTGTTCCATAATTGCAGGATATTTGGCATCTTTGGTCTCTATATGTTACATGCCTGTGTATTCCCATCTCTATGACAACAAAAAATAACCTCACGCATATCCAGTTTACCCCACCCCATCAGAGGAGCATGGTACCCTCTCCCTCACATGTTTAAATGAAAGCTCAGCTAATTCTACTCTGCCTACTTATTTCAGAAAAAAAAAATAGAAACATGAAAGCAGCCACAGTTATAGAGGAAAATGAATAAGTAATATTTATTGTGTGTGTGTTCTGTTTCAGGTAGTGTTCTAAATGCATCACACATATTGAATGTTTTACTTCTTTTAATCCTATGAAGTAGAAACTGTAACTTTTCATTTTACCGATGATGAAATTGAGGCAGAGTGGTTAAGTGACATTACCCAAGGTCATACTGCTAGTCAGTAGCTAAGTCAGGAATGAACCCATGCAAGTGCAATTCTAGAGCCCAAGTAGCCCCTTGATCCCTTCACTACACTTCCTTTTCTGATGCTGGGTCACACCAGGGGCCCTCCAGCTCACAGTGTTGTTTTTATTATTTGTGATAGAGGTGGCTTGTTCATTGTGTTGTTTTGTTTAACTAACACCACCCCAAAAGTAAAAGTTGATATCCTCTCTGAAATCAGCCTTCACGGTATATCCCAGGTTCCCCTAATAGCTATTTTTCCCACTGTTAACAAATAACTACCAAATTATATTTAATAATATAATCTGTTAACTTAAGAACAGTCATAGGACTCACCTGACCGTGTCATCTCTTTCTCAGAGGTCACAGTTTTGCTCTGCTTGTTCTCTTCAATCCAGTAGGACTGTGAACTTTCTGGCCAAGTTTCAGACACCCCATCTGGCATGGAGTGGGGTCTGCTTTCAGGGAAAACTCTGAGAAAAAATGAGAAACTCATCCTTTAGCATTTCTTCCTCCCAAGTATAAACTGCTACTGAGGTTCTGCCCGTTTTTGTTTGCTCTCCAGTGTCTTTAGGTAGTTGTTATATTTTCTCCAGAGTTCATGGTTGCTATCTGAAGGATATTTGGTCCAATAGAGCTATTCATCCATGACCAGAAATTAGAATCCCATTGCACTGGCATGGATTCTTTTAATGTACAAATACAATGCCTCGTGTTTGTCCAACATCAACAATTTTTCTGTTCATGTTCACAGAGAAATCAGATCTTTCAGGAGTCTATTTCATCTCAACTACACAAAATGACAGTATCATCTCCAAATATGAATATTGTGCTGTGTAGCTTCTCCTCCAAATAATTTATTAATTCCTGATGTCCATACAGAACTGTCTTAGGACCATTGCTATTCAGAGTTCATTTACCTACACTCTTTGTTTCCTATCTCTAAACTCTTTCCAAGATAAAATAGCCTCTTCACTACACCATGACCAGATTTTTTAAATAACTTATGTGGAACTTTGTCAAAGGCCTTTTACAATTCACCATAGACTATAGCAACTAATTGTTTATGCTCATGCCTTTTTAGCTCTTTAAGGAAATCAGTAATTTATTAATAACATATTTTAAAATGTTCCTTTGGAGAACCCACATTGTCCCAAGGGTTACTTTAAGGATTGATAGACCAATCCTTTATTAATTATAACCTCGTATCAGCTTGTCTGGAATAGAACTGTAGTGTAATGATGTAAGGTCCTTGGATTCTCCCTGGATTTCTTCTTCTTCCTTTTTTTTTTTTTTTTAACTGAGATTACATTTGCAATCTTCTAGTCTTCTGGCATGAGAGTCATAACAAGTCAAACTTTACATTTTGGGCACACATTCCTGGTTTCATACCTCAGTTGCTCCAAGAGTGCCATCTGATTTTGGTGATGTAAACGAAATTTATTTTGCTAATAATAACAACTATTTATTGTGCATGTCTTAGGTGCCAGACAATGTTCTAAGAAGTGTATGATCTCATTTTGTCCACTAATAACCCTATAAATTGCCTTTATTCCCATTTACAGATATAAATCTGTTGGAGCACATCATAGGTATTGACCATCAGTTGATCTATTGCTTCTAATTTTTTTTCTACTTGGAAGAAACTTCAGAACTGCACATCTTCTTTCTCAGTAAATCCTCAAAACACAAGGTTGCTTGGCCTGTTGTTTAAACTGGTTCTACAAGGATAATATCAGCTTTCTCTGGGGAGAAGGGATTTTGAAAAAGTAGGAGAAATAGCAATGATAGGAGGTTGTCACTCAAAAAAAGTTTCTGTGCTGAATTTGCCAGCAGGGACAGACAGCATGTTGTGGATAATAAATCACCCGTTATTACTCTCAGAGCCTCACTCTTTTACTAGTATTAATGTTTGAACAAAACAGGCATGTTTTATGCCTTTTTCATGTGTTTCTGGCTCCATTTATCTGTCCCATATGTTTTGTCTCTTCCCTAGTTTGGGTTATAGGTTTTCTTATCTGTCATTCAGCTTCAGGCATTCCCTTGGGCCTCATTCTGCCCTTGAGATAGCTTTTCATTATTATAAACCTTGCTTTTTGTTGGAAGAGTCTTTTCCTCTATCATTGTCCTTTTAAAAAAACTATTTTATTTTTCCATTTTTCTCTTTTCATCTGCCTAGCCAGTTGTGATTCATTTTCATTCTCTGTGTTTTCAATTACAAGCTTCCTCCCATGGTGCTTTTCCTCTGGTCCCTTTAGCATTGTCCTTTATCTCTTCACAACTTATTTTTTATTTCTACAATGAACTGGCTTATTGAATTGGCCCAGTATTTATGATCTCTCCCGGGGTCCTTTTCCTTTCTTCTTTCCTGAAACTCCTCTTCAGCACTTGGTTTCGTAATGCACCGCATCGAAACAGAAGAACCGCGTGACCTTTCCCTCCTTCCACTCCCTGCTTTTCAAAACACCTTGGCATGGCCCACTCTGTTCGTAGACTAGACTCCTGCTTTCAGCTTGGAGAGAAATGTGACAAGTGTAGTTGGAAGTTCTAGTCCAAATTTGCCTGCATTAGCCCCATATAGAGTACCTGGATAAAAGCCCATCTGAAGGGAAGGATGGGAGGACCAGCTGATGAAAGCACAGTGTCTATGTGTTGAGAGGGGGCAGAAGGTGGCTCTCTCAATCAATGACATGAGAGATGAGCTGGAGTTGTTTTTGTTTGGGGTTTCCTGAAGTTGTAAATCATTGAAAACAAAAGCCATATTGAAAAATAAGGTTTGAAAATGTTTTCTGGAGTCTTAGAAACTTCCTTTGGAGATAGTGTTGGGTGCTGTTCCACATTTGTTTGGTTCTTATTTCCAGAGTGTTTTCATATCCTCTCAGTTACTACCCTGAGGGGAAAGGACTGCAGGGCAATGATACCCACTTTACAGGTGAGCTCACGGAGGCCTGCAGTTTCATTTCTCTGACGTAATAGAACTAATAACAAATGGGGGTTTAATCTATGTCTGTTGAGCTATGTGCTTTCTCAACTTTTATTTCCCTGCCACTCTCCCCACCCTACCTAACATGTCCCCCAAGGATGATTTGAACTAAACTGAGGAAGAAGAAAGTAGTCATTTTCATGTGCTCAAGAAGATGACCATATTTACTCTGTATAGCTCAACCTCATCTAATAATTACTCTAGTCCGAAGTTAGTTACTATCCCTAAGGTGTTCATTAAAAAGTGGGGAGGGGGGGGGGAGGCGGCGGTGTAAGACACATGACTTAAGGGAGGAAATGATAGCGGGAGTTTGGCCCGGTTCAGTAGGGAGGAAGTCTAAGAGTGCCACACGGATCGGGGACTAAGGAACAGAAGGCAGATATTTGTTTTATTTTGCCGCCTTTATCGTGTTTACCTCAGTGGCCTTCTTGCAGGCCCATGGCAGCTGTGACCCTCCTCAACCCCTGGAATACCCAAGCGTCCAAACCAGGTCTTCCATTGCTTCCGTGTTGAGCAAACAGCAACTGGATACTCCCAGTGGGGCTTTTTTCCTTATCACAGGCATCCCAAAAGTCTTTCAACGTGCACTCCAGACATCCTGTCTTTTGTCAGCTGCCTGTTGACTTTCTACCAAGCCTCGGAGGACTCAAACCCTGTGTTTTCAGAAAAATAGTTCCAGTCCATTTTTTTCCTACCAGGATCAAGCTTGTGCTCAATGTCACCGATTTCACTGCCCACGTTTAGCTTCCTGCACTCCCGTGGGCTGGAAACCCTGCTGAGGAGGAACAAGGCAGCTCCCGCTTGCCCCAGGTCAGTGGTCGGCAAACTGCGGCTCGCAAGCCACATGCGTCTCTTGAGCCACATGCGTCTCTTTGGCCCCTTGAGTGTGGCCATTAAGTTTCAATCGCACCTGCACATGGTATTTCGTGGAAGAGCCACACTCAAGGGGCCGCAGTTTGCCGACCACTGCCCCAGGTGAAGCAGAGCATGCCTTTACTTAGCTTCCCATAAATCTCTCTCCATGTGTTAGGCTTCCTCGCTAATAACGCTGTGTGCAGACACCTGCTTTATCTGCTTTTGGTGGGGGTGAGGGGAGGCCATGAGGAGAGAGGGTAGGAACAGAGGTACAACTGAGCAGAAGACACCCTCTGGCCACCTAATTGTGCTACAATTTCATAGCCCCATTGCACTGACTGATAGGAAAAGCCAGCTGGATAGCACCGACTATGGTCTGTGCTCACAGTCCTTGATTCAATCTAAGCTGATGAAAACTTCTCTTGGAAGTATTCTGTTCTAACATTAACCCGAATCACAAATCTGGTGTGAAATAGGTCTTACCCTGTTTCCCTGCCATCAGTGACTTTTCAGAATTTATCCTGGAATACAAACATGCCAGATACATTTAGTCTGTCTAAGGAGAAGCACTGTATGTAGGTAATGGACAATAGAAATTTATCTGAAGAAATCTGTTTTCCACCACCCTCTGTAGCCCAGTAAGTGGCTAAGGGAATTGATTTTTCCATAGCCAATGACTCTTGCCGATACTTTTCCAAAGAGCCGCAGAAACCAAGAAAAACATATCGTAAATGCTATTAAAAATAAACTGGTTTTTGAGACAATGAAAACATTTTAGTCCTTTAAATTAAAGCAGAATGGCAATGGTCTGCTTTTAATTCACGTTGTCCATGAAATTGAAGCAATGTATTCATCTTGATTTTTCATGCTCATTGTCCCTATTTTGAAATGGTCAACTTCAACTGCCTATTATTTGCCCAAGTTGTTTAACTTTGAGTCTATTTTTGACCAAAAGTTAAACAACTGCATTCAAGTGCCATCATTTAACATGTGACCAGCCGTACCCTTTAGGGAAGCCCTTTGTCCTCACTGAGTATCCAGAGACTCTGAAGGTGGTGTTCTCCTTGAGAGTGAAACAGTGCCGGCTCAGGGCCTGGGTAAGGAGGAGTGTTTGTGTTTGCTGGTCCCAAAACAGCTCAAATAGAAAAAATCCCAACAAAACAGAAGCCAGCATATGCCGTCATTTAAAGTATGGCGTGCATACACATCCCATGATTTTCAGAATCAGCTTAACAATTAAAAAGGAAGAAGATGACTGATTAACAAAGAATCCAAGTGGTTTTGCAACCCGATACTAATCATTTCTAAACTCATTCGGAGACCTCCCAAATTTGAGATGTGTGAAAAGGCATGTGAAAGCATCTTCATTTTGGAGATAAAACCTTAGTCATATTTGTTTACATAAAACTCAAATTAAACTGATGGCTTATGTGAACATGTCAGCTTTTGCAACTGGCACAAAATGAAACAATGTTCTTGCCCTGGACAGTGTTCTCAGTGGTTACAGCATTGGCCCACACACTGAAGGGTCGAGGGTTCAATTCCCAGTTAAGGGATGAACCTGGGTTGCAGGTTCGATCCCCAGCCCCAGTTGGGGTGAGTGTGGGAAGCAACCAATCGATATGTCTCTCTCACATTGATGTTTTTCTTTCTCTCTCTTTAATTTAAATTTAAATTCCCCCTCACTCTCTCCTCCCTCCCTCCCTTCCACTCTCTCTAAAAATCAATGGAAAAGATGTCCTCAGGTGAGGATTAACAAAACAAAAAAAGTGTTCAAACTACCTCAAAATGGGTGACTATATAAGAAACCCTATACCTCAGGGATATACAGATATGTTGTATGTAAGTGCTCTTTGCATTGTACACGTCAGTACTATTATTCATTTCTAAATACTTATAAATAAGTACAGGATATCTCAGAGATATGGCTGGGTTGGTTTCAGACTACCATAATAAAGTGAATATCCCAGTAAAGTGAATCACACAAAATTTGGGGTTTCCTAGTGAAAGTAAAATTATGTTTATGCTATACTGTTTCCTAGTGAATGTAAAATTATTTAAACGAGGCATGCGGCCCGCCAGCCACGAGTTTGACATGCCTGTTAAGTGTACAATAGCATTAGGTTTGAGAAATGTACATACCTTAATTAAAAAATACTTATGGCTAAAGATGCTAACCTTAATCTGACCCTGCTGGAAAGATTGCGCCAATAGACTTGCTCAACACAGGGTTGCTCAATTTGTAAAAAATGCAGTATGTTCAAAACACAATATAGTGAAGCACAATAAAACAAGGTATGCCTGTAATTATGAACAGCATTTACATGTATTTTTCTTTTGTAGGAAAAGATCATCAAACCACAAGACTAGATTATAAAGAATTTAATTTACAGAATATTTGTTAAAGATATCAACATTTTTTTACAAGATATATATAGAGTAGTATTGAATACTTACAAATGGACTGAAGTGGAGAAATTATGGCTCTCAATATGCTTACATGGAAAATCCCAAGGACCTTTATAGGAAAGGGAATTGCTAGACCTGGAAGTGGAAGAAAAACTACTAGTAAAAGAAGCTTTCATCTTTCAGCTCTTATTTTGAAGAATAAAAAGCTGCTTTGAAAATCAAATATTTTCTTAAGAGCCCAAAACATTTTCAATAAGGAAATAATTTGCAATTTTCTATTAAGTAGGAATCATAGGAGTGGTGCTTAAATTATGTAAAATTCTGGATTAGTGGAGTACCAATTAAAGAGGAATTATAGTAAAACAGAAACAGATTGTGCGAGCTTAGTTCTAAAGGTGCTTGGAAAATTCAGTCACAACGCAGGAGTTTGGAATCCGCTGTGATTACTCTGTGGGTAGTGGCTGTCTCCTGAGTTTGGAAGGAGCCAAATGGCTGAGTTGCCATATTGAAATGGCTTCACCATCTTACCCCAGAATTTAGTCTGAGAGGAAGATGAATTGGAACTTCAGTGTAAAAATGAGCAGCTGAGCTTTTGTCATGGGAGAAAGAGAAGATTTATAACTGGACACATATGATAGTCATTTACTTTGTTATTCATGCTTTTGAACCTAAGTGCATCTAACATTATAGATAGCACACAGAGAAAGAAGAGGCCATGCTTTGGTCTAGAATGAGCCTCAGAGAAAGAACCCAAAGATTTCTCTGGTGGGCCTGAACATTCTGAGCCATTTTTTCCACGCTCCTTAGTTACTGCCACTTTGGTCTTCTTTATCCTTCTGTTTAGGGCTACATATATTCAGTCAGTTACACAAGCTCTTAGTGTGGATCTAGGAGGAAAATAATACATCTGATTCCAGTTGGAGTTCTGACCTGGCTGAAAAATAGAATAGGACTCCTGTAGGTACAGGTCCTGGAACACACTTGACCCTGCATTTGGAGTAACACACCTGAGTTCTCTTTACCATTTATGATCATTAGATAGTTTGGGAGACATAATTGGTCTTGTGTTTTCTTTTCGGGGAGATGGTTGCCTGCAAAAAGCTTATGATCTGTGGGTAAATGTTTAATTTGGAAGAATATTATCAAGCCCAATTTGGGCTTCACCTAAACTATATTGAACAAATAGATAGCTTTAACATTATTAAGCCAGACTTCTTTATCTGTACCTACAGGAGTCCTATTCTGAGGGCCCTAAGAAATCATCTGTTCCATACCTTGCACCTACCTTTTGGCAATTTCCTGGCAATCTTGCAGTCTTTGGCATATAGAAGCATCCCCCTGAGCTCTGCCTTCATCTTCACCTGGTGCTCTCTCTGTCATCACAGTCCCCCTCTCTTCTTACATGCATTCTTATGTAAATTACATGCTATGTGAAATGGCAACAGATTCAATCTGCAAAAGCAGATCTGAGAATCTAGCTGTCTTCTATTAAATCGAACATTGAAGAGATTTTCAAAAAGGTGAAACAATGTTACTCTTCTCACTCAATTTATCTTTGTTTTGGAAAATATAGTTAACTTTCATAAACATATAGTATGTTACCATGAAGTGGGCTTGTTACCGTTATTTTAAAATGAATTAGTACATATTTAGAATATTTGCTCATTTAATTTCTAATATGGTCATTGCTGACATAACTTATGTAAATAAAAGCCTGTTGAGAGTCTTCAGTTTCTAAGAGGGTGGCAGGATCCTTAGATCAAAAAGTTGGAGACTCACTAGGCTAATAGAACCATTTTATAGATGACTAAGTTAAGACCACACACTGGAAGCAAATTGCCCAAAGTCACTATTGGGTAGAGCTTACCAGGGGTGGGCAAACTTTTTGACTCGAGGGCCACAATGGGTTCTTAAACTGGACCGGAGGGCCGGAACAAAAGCATGGATGGAGTGTTTGTGTGAACTAATATAAATTCAAAGTAAACATCATTACATAAAAGGGTACGGTCTTTTTTTTTTTAGTTTTATTCATTTCAAACTGGCCGGATCCGGCCCCCGGGCCGTAGTTTGCCCACGGCTGGCTTAGACTCAAAGGATTCCCCACCCCAGCTGTTTCCATCACACCACTCTGATCCTCTCTCCTTTGCCCTGAGTCTAAGCCTTTCTCCATTTCTCCGTTCTGTCTGCCTGTCTGCTGCCATTGTCCCCAAAGGCACATCATTTTTTAAAACACAAACATATTAGACTTCTGTTACAAGCAGAGGTAACAACCTGTCACAAAACACATTGACCTGCCCCTCCCTCAACACAGATGACCTCTCCACCTGGTTTGGAACTGCTATGCACATAACTCATTACCCTTCCGGAAGCCAACTTTTGGAAGCACACTTCAAATCTCTATAAGGATCCAGGCTGGTCCTCATGGCGTTTGTCCTCTGCAACTCTATTTCTAAATTATTTCTCTTCTTTCATTCACTGGCTGGTGATCATTTGTTTGCATATGTTTATAATTTCTATAAATGAACACTAGAAAGCTTAGCCCGTGTCAAGGTTGTTTAGAGAACAGACGGAATGGGTTTTCATGTGACAGATGGCAGTCCTGCCTAGCCACAGTCTGCTGGGGTTAACAATGGGAGACCCCAAAATGAAATGTTAACCCCCCCCAAAAAAAATACACCAAAAAAAACCTCACATAAGTTAAATGAATTCACTTCAAATTCTTTTTATTTCATACTGGGGGTAACAAATGTTGGAAAAAAAAAAGGTTGATAATAATTCTGACAAGAGAGGAAAAGTAGCTCCTCCCCCCTTTCAAACAAATGATTTTTTCTCTGTGCATTTTCCTCCAAAATGAGTCTATGCTTTATTCACAAAGCATTATACATAACTTGAGATTCCAGTGTATTATTTGGAGTGGGAAAGCTGGCAGCTGGTAAGCCCCACGTTTTTGCAATTATCTTCCTTTCGCATCCCTCCCTCTTGGGTTCCCAGCGCAGGAGCAGAGCTGAAAGGTAAGGCAGGGTGTCCGGGAAAGAACTTAGCAACTCCCAGGGTGAAAATGTGCTGACTTTAAAAGGTAGTAAAGAGCATCAGTGATAGGGTTTTGTGGACTCACTTCTTACTTCTCACAAAAATGCAGCTGTTTACTGCTGATTTTATGCTATTTAAGCCTATAAAAATATTTTATTCAGACCATAAATAGTTTTGCTCCAATTTGCTTTGGGGCTAATTCATGTGATGTCTGTGCCCTCAGAAGGCAATTTGTAAATAAAGGTGAAATGATATAACCTCCTGGGCAAAACAGTATAGCATAGTACAAGTGGGTTTTCTTCTCTCTCTCTTTCTCTCTCAGCATTTAAATCGACGAGAAAACAGATGGGGTTTTAAAAATAGGAAATGCATCCTCGGTTTTCTTTGCTAAACTTGGATAGAATTGGTTAAGAAAAGAATTTATTATCAAATGGAAAGAACATAGAACACGTGTTGTTTCCTAATTAAAGACTAAAAAATTAATAAACACCAAATGTAGAGGTCTAGATACATTCGTGCACTGGCAGGAACACACACAGGCATTCTGTGGAGAGGGTCCCTGTGTTAATGGACCCATTTACAGCAGATAATGGCATGGCCCTCCTGTGTGTAGATGCCTACATTCAAAATCCAAGCCAGGTCCTCAGGCTCGTAAAGCAGGGATGGGGAATTCAATGGCCTTGTTTTCAAAGGGACGTTGGCCTTCTCCAGGGTGCTTTCAGGGATGAGCTTAACAGAGTCTGTTACCTAGTCTCTGGGTCTTGGTCTTAGGGGAGAGGCCGAATGGAGGGAGTTATTTCCTGAAATGGCTGAGAGCAAGGGAGTCCACGGAACAGAGGGGAATCATAGACAAGGAGGAGAGCCAGACGCCAGTCCTTGGGATGAGAGTGAAGAATTATGTAGAGCAAGACCAGAGCGGAGTTTTGGGACACCTTTGACAATCCAATATGGAGTCACTGTTGGGCCATAACAGTTATGCCAAGTGCTACATCAAGACTGGAAATGCCTCAGGAGGGGCCCTGAACGCCCAAAACCAGAAGTCTGGACACTTGGATAAGGACTCAATCTGGACACTGATATGCGTGGGACTGCCGTCCACTGCGGACTATAAGAACTCAGAGCTCCAACCACCCAATGGTGGCAATACTGGGTCAGGCTCTGAGCCCAACAGGACTTCCACTCCATCAGATGCATGCCCGCCACTGCAGCCACCTGGCTTGAGACCCACGCCTGCCTCTGCAGATGCTGCCAGTGGCCCGGACTTCAGGGCAGATGCTTGCTCTGCTCCATTTTATCAAATAAGCTCCCCCTCTCTGTGTGTAATCTGCATGTGACTCTATTGGCTTACTGGGGAGGCCTCCCCCGATAACCCTGGCATCCTGGAAAGATGCAAACGTGTGTGAATGACTCCTTTCAGGGACGCTCCCTTGCTCTTAACAGGAATCAAGTTTGAGAAATTGGTAATGTTGCCCATAGAAATCAGGCTCTTCCAGGGAATCACAAAAAAAGCATTCTAAGGACCCACATACAAGAGATTGTGGGGTGGTAAGATTTATTAGGGAAGGCTGCCCCTGAATTTCCAATGTCCCATCTCCCTCTGACCCGCCAAGGAAAATGTCCAAATGTATCTTCAGCAAGGCCAAAGCAAAGGCCAGCATCAAGTGTCAAATGGTCGAAGCTCTGAGTTCTTAGAGTCCTCAATGGGTGGTAGTCCCACTCATATGGGTGTCCAGTTGGAGTCCTTATCCAAGTGCCCAGACTTGGGGTTTTAGGTCTTCCAGACCCATCCCAAGGGCGTTACCATTACACCTCATTACCTCAGTTCTGGATATCATGCCACTTGACATAACTGTCATGATTGACGTCAACTCCATATGGATTGTCCAAGAGTGTCCAAGAAGTCTGCTCTATTCACCAGCCCAGCCAGGAAACGGATTGATGTGTACCTGGCAAACCTAGAGCTTTTGTGATCTTTGAGCAGCATGAAGATGTTGGCCTAACTGTCAGGAACTCTAATGGTAGCCAGCACTTGTGTCACACATCACGGATTCCAAAGCGCTTTTCACGGTTACCATGCCATTCAATTTTTACTTAGTTTCTGAGGGCTCCAGGTCCACACCTGATAGATGATCATAATCAGAGGAATCAAATAATTGGTCCAAGGTCACACAGTTAGAAAGTGTCTAGAATGTGTGATACACAAGCATGAAATTTTAGGGCTTGGAACTTGATAAAGAAAATTGCCTCTGAGAGCCCTTTGTTTATCCATTTGAAAAGGACACAGTCAAATACATTTAAAGTCCATGAGACCCAAGAGCTTCAGGAACAACTTGGTATTTCTATTGCACTTTAACTCTTTATAGAAACTCATTTATTCATTTTATTGGCAAAGGACTTGACATTTCTTCAAATTCAATGTTCAAATCTTTTAAATAAGCTGATGTACAGAGAAAGGCACTACCATCACCCATCACAGCATCAACATGTTACTTCAATGTTTTCCAAAATGCAAATCATGGTGGAGTTTGAGAGAAGGCAGGTTACCAGGCCCTGCTGCAGCCATCCAGGTGGTCTGGAGCAGGGGTCCAGGTGACTCGGGCGAATAGCCCAACACCCTCATGTAAACAGATGCTGTCCTTGTCCACAGCCCCTGGATATCCATAGCAAATCAGTTTTCTTGACATTGTTAGGCTGTTTCTTTCATGAAGTGGGAAGTAGAAATATAAAATTCATCCCACAACCTTTGTGATAGGAGACTGCCATGGTGCAGGATATCAGATATACCGTTTGAAACTTTTTCCCCCCTAGGAGGCCATTTTCCTTTAGGGAAAACATTAAGCTTTCATATTATCTTTAAATAGTTTATGGATAGGGAAAAAAATCATTTGGAGTTTAGGGAATTTAGGAAGGTGGTGGTGGTGGGCTGGTTGTTAGAAAGCAAAGAGGAGAGGCACAGAAAGGGGGGAGAGAAAGACCAAGGGCAGACATGTCAGCAGGGTCCACAACCTATCTGCACAGCCACCTGGGAAGACCTAAAAAATATGAATGCTTGTGTCCCACCTCCAGAGATTCTGATGTAATCAGTTTTTAAGCATCAGGATTCTTAAAAACTTTCCAGATGATTCTAATGTGCAGCCAAAGTTGAAAACCACTGTTTTACAGTTTTGCCCCTGCTGGCTGTATTTAGCAAAAAAGAGGCGAGGATTGTATGCAAGTGAAAAGTGTAGCTGTAAAATAGAATATGCAGTGAGCCCAAATGGGACTAGAAAACTTTATTTTCCACGTTGCTACACTCCTGGGGGACATAGCAGGCCTTGATTGGATCAAAATGTAAGGCTTTTAAAGGAGCAGCATTTTGTCTTGCACTTTGGTCTCCGATGGCATGAATGCATATTCAATGGATTTAGATAATAGTGAAATGATTGCAAGCCCTCTGGTGTTTAGTGTGCATGTAAAAGTTTATGGTTTATTGAAATGGGAACTAGCAGGGGTCTCCTACCCCACAAATGTAGTCGTTAACAGTGTGTGGGCCGTCCGCTTAGAGCATAGAGGGCAGTTGTCTTTTCTCTGTGGGTTGCGGGAGGGATTTGAGGTTGTGAGTTTTCATAATTGCCACATACGTGAAATCCCAGCCATAATGTTGCATTTCCATGAACTTAGTGGATTCCAGTTGTGCGTTCTGGCATGACTTCCAGCAATAGTCCCCACACTGGTCTAGTCTTGCTGTTTGACACTCACCTATAAAATGTGTTGTAATGACCTAAAATAATGGAAAGAAATGAAAAATGAAGGTAGCCACAAAGGCATGTTGCAATGAGGTAAGACTTGGAATGGCTTTGGCATGTGCAGTGTTCTATAAAGTCAAGTTCAAGACTCGGCCTTTCTTTCATTTTTAGAAGATCTGTGCACATAAAACAGTAATATTTCTATGACAAAAGACTGGTACTTGTGCATCTATAGCAAAAGCAGTCTTAAAAGAAAGATTCAGGGGCCTGCTTGCTTACAGTTCCCCTTGTCCATTCTGTAGCCAGCAGGAGGCAGTCACCAACATCTCCAGGCTGTGTCTTCACAAGCTCAGGGAGTTGCATTAGGATGTCTAAGATAGCTGTCAGGGCTTAACATGATAAAACACTGAATTTCCGCCTGCTTCACCATGAAATGCCCAGCCCTCACCCCCTACCACACCAGAATTGAGGGCCTCTTGCAGGGATGTCTTTTTCAAGTCCAAGAAAGATCTCCCAGACTTGTAGGTCCAGTAAACATCCCTTTTCACTTTCTAAGTGAACACTGTGTGGAGCAGTGGTTGAGAGCTCAGCTGAGTCCAGTAAAGCTGGGCTTGACTCCTAGCTCTGCTATTTACTGGCTGTGTGATTACGTAAGCAACTTATCCTCCCAGGGAGTCAGTGTGCTAATTTACAAAGTGGGATAATGATACCTAGCTACGCCCTGGGATTGTTGTCAAGACCAAGTGAAGTAATGAATATGAAGTGCCTGGTACAGTGCATGGTCCAGAGTAGCTTCTCCATGATCAGTCATATTCCTATGGACTCACCTTGGATTTGGCATTGATGTAGGAGACAAGGAAAATTAAAGATGACTTTCAATGTTTTGCTTAGTAGCTGTATCTCCTTTGCCTTTATATCATTGTCTTTCATTGTCAGGATGCTCTTTTGGGTTTATTTATTGCTTTTTACCCCAAATTTTTATCATCAGTTTATTTATTGCTTTTTACCCAAAATTTTTATCATCAAGTGACGCTGGGTCACTTTCTGCATTTTACCATTCACCTAACCTTCATTTCTTAGTTTATCTTCACCAAGAGAAGCACTAAGGAGAGAGGAAGGGAGAGAGAGAGAGAGAGAAAGAGAGAGAGAGAGAGAAAGAGAAAGAGAGATTTTGCTAAAGAGAAGACTGGGCTAGAATGAAGCTGAGAAGCTGATGCAGGAATGGTGGGAGGCAGGGCAGCTGCTTCCTACCACCTGTCACTTAACATGTGGTCCATAAATATTTATGGAAATGAATGAATGAATTAGCTCTGATCTGTTTTCTTCTTACAAACATTTCAGTGAATTAACAATGACAAATTCCACCCTGAATAACTCAATTCCTGGGAAAGTCATTAGGATTTATCCTGGAAACATTGGCTTCATGAGTGTCTGAAATATGTGGTTTACCCATGCATAATACCATCATCAGTATGTTGGCTGCAAACTTCGTTATGAATAGAGTGGACAGTTATGGATATTTTTTGACCTCCCAGCATGTGGGCCTCTTTCCCATGTTTGGGAAATCTTCCACTATATTGGTCTCAATTGGAAGTGGAGTGCATCTCTCAGACGCCCTGAATACCCACATTCTTCCAGACCCTTAGCAATTGGCAGAGACCTAAGCTCATCTCCACAGATGATCACCATGGGCCCCATGTCTTGAGTGTGACACAAAGGGCAGAGACAGAGGACAACACCTGCCAGAGGCAGAGGAAGTGTTAGCCTTTGATTTCCAGTCTCCAGAGGGATACATATCAGGGTCAGGAGTCTAGTGATGAAGCCAGGCGTCCATCACCAGTTGCTGTGACAGCACCATGTTACCCACCTGTGTTCTGCCTAAATTCTCACCTGTTCCTATTAGCCTCTTTAGAAATGGTCTCTACCCATTTTCTAAACCTGCTTTTACAGACCTTTGGTTGAATTGGCAATTTAAAATGTATTGTCCCAATAAACTCCTTTTCTACTTAAGTTACCCAATCAGTTTGTGTTGTTTTCAACCAAGAACTCTGACAGTCACAGTGAGGGTAGATGGAGTTTTTGAAAGATGAATAAGGACATTGATTGCATTTTTTAAAGCAATCAGTCTTTTTCTTTTTAAAATTTATTTTTATTGATTTCAGAGAGGAAGGGAGAGGGAGAGAGAGAGATAGAAGCATCAGTGATGAGAGAGACACATCGATTGGTTGCCTCCTACACTGCGCCCCAACCAGGGCCAGGGATAGAACCTGCAACCGAGGTACGTGCCCTTGACTAGAATCAAACCCAGAACTCTTCAGTCTGCAGGCCAACACTCTATCCACTAAGCAAAACAGGCCAGGGCAGTAATCAATCTTTTTAAATCAATTATTATTACACTCTTGTTTAATTAAAATTAGTCAGGGTCCTCTCCTAGCATGGAGTCTCAGTAAATATTATTGTTGAATAAATGAATGAAAAAAATGCAATCATTAAAATTAACAATGTAATATATGAGCTTGACATCAGATTGAAAATAAAAAATATGGGTCAACTGGAAGAGAACTGAGTAGAAAATGTTCCGGATACAGCAGCTGCAAAGGAATATAAGTGTGTGGTTTATGTCCCCATGAAACTTACAATCTAGCTAAGAAGAGGAGACTGACATCCAAGAAACAATTTGAGAACAACAAACGATATAATTGTATATAACTAAGGGGTAAATGGGGGAAAGTGATGGAAGAACATACGCATTGTATATGCTTGACATTCCTCCTTGGGCACTTGTCTGTCAGCTTATCACCCCTTTGCCAAGCATGACGATGTGGGAGGAAATGATCCAGAACAGAACATGCATGTTCTCATTGTATTCGTTTCAATGATATCAGTTGAAGCATTCATTCTCTGGATCTGTATATTGACAGAGCCATAATACCAGGTTTTTCTGTTAGCTTGGGTTCAGAAACAGCTATTGAGAAGACAAGCTAATTAGAGAAGACAAGAAACTTGAAGAACTGTTCGATAAGATCCCTGGTCCCAATCAACCTCTGTGGACGCCAGTTCCTCATGCAGAGGGCTCCTCTGTTCCTATAGGTATCAGCAAAGCACACTCAAAACAAGATCATTTAAGGAGAAGCTAGTAGAGGGACAATTTTCAAATGGCATAAGGAAATCACAAAGAATAGAAAAATACCTTGGGGCTGTTACATGTTCTAAGGCCAACAAGACAGAGGAGAGAGTAACTACCGAAAACTTGAAGGAGACACTCAGAGAGAGATGGCCACCTAAGAGGAACGGTGACCTTGAATCAAGGGAGTCAGCCTTCCCTAGAAAACCCTGCTGAAAGGACACCTGGAAAATAAACACCCCAACTTCACTCTCCTCCCTCACTTCTTGAATAAATCTAATCAGAATCCAGAGGGCAAGAAAGGCTGATAGTACTGGTATAGTCCATGTAGATTAGCATCCAGAGACAGAGAGCAGGGCGGGGAGGAAGTGTGGGGAATGAGTCTGGAGGGGAAAAGGAACATTATCCAGCATACTACAGAATACTGGTTTTCAAGATGGTACATCCTTACCTAATTTGGAGGACACATAAAGATTTTTTAGGGTATGTGGCAAATTCTAGATCCTGAAGTTGCATTTGTATTTTTTCCTAATATTGATCGATCCGAGAATGTGCCTTTGGTTGAGGCAGTTTCATTTCTACCTCCTCTTTTATATATGCCCTATTAACCTTTTTTTTGTTTAAAAAAAAGGCATATCTTACCCATCTAGAAAAAAGGATATACCTTTTTTCCATATTGGTGTATTATAATGAAGTCTAAAAACCTTTGAAGAGACTAACGAAGGTACAAATTTAAAACATTAATGTCTGTGAACTTTTTCACCAAGACTTTTAATGTATTTAATTTCCTGTGATCAATTATTAAATTTGCAACAGTTACTCAACCAGAAGCAATTTTTATTTTTTAACATTTAGAGCAGTGGTTGCCAACAGTGGCTGCACATTATAATTAGTTGGAGAGATTTAAAAAATATCTTAATGCCAAAGCTGTACCCAAGACCAATTAAATAAGAATCTCTAGGGGTAGGACCTATATAAGAACAACTTTTAAAGCTCCCTAGGTAATTCAAAATGCAGGCAAAAGCGAGAACCATTAAATTAGAGACTTAGAGAACTAGAAACCACTGGTCATAGGAAATTAAATTTATTTTAAAAATTACATGCCCGTTTTGTTTAAGAAAAATTTTACCTGGTGATCAATAAACATTTAAGTCTAAAATTACATTAGAAAGTAGGATGAAAATATGCAAATAAACCAGTTCAAGAAACAATACAAAATCCCCAACATTATATTACTTAAAAAAAAAAAAACACCACAAGGATAATTATATTTATCAAATCTTCATCATGTTGGCTAAGATTGAGTCACTTTCAGCAGACCATGCTTCTAATGAGGCAACTAGAAAAGCTAGAAAAAATACAAATGAAAATTCTCTCAAGGATCATCAAAAAACTACTAGGATAACCCCTGCTTGGTGGCCCAAGATCTCAGAGAGAAAAATAGAAAGGTGAGCTGACATTCTTTTAAACAAATTTCAGATTGAGGCATTTGCTGATTCTAGCCTTGGACAAGAGACTGAAACTCGAGTAAAGCATCACAGTGAAGAGGCACAGAAGGCAGAAGAGCGTTAGACAATCCCATGGGCTTGGAAGACAAAGATTATAGTTGAGAATGCCAGGGCAGCTAGGACTTGAGGGGCCAAGAGCTTAGACAGAGGAAACACAAAGAAATAAGCCCAGTACTTAGTGTTATCCCTTCAGGGCAGCGGTTCTCAACCTGTGGGTCGCGACACCTTTGGGGGTCGAACAACCCTTTCACAGGGATCGCCTAAGACCATCGGAAAACACATATATAATTACATATTATTTTTGTGATTAATCACTATGCTTTAATTATGTTCAATTTGTAACAATGAAAATACATCCTGCATATCAGATATTTACATTATGATTCATAACAGTAGCAAAATTACAGTTATAAAGTAGCAACAAAAATAATTTTATGGTTGGGGGTCACCACAACATGAAGAACTGTATTAAAGGGTCGTAGCATTAGGAAGGTTGAGAACCACTGCTTCAGGGGAATTTGCCAAATATTAATCTTCCCAAGGCAAAATGCTATGTAACTAAGCAAAAAGCTTCTGAAATCCAGAGTGGTGTTTTCAGCACTCACAGAGGACTGAAGAGACAAAGAAGTTTGGACCAAATTTCCAAAGAAGACCATTAATAAACATCCCAGAAATCTACACTCTAGACCAAAAGTACAAGCCAATCTCTTAACATGAATTTTTTAAATCAATGAAATATTAACAGATTAAATGCAAGTACTAGTATATATCCCCCCAACACACACATATATAATGACAATGTATTTACCTGTTAGCATAATAAGGAGGAAATTAAATAATCTCAATAAATGCAGAAAAATATTTACTATCATTTAATACTGATCCATGATTTTTAAAAACAAAACAACTTGTAGCAAGCCAAAATAGAAGGGATAATTATAATTTTTTTCTTTGATAAAGAGTACTTACCATAAATCATATTTAATTATTACATATTACCTTTTCTTTTCAACATCGCTTTTGAGGTCTTATCCATTTCAATAAGGCGAGGAAAATAGTTTTAATAAATGGAAAGAAAGAACACTGCTGTTAGAATATGACAAAATTACAGGCACAGAACCTCCCACAATTTGAAAATTAATGAAATTAAGAAGTACAGCATTTTACAAGGTTGCTAAATATAAGATTGGTATATAAAATTAAATGTACTTCTATATTTCAACAATAAAGGGAAACTAAATTTTAAAAGGATACAATTTATTAGTTACAAATGTAACCGAAAACTAAAAAACATTATTGAAAAAATTTGAACAAGATCTACATAAATTTGGTACTCCCCCTTAAATACCAAATTTTGTTGTCCATCTTTCTGAAAGAATAGTATGGTCTTAGAAACATCACTTCCACTCTCTTCGTTATATAAACTCATACTATCTGGATCCTGCCCATAATTCCATAGAAACTCCATGAGGAAGTTGTCTAATGATCTCCTAATGGGCAATCCAATAACCTATTTCAGTCCTCATTTTATTTGACACACCTGCGCCATTTTTCTTTAGATATTGCCACTACCAGGTTCTTCTCAAGACTATCCTTTCTTTGACACCATGGAACTTTACTGACCCAGTTCTCTTTCTCTTCAACTCTGTGTCCTCTTTGCTTGGTCATCCAGTCTTCTAGAAGGTTGGGAGGGGGGCAGCCTTCAGCCCCCCTGTTGAGAATTGATTTCATTGCAACCCACACTCTCTGCTTAGTATCTCATCCATTCTCATGATGCTGGTTTTACTTAGACATATAAACTCCAAATATACAGGCTGTGGCAAAAATAGGTTTACAGTTGTTCGTATGGAAAACAATACAATAATGATAAATAATAATAAAAGAATAAACTCTGTGGCATGTACTCACAACTGCAAATATACGTTTGCCCCCATCCTGTGTTGCTAATGGGACCTATGGTCTCCATGGGAACCCTTGGGTAATACCTGTTGGTTCCTAAATCATTTATTTACTCATTCAACAAGATGGGTTTTGCATGGTGCTTTGTGTGTTTACATGTTTAGCATTAAGCTGGAACGTTTTCGATTTTAAGTTTCCTAAGGTCAGAGGGCATGCACATCTAAGTTCCCACTCTTCAGTCATGATGATATTGGTGATCTGAAAGTCTTATCTTTCTTACCTCTTTGAGTCACACAATAACATCTCAAGTGGTCATTTTTCTTGATTATCTCAGCTTTTCACCAATGACTTGGTCTCTGGATATAATGCAACATATGTGAAACCAGTGAGAAACAGTGCTTCTTGAGCAGTGTGTGAATCAGCAGCCACAAGTTTGCATTTTGGAAATAGTTTTGGCAGCTGGGAAATGATCCTGAGCTAGCTGAGACTGTTATCTCTGAGTGGAAAGAAGGAGTCATATGAGGGTGAGGTGGGGCAGAATGAAATCAGTGGAGAAAAGGTAGCAATTAGGCTAACTCAACAGCAACATGGGAAAGGTTAGAAACAAATATTCCACTGAAACTGAATGTGATTTAGAGCCAGAAAATTCCAGGGGAACCACATAAGCCAAACCTCTCATTTCACAGATAAAGGGCCTGGAGAGGTGGTTATTTAGTCAGTTACACGAGTAAGTCAAGGACAGAACCATACCAGGACTCCACAGTTCCAGTTCCAAGTCCGTAGTGCCTCAGGATGCTTTCAGGACACAATCTGATGGTCCCTCTGTTGGGACTTTTTGACTCTTAGGATTCTTTAAAAGCACCATCAACCAACAATTTAGCAATACTTTCACAGAAAATCACAGATGGCAATGAAATCTCTTGCATATAGTTTTTTTCCTTCAACCAGAGCCTTAACATCATCCTAGATGAGATGATACATGTGTTGACTCACCCGTCTTCCCAGCCTTGTGGCTCCTTGACCTTATCGTCCATTCCTACACATTGGTCCACTCCCAGAACCACAATCTAGATATTGCCACTACCAGGAACTTTTGTGTCAGTAAATTTTTGCTCTCTGATTTCTATCTCCAACGCTTCCACATCTCACACGACTTATGTCTGTTCTGCGAAATTTCCAGTCACACCATGCCTCCCTTACACTCCCAAACTTGACTTGGCTTTAATTTTCTCACCCACTTTGGACACCATTGTCAGTAATGTCAACCACATTCTTGAAAGCATCTTTAAGTTCTTCACCCCCATGATCTTCAGAGTAAGTATTGGGTCCAACAATTCGTAACTAACCACATCACATCCATTGTCTGTTCCTGACCTGCTGAGTTCAGTTGAAGAAAATCACAAAATTGTAACAATTAACCACTAGTGCATCTTTGTCATTTCCACCTTCACTTGGGCCCTCAGTATAGCTCATCAATCTTTTTACTTTTGGCCTTTCTTATCTTCCATATATTAGTGATGTTAGAATTCTCAAATTAGCTCCTTTACTCGACTTGCATGACTCTCAGAAGACCTTCTCTTCTAGGACACCAAAAAAAGGAACCGTGGACACCAACTCATTCAACTTCACATCCAAATAAATACAGTCACCTACCTTACCTTCTTTAACCTTCCCTAAAAACATACAGAGCTATTTAGATATAAATGCCTAGGCTTTCTCCATTCCATCCACATCTTCTTTCCCTACTTATTGCATGGAGACATTAAAAATAACTATTTCACAGGGCGAAGCTGTTTTCCTCTTTTTTTCTTTTCACTTTCTAATTTAATATATTGGCCTAGTCTTCTCTAAGTTTTACACACACAGTTTTACACACACACACACACACACACACACACACACACTTAGAAGTCTATGTAAGCCAGTAAAATTAATGTCTTTATTTAGTCATGGATCATCATTATAGAGCTCAGGAAAAAATATATGTAGTGCATTTTAGGTTTGTGCATTGTGTTCCTATACAATCTCCTAGGGGCAATTTAGAACATCCCACCAGTAATGAAATGCTGATCCTCAGCAGTTAACAGCACATAGTTGTTAACCTACTGACATCGTCTGAAGTGGGAGTTTTCAAAAATCCCAACCTTTTTATTTCCAAAATTTCTAAATCAACAAGTCAGCTTCTGGGTCACTCTAGAAGGCACTTGTGATACCTCTGAGCTCCAGGTATGTTTCCCAGAATTTGTTTTAAGGAAGCAGCAACTGCACGCATGAAATTCCCCTCACGAACACCATTTCCACTGAGAGAAATTACTTAGCCATCTGCGTGAAGAAAAAAAGGACAATTTGATGGTCCAGGATTCTGGCGAAAACATTCTCTATACTCCACATTGGAAGGTTTGAAATCCTCTAAATAAATCTCAGTATTTGTCCCTCCTTATCAAATAGACCTCAGTGTTCATTTGAAAGCATTGCAACGTTCTGTCTTTCCTAAATTTGGGGGAAACAAACACTCAGACTTTCTAAGGTTTCCATAGGCAGTTGATCTTGAAATTGAATCAACTTAATCCAGAAATTGGATCAACTTAATCCACAAGAGACGGGTGGAATTGAGCACTACGGTGTCGGGTGAATTTCCCGCCAAAATATAAGATGGCGCGTTAAAATGCCTATATCTTTTGAAGTATGGGTTCGATTGAAATGAAATATTTGGTAATACGCAGTTACAATCGGCCCGAGTTTACACGTTTCCCGCACTCCACCGCAAATCTATATGAACCGAGTTTAAGACGGCTCCCGCGGAGTACGCGCAATTCACGCGAGCCGACTTAACTCGTTTCCCGCAACCCAAGTGTGAGAATAGGGCATTTGCCATTATATTTTACTAGAGGCCCCAGTGCATTCATGCACTGGAGCAGTGCGGGGGGAGGGGGGAGGCAGCTGGCTCCCTCAGCCTGGCCTGTGCTCTTTTGCAGTCCAGGACCCCTTGGGGGATGTCTGCCTGCCGGCTTAGACCCGATCCCCTAAGCCAGCAGGCAGACATCCCTTTCACAGTCCGGTTCTCTCGTAGTCTGAGGCCCCTCGCTACTTACTGCCTGCCTGCAATGGAGGTAGGAGAGGCCCCCGCCACTCAGCAGTGAGAGGCACCCCTCCTGTGGGAGCACACTGACCATTAGGGGGCAACTCCTGCATTGAGCATCTGCCCCCTGGTGGTCAGTGCGCGTCATAGTGACCAGTCATTCTGCCCGGTTGATTTGCATATTACCCTCTTATTATATAGGATTATGACTTGTTTGTGACCTACTTCTTAGACTTGGCACATGACATGGTGTCCACAGATGTACTTCTTCCCTGAATTTGTTTGGAGCTAATGGATGATGGTCCCTGAGCCAGGTTGGGCTGTACCCATGAGTGGTGC
The DNA here is from genome assembly GCF_000147115.1 of Myotis lucifugus. Lineage (NCBI taxonomy): Eukaryota > Metazoa > Chordata > Mammalia > Chiroptera > Vespertilionidae > Myotis > Myotis lucifugus. The sequence goes on along the minus strand of NW_005871049.1, from coordinate 21,692,456 downwards.
CTTTTTGCAAAACTATTTTGTCCTGTGTCAGAAATAACTTTGCATAATAACTCATTAGTTTTATTTCCTAACTCTAAATAAAGATGCATGTCATCTAATAGTTAATGAAGTAATGTACACATGCTCTTAATATGGTGAGCAATCAATGCACAGGGCTCACCTTCTCTCTTCTTCCCACACCAAACGAAAAAAAAAAAGAAAAGAAAGAAAGAAAGGAAGAAAGAAAGAATAGGGAAAGTTATCTCAAGGAAGAGTTAATAGGAAACTCTAACAGTTTCTGGTAGAATTTAAGGATGTGTGTGTGTGTGTGTGTGTGTGTGTGTGTGTGTTACCTTTTAAAACAGTCACAAGATGAAAACTTTTGGGAAAATTTAGGAGGATTTATGAATATTTAGTACTGAGGGTATTTGAAAGATTCCAAGAAAGAATAGGCTTTTCCTTTGGTTTGTCCTGTGGTTCCCGCTGATGCTGCTGTGGCCCCAAGCACCCCTGTGTACCAGATCCCCAAACAATAAGCACAGCAAATTAAATGTGGCTCCAGTGGTTTTGGACCGGATCCAGTAAGTTATCTTTATTAATGCATCCAGGGAAAAGGTTTCATTTTCATTACATTGTTTCCCTAAAGATAAAGGCAGTAAGAGCCCAGAACAAAGACACACCAAAGAAATTTCCGGCTCTTGGCAGCCAGGTTCATTTCCATGTGCTTGGTACAGTGAGGACTTGGCACTGTCCAGCTCCCCCACTCAGGGTTCCAAAAGCATCACCCTCACCCCTTTCTCATGCTGCGTCTCTTTGCTTCCTCTGACATTTTCTTGGCGTGAGCTGAAATTTTGACACATAAATCCCACTTGTCAAATGATATTGTAAAACAAGCATCCAAGTGTCAGCACATGGCCCTACAGTCTGGGGACCAGAGAGGAGAATGAGGAACACCTAGATGGAGGCTTTCATCTGCCTCCAGCCATCTGCAAGTAATTTGAAACCAGTTTCCAATGCAGCGAGGTTATTTGGCCCGGCAACACACACGGCAAAGAGAGAGGGCCAGAGTCATCAGAACCTGTTAACTCTGCAATGAGTAGATACAACTGTGTATTTTTAAAACCTGCCTCATCAATCCATTAGCATTCAGTCAGATGGTCTGCAATCTCTTTGTAGTTATAAATCCCACCAAATCGCTCTGGCCCGTTCAGACAACACATTTGCCAACACAACCAGCCTTTTGACCTCACATCTCCGGACTTGAAAATGGCTCAGACCCTGATAGGACTGAGAACCTGAAATCTACACTTCTTATGTGATAAAGATTGATAGAGATGTTTCCAAATTTGACAAGAATCCTCAATATTTATTGTTGACTGTTGAACAACATGGGTTTGAACTGCACAGGTTCACTTAAATGCAGATTTTCTTTTTCAATAGATACCTGTACTGTTTTCAACCCCTATGGTTGGGAGTCCATGGGTGCAGAGGGCTGACTGTATGCATTGATCTATGATGTTTTATATAGATCATCTCTGGATTTGGTATCCACAGAGTGGGTGGGTGGGGTGTCCTAGAACCAATTCCCTGCGGGCCAACTAAGTTTTGGGGGAGTCAAAAGTTATATGCAGATTTTCGACTGTATTGGGGGCAACATCTTGTGTTGTTCAAGGGTCAACCATACCATTAACAAGTTGTGATGCTGAAAGGATGCTATTACACAATAATAAAAAGCAAGTTTTGATCATTCATGCTGGAGGAAATATTGTTATCGCTTTTCTCAATAAAAACGATATTGCAAAAGCACTGCCATAAGAAGAGATGATCAAAGAGTATGCAGACAAAAAATATAGGAATGAAGTATTTTAGGGTGTGTCATGAAGTTACTACACTTGATCTTAGCCAAAAGGCCGAGAAGCGATTGTCATGAAGTTAATTAATTAAAATATATATCATTTTTTAGTTTTTAGTGTGGCAATTATTGTGTTTTCAAATTTTATAGCTTCTACATTGCCCCTTAATATAGAATAAAATTCATTTTCATATCAGATCTTTTCACAATTATTATTCTTTTCCTCAAAGAGAGACCCCAAAATTATACAAGTTGTGGGCCCTGAAAACCTGAATTTGCCTGTGGAGCCAAGGAACAAACTAGACACACCTCTGATTACAGGCGGGCTGAGCAAGCCCTTGGAAAACCCTGTACTAGTCTATCTTCAGACATCCCTGTCCCTTCTGACCCTGGCCGCTAAGCCTGGCCTCCGCTTCTTGCCTGCTCTCCTCCCCCCAGACACTCAGGTGAGGCCCAGGAACCAACACTGTCACCTGTATGCTACCCGCCTCCTCCCTGCCTCTGCTCCTGTCAGCACTCACCTGTGCAAACTCAACCTCCGGGACCTTGCTTCAAGTCAAGACTGAAAGGCCCTTTCATAGCTTACTCTGTGATGAAAAATGGCCTGACTAACCACTAGATATACAAATGACCCATACAATCTTGAGTTTCCCAAAGCTGAAGGTGTATATGTAAAAGTAGGAAGACCAGCACTTGGAGATGCTGGGGGCAGGCCCTCTGTGCATCTCTCAGCACTGAGGAAGCTTTTCCAGCTTGCTGGCGGCTGGGTGGGCCGCAGTCCAGGAGACCTTCACATGCTGCCGCTGGTATGGACCACTATCTAAGGACAACAGCTGCCTGCTTAGTTTCTATTGTTCAGACCTTTTCACAAACTCTTTGGGAGATGATTGATTATGTGGTCATCCCAGAGGACAACCCCATGGGCTTCTGTTTTCAAAATTGTGTAGACTTCCCCCTCCACTCTGAGGCATAGAAGGAAAAGGACCTCCGCAGCCATCTCCTCCTCCCAGAACGCACCTCTTCGCAGCCCTGCCCCCAGTTTGGCAGTGTTCTCACCACTCAGCGTTAGTAATGCCATGGAGCCTGCCAGTCACCTTTTCAACACCATTCTCATCCACCCTGAGGTCCGTCCCCTTCAGTGGTCCCCAACCCTGGCTAACTGACAAAGTCATCTGAGAGCATGTGAACAGCACAGCTCCCAGCCTCACTATGGACAGACACACTGAGTTGGGATTTCTGGAAGGTGGGACTGGGAATATTTGGCATGTCCTCAGGGAATGTCAATGATTTATTTATTCATCTTTCTCAGATATCTTTTCTACTCTAGTTGCTGGCTAGTCGGCCTTGTGCTACGTTGCCAGTCTATTTTCATAAAGCTTCCATTTACCTTCCGTCCTGAAAGACAGCTGACTCCTCACCTTTTAGGACTAGAATGTTCATTCAGCAAGTCCCAACATTGTTCATCTTGACTGTTAACAGCCTGGAGACTGACATCTATTCTGGGTCCATTTAGGCCATTGTACACACAACAACCAAATTGATCATTGCAAATACAAATCTAAATATACTACTTAGAGCCAGTCCTGGGCCTTGCATGATGCAGCCTTTTCCTGGGCCTCAGTCACCTTTGTCACCAGCTTGCATTTCGGTCACACTGTGCTCCTCCAGCCTGGCCTCCTGAGTTCTTTGAATGTCCCATGTTATTTCCACTGCCCCATGACTTCTACAAATGCTGACTGCATATTGCCCAATCAGGGAACTGAGCGTATTCTTAAAGCCAGTAAGCCTAGGCAGCAAAAAATTGAGCAAAAAACCTTTAGGTCATATAAATGAATCTTGACCAACAACTTCTACCATATACAAATATCAACTCAAAGTGGATCATACACAAAGATGTAAAATCTACAAGTGTAAAATCTGTAATTATAAAATTTCAAGAAAATCTTTGTCACTTTAGGCTAGATAAAGACTCTTTGAAATCAAAAATCACAAATTATCAAAAAATTAATGAATTGGACTTCATTAAAATGTAAAACTTCTGTTCTTTAAAAACTTTGTTTAAAACATAAAACATACACTAGGAGAAAATACTTGCAAAACACATAGGATAAGTATCCAGAATATATAAATAACTCTCAAAAATCAATAGTAAGAAAGCAAACAATCTAATTTTTAAAAAAAATATATTTTATTGATTTTTTACAGAGAGGAAGGTAGAGGGATAGAGAGTTAGAAACATCGATGAGAGAGAAACATCGATCAGCTGCCTCCTGCACACCTCCTACTGGGGATGTGCCCACAACCAAGGCACATGCCCTTGACTGGAATCGAACCTGGGACCTTTCGGTCCGCAGGCCGATGCTGTATCCACTGAGCCAAACCAGTCAGGGCAACAATCTAATTTTTAAATATTGGACAAAATATTTGAACAGAATATATACCGATGGCAAATAAAAACATGAAAAGATGCTTTTCATTAGTCTTTAGAGAAATGGAAGTTAAAACCACAATGATGTACTACTATATAATTATCATAATGGCAAAAAAAGGAGAGAAAAGTTGGAAGGGTGGGAGGAAGGAAGGAAGGAAAAAAGGAAGGAAGGAAGGAAGGAAGAAAACTGACAATAGTAAGTGTTGATGAGGATGTGGAGCAACTAGAATGAGAACTCTCATACATTGCTGGTAGGAATACAAATTGATACACTTTGGAAAAGAGTTTGGCAATCTCTTATAAAGTTAAAAATGTACTTTAAATAAAATATCCACAGTTCCACTCCTAGCTATTTACCTAAGAGAAATGAAAATTTATGTTCCTACAAATGTTTATAGTGGTTGTTTTAAAAATCATGCTAAATGTTCAAATATTGAATTTTTTTTAAGTTTGTGATACATCAGTACAAGGGAATGCTACCCATCAATAAAAAGAAACAATCTGCTGATTTGTACAATATGAATGAAGCTGCACTATACTACCCCACTAAGTGAAAGAAGCCAGACTCAATGACTCCACAATGTATGATTCTATTTATATGATATTCTGGAAAAGGCTAAGCCTTCCAGAGGTTCTGTGCATATGAAGAGAAGACAGATTAGTGGCTACCAGGAGCTGGATGTTAGGGGAGTGGACTGAATAGAAAGCAGAATGAGGACATTTAATGGGGTGATGGGAATGCTCTATAGCTTCTCAAAGTGTGGCTATGTGACTGTATATACTTGTAAAAACCACACAGAACTCCAGCAGGGTACGTTCTACTGTGTGTAAAATATAAAGTCTACTTAAAAATGGTAAACATAACCAAACAGAGAAAATAATTAGTTGACTAAACTTTTGAATACTATCGCTTCAATTATATATTCTCTGTGGAATATATTCTAAGGACAAAAAGAACTGAAATGAAATTTGGAACTTAGTCTGTTTAGTATTTGCAATAAAATTGGTGTTATACATATTAAACTATTTTATGTATAGAATAGGATAAAGCAAATAAGTAAATAGATTAATAGTATTAGAAACTAATATTTGAAGAAACTAATATTGAATACAAAATTAAAGAAAGTCTAAAATTTTTATACTTTTTTTTACTTAGAATTGATATGAACTCATAATTAAAAACTTTTTTGTAATATATTTTTAATGATTTCAGAGAGGAAGGGAGAGATAGAAACATCAATGATGAGAGACAATCATTGATCAGCTGCCTCCTGCACGCCCCCTACTGGGAATTGAGCCCACAATCTGGGCATATGCTCCCTTGACTGGAATCAAAACTGGGACCCTTCAGGCCACAGGCCAATGATCTTTCCACTGAGCCAAACCGGCCAGGGCTGAACTAATAATTTATGTACATTCTAGCACTGTCTACCCAAATTAGCTAGAAATAATGACACTTCAAGAGGAATGAGCAGAGTTAATATTCAGCTATTGATTTCTGAACATATTCCACACGTAAAATACCATGATCTGTTACAGTAACAATTAATTCTGGGTCTAGGGCAAGGAAAACACAAGGGACAGTGTAGTGAAAAACAATAACAAATTGCTCAACTACTAACAGGACCATATCAAAGAAACATGAGAGCCTTCTTGAAGCAGCTGATCCTCGCCAAATTTGGAACATTTGAGTATCAAAAAGAGCAATGATGGCAATGAGTTACAATACATTGGATTTTTAAAAAGATTTTACAATGATAATGGAGAAGGAGCAAGATTGATAAATAAGAAAATCTCTTCTTTGTAGAAGACTATCAGCTAATAAATGAAGAAGGAATAATAGTATTAGAAAAATTACCAATTTGCAAGCTCCAAGTAATAATTGTGATGGGCAACCATCATTGGTGGGTCATGAAAATATAAGATGAAATGTTGTTAGGGAGCAGATTAATCACATAGTCAAATTACCCCCCACCTCCCTCACACAGATTATTTACTAATCTCAAAGGGGGAAATCTACCTCACTATGCAGAGGCCACCACTAGTCACCACACCACTTTAGCCAAGTGACCAAACAGGATCACCAGTCTGATGCCAAGTTCTTGCCAAAGAGCCTGAATCTAACAATGAATAATCAATCAGGCAAATCCATAACTACAATGAATAATCAATCAGGAAATCCATAACTAGAAGATTTCATCAGAAGACTACCCTGGATTCTTCAGAATAGAAATGTGGGAAACAAATAGAAATGTGGGAAACAAATAGAAATGTGGGAAACCTGTTCTAGATAAAAAGAGACTGAAAAGACAACCAAATGCAATGTATCAACCATGATGGACTCCTGCATCAATCAATCAATCAATCAATATAACAAAAGACATTCAGAAAACAATTGGGGAAATTTTAATATGGACTTCCTATTAATTATATGATGGACTTATTATTAATCTGGGGGTGCATGAAATGGTGCTGTGGTTATGGTCTCATGTTTAGGAGATGTACAATAAGGTCCATAGAGGTGAAGTGTCATAATGTTTGCAACTTACTTGCAAAATATTTCAGTAAGAATGAATGAATGAATAAATATAACTGATAAGTATAGATGTAGAATATATGGATTTTTTTTATACTAGTCTTTATCATTTACGTAATTTGGGAATATTCAAAATGAAATGGTTGAAAGATTAAAAAAAATAACTGCCTTGATCAATGAAGCAAACGCCCAAGAGATGTATTTACTCACACTGGACAATGCATTCTGTATTGTGGTTGGGAGAAAGAAGTTAGTTTCGGAGGTTGCTGACCTGCGGTGGGCGTTGGTGCTGCTGGGAAAACCCGAAGCACTGCTTTCCATGCCTGGGGTTCCATTGCCCAAGGCCAGATTGCAAACTTTGCATTTTCCCCAATTGAGTATCTGGAAGAAGCAGGCAATACTAAACAGCAGAAGTCTGTGCTTCCCAGCAGTTTGAGCAAAGGCATTGGACCAAAAGGTTATTAGTTTTAATTCCAGCTAAGCCACTGGCAAAATGATGGCTCCCCTCAAATTCCTTGGGAATAGATGGAAAACACAGGCTTCCTCAGAAACCTGCTACAATATTTCAGCGGATCGCTTTGGGAAGTCACTTTCCTCCATTAATTAGTCTAACAAACAACCATTTATCACCACTCATTTTTACCTACTCATGAGCATCACATCTAATCAAATTTAGGAATAAGAGAAGACAAAGACTTGATATAAAATCGCATGGCTTTTTTTATTTTGACAAGCTTTTGTGAAACTACCGGTTTTGTTTTTTCTCCTTTGCTTGATGTTTTACAGAGCATTAGATGTTCTCCAAGGAATATTGTGGGGAGAGGGGGCCATGTCTAGACAGAGAAACGAACACGGCAAGTTTTCCAATGAAACAAATGAAGAACGTTGTCCAAGCTTTGCATATACTAAGGGCCCATCCCAATCAAAGGACTCAATCCACTCCACTCCAATTGTAAGAGTATGCTTTGAATATTCAATTTTAATAAAATTCAAGCCAGGCTTACGGTTGCTCAATCGTTTTAAGCAGGTGCCAAAAATCTAGCCAAATGTATGGAAGCGGATTCCTCCTCTGTGAACCACCACAAGAACTTTGATGTTTATGCCGAGTAGAAGGAATCTAGGTTGATTGCCCTCTCTTCCAAAAGACCATCCCTTTCTTGGTAAAGTGCATTCTTCCTGATTTATCCAGCTTGGAAGGACACCATGAACTTGGCGCTCCAAACCTACTTATTAAAAACCCTTGCCCCTTTTATTCTTTGATCAGTCTTGAGAATCGGAAACTCTCATACAACAAAGTAATTAACTTTTGCAATTTTTTTTCATTTTAAAAAATCTCATTTTAAGATTACCCAAATGTACTGTGTACTGGCATCTTCCATTTACTATTAATCCTTTTTAAAAATACTTTAAACAGTAAAGATACATTTTTAAAAATTTACCATCAGTCCTTTCAAAAAGCAACACAATTAAAACTAATTCCTCTGATACTGGATTTCATAAGTTAAAAAATGAGTTTGCCTTGTACTTCCCAACCCACCTGAGGTTCCTCCAGAGAAACTCCCACACAATGTGCTGCCTGTTGTTCTTAAGACTTAACGGTGCAATTTAAAAATATAACTAAGCAGCTATTCCAATGAAAATTCATGTAAATACCTCAGTACACAAGATTTTTTAACGAGTTACCACATATAGCACCTCATTCCTGGTAGCGTTCGGTGCAAACGTCCTGTCTTAATCCAACCACTCACATTTTCTTCAGACCTTGAGCTGTCTTAGTTTATTTCTGAATCTCAGCTGACACGGCCCTAAAAGGGTGAAAGAATTAATCACGCTGACGTCATGTCAGATAAGGCAAGCGCAGATTTTGAAATGCATGTTTGGCATGTGGCATTGGAATTTAAAACATCCTATATAAAAAATTCTTACACAGCAATTGGGAGGTTCGTCATGGACCCAGGCACTAGAAAACCATGTTTGTTTTTTGATAACTCTGCAAGGTAAATGTCTTTATTCCCTCATTAAGAATTATACGGGGCAGTTACACCGCACCCATTGCCCTCCGTTGTAAAGAAAATGCTAGGTGCGTTGTTTGTTTTATGCAGAGGTACAGCCAACCAAACATGCTAAACTACTTAGCGCAGTTTATTGACACTGGCAACGAACAACAAGTTAGAAAAGCAAATGACGCAGATGGTATGCTGGGGAGTTTTCAAGGTTTCTTTCTCCTCGGCCCCCCTTTCCTTTAGAACAGCTTTCTACGTTGAAAACATGTCGAGAATTTGGAAAGCAACAAGCAATCAGGGTTTTTTTTCCCCTCTTAAAGTTATAATTTGATAATGTGCCAATCTCGTACAGTGGACTTTTCAAATTTAACCAGTTTTGCTCATTCAAAATGGGAAGGTCTGTACAATCATAAATACCTATAGGTATTTGTTAGGTCTTCGAGCCTGAACTAGTAAGCAGAAATCAAGTGAAACCTTTGCAACGAGCAATTTTCCAATGGCCAAATTTCAAGGCAAAAAATAACACTAATATCATTCACGTATATAGTTTTAGTTTTGACCAAATAGTTAGTTAATTTTTTGTTCTACATGAAAAATAAAATTAGTCTCAGTCTACAAGTACCCATATAAATAAATTTTTAAAGACAATATATGCATTTGAGAATATGTATAGTAGCATAGCATAGTACTTCATGATGTGTTTATTTCATCATTTATCATTACTGCATCCTCAGGTCTCATCAGTTAACAATTTTGCACAGAAGTGATGTGACACAGTGGAGGAGAACATGACCAAACTGGATTTTGTCCTGTCATTTACTATTTCTGTGAACTTGAAGAAAATTTATTAACCTTCCTCTGCCTTAGGATCTTCATCTGCAAAATGTGAATAATAATAATACCTTCTCTTAGGTAGACTATATGAGGATTTGAATGAGAAATATTTGCAAAATCATTGGAATAACTCCTAGCACATAATAAACAATTATTGACAGCTATTCCTTTTAAACTCTAGAAGCCTCTTTTTTAGAATAGTATTCAATTCAGTCCGCAAATACATCATTCAAAAGGCCATTTATTTGAGAAACTTTGATATTTTTCTGACTTCATGTAATGCTTGTCTAGCCTGTTAAGACTTCTGTATTCCCTTGGATAAGAAAGGTTGTATTTATTTGCACGCCAAAATGCAGAACATTTGGTATTTCATTATTCCTCAATATAATCTTGGGAGGCAGAAAGCATGATTATTCCTATTTCACAGATGAAAGAACTGAGGCGAAGAGCCCGAAGGCTACAGAAGCAGTTAAGTGGTAGAGGCAGCATTCGAATCTGTGAAATCTGACCTTAAATAAGAATCATCAACTTAGTATCTGCAAAGCCCTATATCGAGTTATTTACATTATGTGAGAAAAGGACCCATGTGTTTGGGACTCACATTAGGAAGAGAGAAGAAGGTGAGCTCAGTGAAGTTTGGAGTTTGCGTTTTAGCACCTGCAGGACAAGAGAAGAACACTGAGTCTCCTGGCTGAGAGTGGGCAGCGATCACGTCTGTATGAACCGCAGGCATTTGAATCACATTCCAAATCTGCTGTTGATCTCGCCTTCTGATCCTGGAGTGTGAAAACAAAATCCAGACTGGTGGAGCCAATATACTGCACTCTGACTTAGAGATAGATTGTAACAGGGAGAGAACAGAGGGATTCAATGTCTATTTCTACCTCAACAAACTAAGCTGCCAGGAGATTTTAGGCCAAGTATCAGTAACAGCGCTGGCTCTCATCACTGTGTGGACTTTGGACTTGAGGGAGTATGAACAGTGCTCACACTTGGTGTTTATTAGCTCACTTAATCCTCACAAGAATCCTGCATGATGGTACCATGATCAACCCGCTTTGTGGAGGGAAAGCTGAGGCAGTACAACTCCCAGTGCCTGCCTCAAGCTCCATCGGTGACAAGTGGGCAGGATGAACGCCAGGCGAGGGGACAGCCGGCCTGTCCCTCAGCCCCACAGACATGGGAAGGAAAACACCCAGTTCTGGCCCTTTGGACCTAATGACATCATGACACAGGCTCACCCACACTCACACTCCTTCACACTTCACTTTCACCTCAAGGTGTGGGGTACTTTTACAAAAAGGAAAGTGAATGGTTGCTGGGGACTGTGGAGAGGGAATTGAGGAGCTTGTGTTTAATGGGAAGGGAATTTCAGTTTGAGAAGATGAAAAAGGCCTGGACGTGAACAACCATTACCCATTGGTGATGGCTGCACCACAAGGTGAATGTACTTAATGCCACCGAACTGAACACTTTAACATGATTAAAATGATAAAACTGTATGTTATCCATGAATTTGACTCCTACAAAAACAAAACAAAACAAAAACAAACAAACAAACAACCATAAATAGGAGCCAAAGGAAAACACTTGTGGAAGGGACATTTGACCCAAAGTGTCCGTTGTGCCAAGGCTGAGAAACCTTGGGTTCCAGGAGGTGTGACAGAGAGGTGACAGTGTTCTGTAGAAAGTGTATTGATTTGACTGGTTTTATTTTTAGAATTTGAGCGAATGCTGTCTGCCTTTACCCTGGAGAGAAAACAGGACAGAGGTTTATTAAGCTCCTGGGAAACTCAGCAGAGAGCTTGTTTAAAGAGCAGTCTGAATTCCTAGGCTTGGAATACAGTTTTCATTGAATAATGGTGGTCATTGTTCAAAGTGGCTTCTGGGCTAAGGTGGTCTTGTCATCTCTCAGGGTTTTATTTTTGGAGGAAAAGTGATATATTTCCAATATTATCTCAGCTAGATCATTCAAAATTACAGCACAATCTTCAAGTGAGAACAGATTTTCAGATTTAGAAGATCATTTTTGCCCACTAATCAGCAAGGTAGGAAAAAAAAAAGCCACAAACCTTGGAACTAGCTAAAACCCCAAATTGTGGTACCCAGGCCTTTTGTCCATTAGGATTGTATCTCTCAATGAATCAAAACCTTACCCTTAAAGGTCGAGGTTTTCGTACAAACCAAGATAAATAAAACTATTACTTTTTTTTTTCAGAATGTCTGGTAGAAATATAATTTCGCATACCTGTTGGTTTTTTAAAAATCTGCTCTTAAAAATGGAAAATAAAATGTAATACCATGTTATTACTTACAGTTGTCATTGGCAAAGCTTCTAGCTGCCTGCTGAATTTCAGGCACTACCCAGAGTTGTTTTCCTTTAACAGGATTTTTTAATGAAGATCTCGAAGTAGAATTGCATGCAGTCCTATGAAGGATACATTTTATTCATTTCATTTCCAGTTTGATTTTTTAACTGTTAATTTTATAATTTTCCAGAAAGAAAAAGCTGTGCATTGTGTGGCATGGCATTATGCTATGAGCTTTACACTGTATGTATTTGCATGGCCTTGTGCCCTGCCTAGGACTTTTATCTAAATCCTTCATCCCTACAAGCCCATGGGACCTTATCTTTGGAACCAAAGCGCTGGAAAATATTTTATATTTAAACTTTTATTTTGCTAAGCTGTTGATAGAGACAATAATAGAGATATGTGAGAAAAAGTTAAAGTTTGTGTCTTTTCTTTCTTTTTGAAAAGCCTCAACTCTTTCTAGAAGCCCCAGGGAGCCTTCCCTTCATTCATCCATTCAACAAATACGTACTGAGCACCTTTCATGTACCAGACACTGTTGAGAAAATGGAAACACAAAGGTGAGCAAAAACAGATTGTCCCACTTTTGTGAAACTGACTTTTTAGTAAGGCAGTTAGACCTCATACCACTAATTAAATGATAATTCATGAAACTGTTAATTATTTCATTATCATTGCAAATGCTTCACAGAGAGCCAGGGGGTGTTATGAAAGTTTAACTGGGTAATCTGGTCTTATCTGGGGGTCAGGGAAGATTTCTTGAAGAAAGGGATATTTGAGCTCAGTACCACTGATAGATCCATTCAAGTGTCCCCTGCCCTTTAAGGGAGCCCACACCTCCTATTCTAGAACATGCTCAGGTTGCCCTGAACCTTGAGGCCCTTGTCCTAAGATCTCAAGCCTGGTTCTTGGGCTTCTGTGGGTCTCTTCCTTGGGTCCATCATCCCAAGCAGGACTGCTAGACTTCAGCGTGGGCCGGAGGGGCTGTTTGCAGAGTATAAGCATGCATGGACTTTGATGTGCACACTGGGATGTTCACAAGTCCTTTCATGATGTGAGAAGAGACCAAGGATGGGGGAAGAAAAGAGATGAGGCTTTAGCCACTAACCAGGAACCAGGAATTGCTGTGCTTACACCACAACATTCCCACGTGGAACACCAAGGAGTTCAAGAAGTCTAAGTCCTGTCTATAGTATGTGAACTTCTATTTGAACTATTGTCTTGAACTCTAAAAATGTTAGGGGTGCTCCTATTTGATTTGGGCTTAGAAAGTGGAGCTAGAACAAACTGATCGAGCCTTTTATAGCCAGAGACAGATGGTCAGCTCTCTTGACATAACATCTAGGCCTCAGTTGTATTTCAGCTCCAGGAAATGCCAGGGTGACATCGGGACCAGCTGCATTGATTAATGAAAGCCGGGGCTGACCAGCAGACCCTGAGCGACAGATGAATGGATTACTCTGACATAACACTTGCTGTAAAAAAGAGGGCTAAGGGACTGCCTGGCTAAAGGAACCAGGCAGCCTCAATTGCCCGCCTTGTTAGGCTTTTATTGTAGCAGCAGTTTGAGATAAAGTTTATCTTTTAGATACAGTCAGTAGGGTAAGTAATCTTGGGAGGACACATGCATTTATAATGTCTTTTAAGCAAGGACTCTACAAAGATCAAGCATAAGGATTCCAGTAAACACCTGGGGGTCTGCTCGTGCACAGACTTGTTTGGAAAGGTCAAGGAATAATTAGGGACACCTCCTTCGGCACTCCCCTAAGTTGGAATTCCGATAAACAGGGCAGGCAGCCTTCCGTACACTTCCCTTTTCTCAGAATGTCCTCCTTATAAACTTTCCAACCAAGTCTCATGCTTG
>NW_005871049.1:21602584-21678545 GCF_000147115.1 Myotis lucifugus | reverse complement strand
TAACACCTGAGCTGACAGCCATCTTAAAGCAAGTGCCTGTTGGGAAATCAGTTTCCAGAGAGCTGGGAAATGCTGCCGCAAAAGTTGGAGGACAGCTGGGACCTTGGGTTGACTAAGTTCAGAAATTGAAACCGAAGGTCCTATGACTTGGATTAAATTTTAGCGTTACATCCTAGCTCTAGAAATTCTCTCTCTCTCTCTCTCTCTCTCTCTCTCTCTCTCTCTCTCTCCCCTCCCTCCCAACCCTTCAGAGACCTAACCTCCTTTACCCACTAATCAGTACATATCTTTCCCCCACTTTCCTCTCCCCCCACCTTCCCACCCAGGCAACAGAAGACAGTAGCCTGAACCTAACTAATGGTCACAAGATCTGGACCAGCTGGCAGGTAAAGATAACATCTTTACCTACTTTTTGTTTCAGTTCCTGAGGCCTAAAATAGAAAGACCTCCTGGCTACTTTCCCATGATACCAGATAGTGGGACACCGGAACAGACCTAAGACCTGTCCTCCAGACCTGAAGAAATGCTGTATCACCCTTACACAGCATGACGCCAAACTTCTAATCTACAGTGTCCTGTGATTTTGGCCTCATAATCTGTAACCCACACACCATCGCCATCAGGGCTTTTGAGCATTAGCTTCCTGTTTTCCCAGATGATGCCATTCATCAATAAAACAGCCAATCCTCTCCTTGGCTCTACTAGCGCTGGGTGGACAAACTCTTTCTGTTCTCTAAGGGAGTATCACAAGATTTCCAGGGCTGGATCTGGCTATAGCAGTGGCCTGGGACTCTATTGTATCTCTGGGGCCTGGTGGTCAAGGTAAAGGTCCAAGTGGGGCACATGGTGGGTAGGAGTGTTCTCGGGCCTCAGTACTCGCACCCTTGCAGGTAGTGTCACTTCCTCGTCAAGTCCCATCATAATTAGCTAGTTAATATTAAAAAGCAAAGAAAGCAACAGAAAGTCAGACATTACAAGCTTCCTGGGTGTTAAATAAAATCATTCAAACTTGTAAAGAATTTTTGTGAGTTTATTTGAGCCAAACTGTCAACAATTGCCGGGAAGCAGACTCTCAACTTATTGGGATAACGCTCCCGAGAACGGCAGTTCTTCACCTTGTTTTATGCGTTACAATCAAAAGAGGAGACATAAATGGATTACATGAGATCCACTGGTGATAGATTCGGGAGGTGGGAAAAAGCAAAGGGGTGGTGCTGGGGTCCAACCCCAGCGGGTCCAGGGATCCCCAAAGGTGTGGACGGAGTCGGCGAAGAATGAATGACATGGAAACTGGTTTCAGTTCATCAGCATAGCGAGGTTCTCCCTCCAGGATCTCCAGCGAAGTTCTGGTCAGGATCTTCAACCAAGTTCTGGTGCCATGTTCTCTCGCTAGGTTCTCCAGCCAGGTTCTCCAGGTTCTCCAGCCAGGTTCAGTCACCAGGTTCTTTAGCCAGGTTCTATCCAGATTCTTTTGCCATGTTCTGTCTAGGTTATCCAGTGAAGTTCTGTAGCCAGGTTCTGTCCAGGATCTTTTGCCATGTTCTCTGGCTAGGTTCTGGTTAGGATCTGATGAGGATCTGATGTGGATCTGATGAGGTTCTGATGAGGATCTGATGACGAGCTGATGAGGAGCTGATCAGGTTGTGTTGTTTATTGTCTTGTTACATCCGTATTTATACCAGCCGATTTTAATCCTGTCAATTTCTATTACAAAGGTTAGGGCGTTTCTTATCTCCATTCCAGGGAGTAAAGATTATGTAGCTTAACTACCCGCCTGGCACTTAATTAAGGGGTTGTATCCCCTCCCTAACCTCAGGGAAAGATCCCCACCTGGGGAAACAACCTTTCTCAGAGAGGTGACCTTGGTTAAAACACATAGTGCTAAGGGGAGCAAACATATCAAGAACAGTATGCCACATACGCCAGGTCCCCCAAAACATATGCTGTGCAGACGTTTCTTCTCTGCAGTGACTGTGTCAAGCAGCAAGGATGGACCGGCTCCCGGCAGGGTGGGGGAGGGGAACCTCTGGGATTGGATAAAAAATGAAATGATAGACACATACTTCTTTTACTTAGGTGGGTGCAGGATAGTTAACAGTCAACAATTAACATGATAACAATAACAATGAAGGAATTTATGGTCTCTGTCCTGGCACCCAGGTGCATTTGGTTTTGCCCTGAGGTGTCCTGAAAAAGGGAAGTTACAAGTTACCCTGACATTTCACAGGCATGTTATCTTAGATGCCAAAAGACAATGGGCTCAGTTAAGATAAAGATTGTCCTTTTTCAGGGAAGATACTGGCCTAGGGCATGACTACCCACTATAAACTGCTTTTAGTTAAAGTTTTAATTTCAGACCATCCTTTGTGGTTACTTTGTGGTCACTGCCATGCAGGCCTTCCCTGAACTTGTCAGGTTAGCATGTGGCCTTTTCTTCGTCCACATGAGGAAGCTTCACCAGGAAGCTACAGCTTCACACAGCATTATGCCTCCAAAGCAGCAGTTCTCAACCTGTGGGTCGCGACGCCTTTGGGGGTCAAATGACCCTTTCACAGGGGTCGCCTAAGACCATCGGAAAACACATATATAATTACATATTGTTTTTGTGATTAATCACTATGCTTTGATTATGTTCAATTTGTAACAATGAAAATACATCCTGTAGATCAGATATTTACATTACGATTCATAACAGTAGCAAAATTACAGTTATGAAGTAGCAACGAAAATAATTTTATGGTTGGGGGTCATCACAACATGAGGAACTGTATTAAAGGGTCGCGGCATTAGGAAGGTTGAGAACCACTGCTCCAAAGACATTAGCACCCCTCCTGGTAGTGGATTATTGGGGGGAAGAGGAGAGATAGGCACATGTGCAGTAGAAGTTGGGGTGGCCCAGGGGAAGTGCTTGCCTGTCAGTCTAGCCTGGGGAACAATGGGTTGGCTAGGGGGTGGACCCTATCAGGAGCATAAAAATCTTGGAAAGTTATTTGGTTAATTGAAGAAACTCCTGGTTAAAATCCCCAAAGAGTGCCCTTGCTCTTATTCTCTCTTGCCCAGGCATTCTCCAGTTCTCTCTCCATAGCCATGTGGCCTCAGCAGCCATGTGGACTCCACATGCAGGATGCTGGACTGGACTGGGCTTTAATATGGAGCAGAAACTATGAGCAGTGGCCTTTATTCTGGCCCTGCTAAGGACACTGATGGGCTTTTTCTGTGACGGGACAGAGAGAAATGGGACATTGGAAACCGGGGGGTTTATTTGCACCCAAATAAATATAACTTGTCCTCCCATGCAGGTCTGAAGATATTATTTTTCTTGAGATATCGCAAGAAATCCACTCCCACCAGTAACACCATTGTGCATAGGACTAGGAATAGAAAACTTAATAATAAAGGGATTTTGTTGTTTGGTTGGGTTTTGTTTTGTTTGTGTGGTTGGTTTTGTATTTGTTTTTTTGGGGGGGGGTTAGTGGGTAAGATTAGCTGTAATTTTTTTTTTAATGTCAAAAGTGTAAATATTCACTGTTTGGGACCCCAACTATGCACCTCAGCATTTTAGCATTTAAATTAACAATACAGTAGCTGTTTACTCTTTTGTCTTCCAGTGATTAATCTATGTATATTTAACTCTCCTTATGTCTCTTCAAACGTCAAGAAATTAATTTCCCAAGTATTTAAAAAAGTATTCTCTGAAAACCTTCTTGTTAATCTGTGTCTTTCTGGAAATGGCAGGACTAGAGAAATATGCTAAATTTTCCCACTTTTGTCACCATAGGAGAGCTAAAAGGCACTCTGCATTGAGTAAGAATGCCTGAACAGTTTTCAAATATTTGGGGTTCAAAAAACCCAAAATGTATTTTGCCAAAGCATTTGCTTTCCTCTTCATTCTTTTAAAACCCATGTTTATTTCAAGGAGCATTTGTTCCATGTGTTTTTAATGCATCTACACTCAGTTCATTAAAATGCTACCCTAAAACAGTTCTTTGGTGTCGAGAGGACCAGCAAGCCCTTCTGCTTTAACTGGTAGGTGTGTGGTGCTGGCCCCATCCTGAAGTCTGGAATGATCCAGCTCCTTCCTAAAGGTGCAGGGCTTGGCACAGAGCTCTAGCACTCTAGGCCTGGCATCATAGTGCCTGGGTTGTGCATATGGGCCAGTTGGTAGTCAGCAAGGTCCTTGACACTTTAGTGCGCTGGTCAGAAGTTAAGTTTTGGAGAATTGCATCCCTGCTTTTGTGAATCTTGGTAATGCTGAGAGTTTAAGGGCCAGGCTGCAGCCCACATGACCTTACTAAGTATCAATACTGAGACAGAAGAGGTGGATCAGGAGCTGAGAATGTCCCCATTTCTCCATTTCTGTAGTGAGAGGGAGTGAGTCAATACTCGAGAAAAGTTCATCCAGACCTGGTGAATCGAAATCGCTTAGTAAGTAGCAAAACTGCACCCTCTTTCCATTTTGTTCCGGGTGCATTGCCCCATGCTGAATGCAATTGTGTTTCTGAAAGGAGCAGGATGCCAACACAATCTTAAGAAGGGTGTGTGGTGGCCTGACCTACACACTGGTAGACTAGCTCAGGCTGGACTGTTTCAAAAATCAAATGTTTTCCATTTACATAATCTTACCACATGTCAAGCACTGGACTAACTTCTCTATGTATGTTATCCCATTTGTTAAAAAAAATAATTAATAAACAGACACCTCATTTAAAGTGAAGTAAGGAGGCCAAGAGGGGGAGCTCTCACACCCTACATTGATCAAGAAACACAGCAGGGGGTAATCCTTCCCAACTTCCTCTCCCCCTCTTTAATAAAGGCTTTCTCTCCTTTGTTTCCGCGGACTTGCACGTGGCCCACTGGTTGCATGTTGTGGATTTGAATTCCTCGTTGCAAAAATCCATTTTGCTGGAGAAATATCTGGCTGACTTTTGTTTATAGACAACACATTTAATCCTCACCAGTCCTCACCTGTAGATATTAGTAGCCCACTTTGCAGATGAGCACAATGAGGTGTGGAAAAAAGCAACTGTCTCAGGTCGTGCAGTGGAGCAGTGCCAGTGGGCAGATGGATTTGCTTTGACTCTCAGACCTGCTAGGTTGTTGTTTCATAGGAGAATCCAGACTGGAAGCCAGTCTCTCCATTATGGGGAAGACCCAAGTTTTAGGGGCAGACTTTTGCCTATTTAGAGCCTTTAATATCTTTTGGACATCTTCCTTTTAGACTGGCTGGCTACAGAATTATCCAAACTTTTCCTGAATTTGTGAAACCTGCTCTCCCAAATCCCAGGTTATATCCGATGCCCAACAAACTCATTTTTTAACAGACTTATTCAATGATAACACGATCACACTTTTCTATATTTCCTGTTATTTCCAGGCATCACCTTAATCGATGTTCAGAAAGACCAAGTAGCAATTCTTTTATTGCTTCCTCTGTGTGCTGAGGGAAAAATCAAATTAAACAAATTCTTCAAATTACCTTGAAGAAAATGAGCCAATTAGCAGATGACCAGATAGGAGAAGTCCTCTTTCTCGATCATGAGGTGCTCCACTGATGGTTTGTAACATAGAGAGGGAAAGAGTGACCCATGTCTAGAAGGTGGAAGGTTACTCAAAGTTACTTTCTCAGAAATGTTTCTCCAGCCACTTCCTTTTATTGCCTCCTAAGTTCTCTCCAAAATTCTTCCAGGTAAAAATCTCACAAAAGCATATGTCCTTTTATTTAACAAGATCATCTCGAGATTCCCATGTACCTTAAAATCTGAGAAGAAATGCTCTGGAGCAGTGGTTTCCAAGCTTCAGTGAGCGCCAGAATCCTCTCGTGGGCGTGTGGAAACAGGCTGTGAGCCCCTCCCCAGCATTTCTCACTCAGTAGGTCTGGGGTGGGACTTGAGAATTTGCTTTAAAAAGTTCCCAGTAATGTTGATTCTGCTGATCTGGGGGCTGTATTCTTAAACACCTTCCTACAGGTGTCCCATCCCACCAAATGACTGGGAATGTTAAGAAGTCTTTGGAATCAGAAATGATTTAATCTGCAACTTATTATAAACTAGAGGCCTAGTGCATGAAATTAGGGCACTGGGGGCATCCCTCAGCCCGGCCTGCATCCTCTGGAAATCTGGGATCCCTTGCTCCTTACTGCCCACCTGCTCGCTCCTTACTGCTCAGCTCACTGCTCCTTAGCGCTGCCATGGAGGTGGGAGAGGCTCCCGCCACAGCCACTGCGCTCGCCAGCTGTAAGCCTGGCTTCTGGCTGAGCAGCGCTCCCCTGTGGGAGCACACTGACCACGAGGGGGCAGCTCCTGCTTGAGCATCTGTCCCCTGGTGGTCAGTGTGCATCATAGCAACCGGTCGTTCTGGTTGTTCCACTGTAACGGTTGCTTAGGCTTTTATTATATAGATAGCTCATAGTGGGATTGGAACTGCCTTTGTTTTTCTGCTTTGCCACCTTCTCCTATTACCTATTGGGAGTTTGTCAGTCTGATTTCCCTCTAACATGTCCCACCTCCCATCCTCCCTACCTGCTCTCCCCAACCCCCATGCGGGAACACACTTGGGTCTGCTGGGCTCTGTCTCACCTGGCATTGTTGGGTGAGACTACTCCCCAGTCCCCCTTGGGCTGCCTCCCAAGGAGCAGTATCCAGGACTCTCCAGGGCTGCCCTTCTGTCCCCAGCTCCCCCGTGTGTTTGTCACATCCCTCCATGCATGGCCATTGCCCAGTTCTCCTAAGGAAGAGGTCAATCAGTTCAGGTTGGGCAGCTGTGCACCTCTAAACTCCATGCACCTGTCTCCCCATCTTCCTCCTTAGCACAGGCAGTTGTACTGTTTCCAAGGGGTTGCATCTTGCCCACGGACAGGTTCTAACACAATCTTGGCAATTTACAGGTTTGCCAGGAAGGCCCAGAGCTAGGGCTGGACATGACTGGGAATACTGAGCGCCCTGGCTCCAGTCTCTGGGACAGAGCAGGCTGGGCGGAAGGTTGGGGTGTGGGGGTCAGTGTGGTCTGCTCCCTCCTGGCCAGCAGTCTCGGAATGTGCTCCTGTTTCCCCGAGGAAGCATCTAACACGCTCAAGTCCTTTGGAAAAGTGGTCTTGTCATGTGCAGGTTTTCAAGCCAGTTTTTCAAGCCGCAGCTTAAATCCATCAAAAATGTTTAGCTAAAAAAAGTTCAAAGTGGGGTTTATTGGAGTCTGACTTGAACCTGCATCAGCAATGGACTAGGGCAGTGGTCGGCAAACTCATCAGTCAACAGAGCCAAATATCAACAGTACAACGATGGAAATTGCTTTTGAGAGACAAATTTTTTAAACTTAAACTATATAGGTAGGTACATTGTTATGAACTTAATTAGGGTACTCCTAAGGCTTAGGAAGAGCCACACTCAAGGGGCCAAAGAGCTGCGTGTGGCTCGCGAGCCGCAGTTTGCCGACCACGGGACTAAGGCAAAGAGACGAGAGGGCACTTCCAAGTCTACTTTTTAGAGCAATTTCTACTTCCCAGGCAAGGAAGACTGTTTTCTTTATGGGAAAGCACTAGCCCCTCGCCCTTCCTCCCCAAAGAGTTTCATGTAAAACGCTCTCATTTGCCTGGATGAGAAAAACATCTTTAATACTGTTGTATAAATGTGATTTCCTCACTGGCGAATATAACATTTTTGTGGATTTGCAAAAAATAAAACTCCTTTTTCTTTTGGCTGAAAATTGCTATGAAAAGGAAAGGCGGTTTTGGGTTTTCGTGATTTCTTTCTCAAACAGGACATGGATTATTTTTTTTTCTTTTCCGGTGGTGAGAAACTACTTCTGTGATACACATAGTCAATTTTCACCTGCAGCTAAATCGGTTTAACACTAAATTTCCCGTTTGGGTGAGGAAAGCCATAGTTTACCTTTTCCAGGGAAAATGTTATCCTGGACCAAATTCACCAGCGCCCATGACACCGTTGGTCACAGAGGAACTTTTGCCACAAACAAGGATCCACCAGGCCATTAACTGGCAGAAAGAAATGTTTCTATTCTGGCAATTTTGTCTCTGTTAAGACTTTACCATGTTCATTTTTTAAGTCACACACACACACACACACACACACACACACACGTATATCGTCCCTTTAAACAAAACACTTTGAAGATTTTGCATCCATCAAAAGTTTGTTAGCTTCCAAGGATTAGCAATTGCATCCCAGCAGAATATTGTAAATATTTTTTCTCAAAGCTTATTGCAAATGCTTTCACCCCCTTTTGCCATTCAAAGCCCCAGAGAATTCAAAGGTGCCTACACTTGGGGAGGGGGAAATTTCCTGCCCTACTCTCATTGGTTCTTTTGGCTGGTAATAACTAAATGGACACATGACAGATTAATAGGAGGGGAGAAAAACAATTTAATTTGTACGTACAGAGATCTCACAGAAACAGAACCTAAAGAAATGACCAAAACAGGCGGCTTTTATACTTTTTAGACAAAGAAGTGTGGTAGGCAGTTAGACATGAGCAGAGCAAGGACGCTGGGCCAGGCACAGAAGGTCACCAGGTGCCTGGCAGAGGACAACTGTAGGGTGAGACCTCACTCCCAAACTCATCGCTGGTCATACTGCAGGCTTCGACCCCCTGACCTTTCCTCTCTAGAGATAACATCTAGGCCTCAGTTGTATTTCAGCGCCAGGCCCAGGAAAGCATCAGAACCAGACCAGCAACCCCCTTGGCTGACCTCAGGATCAGCTGCATTGGATAATGAGCCCCCGCCCTGGCGCTGACCAATCCATCAATGGAGACCACAACCCTGAAAGGACACACCTGGAAAACTGCTGGATAGTCTATTGAGATCTTCGTCCTGGGACCACCCCTAAAATCTCCACCCTAAAACCCTGAGGTCCGAGGACCCAGCTCACTCTCCTTCCTCAGAGTACCCGGAGCCTTTCTCCCCCGCCCCCCCTCCCCCATCCTTTCTATTCCCCTAGGGGGGCCCAGGCTATCACAGTTACATTTACATGGTTTTATATTATGTGTAGGTACTCATCAAATAAACTAATGCTATTTTAAAAATTAATTTAATACATATTTGATTAAAGTTATGCCAAAAATAGAGGGAGAGAGAATCTTCCAGACAACAGTGTATAAGATGTGTCCATTTTACCCAATCTCTTATGAGTGTTCAGTGTTATAAAAAAAAAAAAATCTTGCTAATTGGATATTTGAACACCGGTGTCTTATTATTTCAATTTGTATTCTTTAATTTTGAACTTAAAAAGTTTACATTTGTCAGCTATAATATGTATAATATGTCCTTTTCTGTACGACATCTGTGCTCCTGAGAAAATGTGGCCTTGATTTGGGCCCTATAATATACGGGGTAGTCGAGTTTATTTGCACACCCCCGGCACTTCTCTGAAAAGATGGAGACGCTAAATGCCTTGGGGGAATGAGTGGCAGCTACTTCACATACCCCTCTGTGAGCTGACTGGGCTATTTGCTTTGGTTTGCTAAAGAAAGGTCATTTTGAAATTCTTACCTGGGAATTCTGGGTTTTCCATCTTTTTTAAAACCCATATTTCATTTCCTTCTTAGTTTTGCCCTCTGGTAAAAATAAATAGCTATGAGTTACTACCAGCACCAAGATAGAAAAGCTGTATCAATTCACACAGGGAGTCAGAAAATTCAGCCTTCTAAATTAATTGCAATTTACAGTACTCCACCAAGCGCTATGACCCAAAAAACTGATCCATTTTGCCTGGCACCATTCAGCTCATCACAGTCAACCTGTGACCATTTTGCTCCTGGTCTTTCTGAAATGGTCATGTAAGACTGTTCTGAGACATGAACTCTTCTGGTGTCTTACCCCAAAGTAATTCCTTAGCATTTTGTGGCATATTTTACTAGAAAAAAAAATGACAGAGACCAGTTAAGAGGATTTTAGAAACAATTAAGGTCTTGTTTTGTAATAAAAGAATATTCCCAGACTCTAGGGACACTTTCCTACATATTCCCCAATCCAAATGAAAAGTTGATATTCTAGAAGAAAATTTGTTTCGCCTTGAGAAGAATGTTTTAAATCTTGAGCTTAAGTTTTATTTTATTGTTTTGCAAGTTTAAAATTTTCAGGTAAATAAAATGAAGTGAGAGTCTTCAGAACCCTGAGAAATGCCCCACACATGAAAATGGTCACATTTTTTTATTGGAAAGATTTATTACATGGATTTTCCACCTTTAGTTCGACCAGACCTTCCACTTATAAACTTCAAACTCCATTAGTTTGTTGTTGTTGTTGTGTATTGGGGATGTCTTTTCTCCTGCCACAAACATTATATGTGACTCAATTCTAAGCACCCCCCTTATAAAAGGCACTTAATTAAATGAACAAACAAACCAGCAGGATACAGAATTACAGGGGACTTCTCTAAGAAGCACAGGGACCCAGTATTATAAACAACATGGAAATAGATCATAGAATCCTGCCAAGCATCCCAAATCTAATTTATGTGGTCAATAATGTAATTCTTTCCATCTCTGCAAGAAACGTATCCACCACACTCTTGTGACTATAGAGTTTGAGTACAATTTCCCCTCTAGCCACACCCCCATTAAAATGTAACACATGTCTACAGCAAGCATTAAATCAAAAGACAAAGTACAGGAAATTGTTTTCATGTGTTGCCTGTACTTTAAAAAGATGGAAAAGAGGAACCTTTGCAATTAACTCGATCTTAATACTTTACGGCTCAGTATGAAAAATCGTGCCTATTCCTGACCGGCTCTCTACTCTTTTTTAAAAAATCTTTATTGTTGCAAGTATTACATATGTCCCCTTTTTCCCCCATTGACCCCCTCCAGCCCCCTCTGCCCACCCCCCCAGACCCTCACCACCCCACTGTCTGCGTCCATGGTTTACGCATAATATGCATATAAGATCTTTGGCTGATTACCTCTCCCCTCCCCCCCCCCCCCGGAGATTCCCCACTCTGTTCCATGCTTCTGTGTCTCTGGATCCACTCCATCCACCAGTTTGTAAGTAGATTCCATATCTTTTTGAGATAGGAAGCAATCTCACTTTATTCCTGCTCTCAGGCCAACCATGAGATTTGCACTGACTAGATGGCACATAGTCTTTCTTACATGAAAATGAAAGTGAAGAATATTTATGCCTGCATTCTTCCCATGAATGCAATTAAAACCAGATATAAAATTTAAAGTGCTACTCTAAGTTTCAGCTACCTGTACCAATTTCTCAAGAAAAGTAGGAAGCTGCTAGAAGAGGAACTCTATTCTACAAGTGCTAAATGTGCTCCAAGAAGAAGGAAGGAAAGGAGCAATTGCTTGTAAAATCAACATGATGAGTTTCCACCTCCCACAATCAATCAGGGTCTATCAGACCCAGCGCAATAGAAAAGGGCTGGGTGGTTGAAAGGTGGGGGCCCGCTCCTCAGCATGGCCCAGCCATGAGAGACCCAGCCTGTCACCAGTCAATCAGGGTCAAGTTCATTGATCTCCTGGGATTGGGACCATCTGAGACATTTAGGGACATCTCTGGCAGGTCAGCATCCAGTTTACCTAAATGGAAGCTCAAAGGCATCAAGTCTGAACTAGCTTTTTGTAAGAGATGCACAGGCATTGCTAGTTGGGGAGGTTTTCATGTTCATGTGTGAGAAAAGCAAAACTACCTAATGAGACAGTCTAGGAATTGAAAAGTGATTGATTTTCTGTTCCTTCCATGCACGTAATGCAATTGCATACACCTCTCATGAGATAAATATATATGAATAATTTAAATGACACAGAAGCTCCTTTACTCACAAACTAGCTAGTTTCTGGAAAGTATTCTCAAATGCAGTTGTTTATAAGTCCAAAGTGATTTTATAAAAGCAACTATTATCCCCATTTGTTGGCAGTGGGCAGAGTCACGGTTCTTAGCGCTGGCTCACACCTTTTTTTTATGAGCATAAAAATGTGTAAGTTGCAAGTTTATAAGACGTAAGCATCAATACTATAAATAAATGTATAACCCATGTGCTAGTTTCCTAGGGCTGCTGTTACAAATTACCACAAACTGGGTGGCTTAAAACAACATACATTTATTCTCTCCCAGTCCTGGAGGCGAGAAGTCTGAAATTCAGGTGTTGGCCGGGTTGGTTCTCTCAGGAGATTCTGAGGAGAATCTAGTCTATGCCTGTCACCTGGCTTCTGTGGTGGCCGGCAACCCTCGGTGCTCTTTGGCTTGTAAGGGCATCACACCAGCCTCTGCCCCCATCTTCTCATGGTGCCCTCCCTGTGTGTCTGTGTCACTCTGTGTCCAATTAGCCTTTGCTTGTAAGTACATTATTTATTGGATTAGGGCCCACCCTAATCTAGTACGCTCTCATCTTAACCCGATTGCATCTGCAAAGGCCCTTTTTCCAAGTAACTTCACATTCTCAGATTCAAGGGGTTAGTTAGGACTTCAACATATCTTTCTTGGAAACACAAGTCAACCCATAACACCCACCATCTGCAAAACAGGGTGTTTTCTAAACTATTAAAATTACCTTTGTGTATGTCAGGGGTGGGGAACGTCTGGCCTGTGGGCAGTATAAGGCCCGAGAAATCACTTGGTCTGGCCCTGCCAAGGCATTAGGGGTGAGTTAATTAAATGTGTGAGCAAATATAGCAGCTAATTTTTAAGTTGATAATTTTGTATGGCCCGCAAATGATGTTATAAATATCCAAATAGCCCTTGGCAGAAAAAAGTTTCCTCACCCCTAGTGTAAGTGAATGAACAAATTCTAAAAACATGATTTATATTTTCCAATCCACTGGGAACTTTAAAATACATGTCCACTTAATTTGAGAAACATGCATATTCTACTATTGATACAAAATCAAAGATTTCTATACATGTACTGGTATATTATTTAAGGAGATACCTATGTATCCACACATCGCGCGTGTGCACGCACACACACACACACACACAATCTTTTTATCCCACACATGCTCCAGCATGAGAATGTAATGAAGCTTTACTGTGGTGCTCCTCTTGCTATTCACATATACACGTGTACAAGCTAAGCATATCTAAAAATGCTCAACCATGTTTTAAGACATTCCATAAATCAATGTCTGGCATTGGAGAAGGATGTTCTTCCATTAATTAGCTGCAGAGTGCATGTTCATTAAAAAGTGGAGGAGTGGGTCATCAAATGACACATTTCAACTAGTACACTCTTCCCTCTCTCCTTTTTCTTTTTTGAATGGGTGCCATGGCCAGTTATTCACCCAAACAATTTCTTCTTCATCTTGTTCACACACCTGGCTTCAGAGGTGTGACCACAGACCTGGCTTCCAGTCAATGGAATGTGCTTCATTCCAGGTTTGGCCCATGAAAACCTCCTACCTATCTCCCTTCCGGCCTCTGGCTTGAGTCAGGTGAGCAGAGCATCCTTGGAAGCCCTATGTTGAAGGTGGAAAAGCCACAAGAGATAAGAAGCCTGGGTTTCTAAATCACTGCTTGGTGATCATGACCATCCGTTTTGAGCTTTATCACCTTCAAACCTTTATATATCTTGGGGTTGTTTTTTTACACGGCCTAACACTCCCTTCACTTAACTCTATTTCCTACAAATGAGGACTTGAGCTCAGGTAACTCAGGCTAGAGCAGCGGTTCTCAACCTGTGGGTCGCGATCCCTTTGGGGGTCGAACGACCCTTTCACAGGCGTCACCTAAGGCCATTGGAAAACACATATATAATTACATATTGTTTTTGTGATTAATCACTATGCTTTAATTATGTTCAATTTGTAACAATGAAAGTACATCCTACATATCAGATATTTACATTACAACTCATAACAGTAGCAAAATTACAGTTATGAACTAGCAACGAAAATAATTTTATGGTTGGGGGTCACCACAACATGAGGAACTGTATTAAAGGGTCGCGGCATTAGGAAGGTTGAGAACCACTGGGCTAAAGGAAGGTGAGAATGACTAAAGCAGAATGTCATTATCGCTTGATTGCAATGCTCTCCCCACCCCAGTGGTACCACGAAGCCCGTGAAGCCGACTCTCCCTTAAATGACGTCCAATGACCCAAACTGCTGGCTTCTGGACATATGATCAGGGCTGTGGGTGCTTCTCTCTTATTTCAAGTCTTAGCCTAGTGTCCTTAGCTAAACGGCAAACTTGTTGAAGACTTTTGCTTTGTCTCTTACAGCTTCTAGTTCAGGGTCCAGAACTATTGAAATGATCAATATATGTTTATTGATCTGTGGGAGAACTGATTCTTAATAAAGGCGAGGAAAAATTTTACCAGTGGAGTAAGTTTTTGTGTACTTAATGACTATTAAAACTAGTTTCAAAGCCAATAATAAATAAAAAATGTAAAACATATATATAAACTTTAAGAATCATAAATATTATTAAAATAAAATTTAAATGAGTGTTGCTCTTTTTATTCAAGGGGATGAAAGAAGTTTTATTGGGTTTTTCTCCTAGCATTTTGAGAGGCAAATTTATTTTTAGAAACAGGACATTTTTAGAAACAAATTTATTTTGCACTGAGACTTTCAATGTGTTTGCTGTCACACCTCTTCTAATTTATTAAATCACAGTTAAAATTCAAGGAGGAAACCACACACTATTTCTAAGGTGTGATCACAGTAAATAGGCTCACAAGACTCAATTCAGGCCGTCTGTAAATTACTTCCCATTCCTATATAAATCGTTTCACAATCAGGTACAATGCTAATGAAAACATAATTCAAGCCCGGCTAGCGTGGCTCAGTGGTTGAGTGTCAACCTATGAACCAAAAAGTCATGGTTTGATTCCAGGTCAGGGCATATGCCCAGGTTGTGGGCTCAGTCCCCAGTAGGGGGCATGCAGGAGCCAGCCAATAAATTATTCTCTCTCATCATTGATGTGTCTATCTCTCTCCATCTCCCTTCCTCTCTGAAATCAATAAAAATGTTAAAAATATATATAATTGAAGTCCAAGTCAGATTAGCTTCAGTTTAAATGGCCCACCTGCAGGCCCATAAGCAGCATGTAATACTAGGAGATGAATGGAAAGACAGAAAAGTAATACAAGGTGAGAATTTGTCCCTGTAGTGGCTGCTGTCTTTTTCTGCTCAGATTTTCTCCATTTTTCTGGTGACATAACCTACCCCCTTGGCCTGGGAAGAAGTCAGAAGACCTGGACTAGACCAATGACGCTGTCCTTCTGTCCTTAGACATAGTGGAAGCCAGAGTGACAGTGATGGTCAGGTGACCTAAACTGAGATCTCTCCTGAAACTGCTCCATCTAAGGGTGATGAAACATGACTTCTTTATGGTGGTGGATCTGTTAGGCTGAGCTGAGGGCTGCCTTTGCCTATCAAAAGGAGAAAGGCCATCTAGAAGTAAGATAGGATGAGGTCAGCACAAAATGAGATGCCAGCCAGCAATGGAAAGAGGCATAGTCTTGATAGCATTAATGGAGAGTCTTGACTTGATAGCTCTCAGAGATGGTACTGATCTATTTATTTTAATTGTTTTCAAATTCTTTTCCTACAAGATCTTTAAAGGTGTACTTTTGCACTACAGATGCATGATAGATGTTCTGGAAGATTAAGGATAATATTTCTTTGTATCGTGGAAATGTCATAATATCTGTGGATAATCCATGCCAAATTCTGAATTTTCTACATCATGGCATTCCATTTCATAAGCCATCCTATTTAACAAGCTAGAAAATGGTTTGCAAAGTAGATTCAGTGGAATTGTCCCCACTCCTGGGGACATTTTTATTGTTTTAGTAAAAGAATGTTTGGTCTTTCTTTAGTAAAAAGGAAGTCTTCTTTCTAGCATCCTGTAAATGTTGGAATTCTGGGAAACAATACAATAGTAATTACAAATGGCATCTTTCAGGATTCATAAAGCAGTTGGGAGCCAAGAGAAAGGATATTCACTGAATTTAGAATTAGAAGACCTCAGGGACACATTTGGTTTTAAGTGAAAGAAACTCCAGTGATCTCAAACAAGTTTAATAACCTCCAGTTTAGTTGCAACTAATATTGATCATATCAATGGTTAAGTCATACTCACAGAGGAATTTACTATTGGAGTCAATTATGGGAATGCACCACTTCTTGTCTGCTAGTAAATTTAAATATTTTTTATCCCAGTGTCTTCACAGTCTTTGTGTCACCGGAACACCTGATATATTGCAGGGGAGGAGATGATTGTTATCTAAATATTTCCAAATCCCTATAACTAAGAGTTTGAGAAGAACCAACAGTCAACATCATACCCATCTCCACCAAAACATCCCACCCAGGTTCACACTGGTGTCTATTTTCCTTCCTCTGGTCCTGATGTCAATTGCAACGTAAAATTGCAAAATTTGCAAATGATGTAGTATTGTACAACGATGAGAGTTCTTTTTAAAGAACTGCTGGAATCACATGGAAAGCTATTAACAATGAGAATCTTGCAGAATTAAATGCATTAGCAATGGAAGAAGACAATAAATATAGGGGTGCAAAATAAAATGCCTTGGATATAAAAACAAAATAATACTGATCTTTGGAAAAACTAATGGAACTCTTAAATATTTTTGGAAAATAACCCTCTTTATAATATTCCCCTCCTGCTATAATGCCACTTATAATTAAAAAATGTTATTTTGATCCATTCTTAGTATATCTAAGAATTGCAATATAGATAAAATTTAATAATAAGTTTTGCTTAATAAGTAAGAATTATTTTTGTATTTTTAGTTTTATTTTTTGAGACCAAGTCTCAAACAAAATGCACTTCCCCAATTAACTTTGAAAAAGTGGTCTCCACTTTAAATAAATTTATTTTAAGTGGCCTTTACTTGGTTCCAGTTTTCCTTTGACAATAAGGACCCTTGTGCCTTTCTGGTAGCCCTCATCATGTTGTGGTGTTTACATGTTTCCTGTACCAAACTGTGAACTAATCTTTAAGGGCACGGTACCTTCTTTTTCCAATTTAAAAAAAATTATTGAATTTATTGAGGTTACGTTGGTTAATAAAATTATATAGGTTTCAAATGTACAATGTTACACTACATTCTCCACACATTGCATTATGTGTGCACCATCCAAAGTCTAGTCTTCTTTCACCATTTATCTCGTCTACTTACTTCCACAAGCCCCCACCCTCCTCCTTCCCTCTGGCAATCACCATGCTGTTGTCTGTGTCCCTGAGCTGTTGTTTTCTTTTTCTCTTCTTTTGGTTAATCTTCACCCAAAGATATTTTCCCATTGATTTCTAGAGAGTGGAAGGGAGAGGGAGAGACAGAGAGAGAGAAACATTGATGTGAGAGAAAAATTGATTGGTCGCATCCCACACGCGCCCAGACCCAGGCCAGGGATCAAGCCTGCAACCAAGGTATGTACCCTTGACCAGAATCAAACTTGCAACCCATCAGTCCAAGGGCTGATGCTCTAACCACTGTGCAACCCTGCTGGGGCTGGTTTTATTTTTTTCTTAATCCCTTCACCTTTTTCACCCAGCCCTCCAGCCCTCCTCCCCTCTGACAGCTGTCAGTCTGTTCTTCGTATCTATGAGTCTGTTTCTATTTTGTTAGTTTATTTTGTTCATTAGATTCCAAATAAGTGAAAGCATATGGTATTTGTCTTCCTCTGACTGGCTTATTTCACTTAGCATAATGCCATCCATGCTGTTGCAAAAGGTAAAATTTCCTAAAAAGCCCCGCATAGTATTCTATTGCATAAACGTACCATAGCTTTGTTATCCATCACCTACTGATGGGCACTTGGGTTGCGTACAAATCTTAGCTATTGTAAATAGCACTGCAGTGAACATAGGGTGCATATGTTCCTTCGAATCAGTGTTTCCGGTTTCTTCAGATATATTCCCAGAACTGGAATTACTGGGTCATAAGGCAGTTCCATTTTTAATTTTGGGGGGGATGCCATACTGCTTCCCACAGTGGCTGCACCAATCTGCACTCCCACCAACAGTGCACGAGGGTTCCCTTTTCTCCACACCCTCAGCAGGTACCTTCTTTATTCATGTCTGCTTCCTCTAATCATGCCTAGCTGAGTGCCTGCTCATAGTGTTGATGGAACAAGTGAATAGATGAGTGAATGAATCTAACAGGTATTCAATACTTACCTTGTCAAAGGCCCTAGAATTTCCACTTAAGAATGATGACCTGCATCCTGAAGGTCTCAGTGGTCTATTTCTAGAGGTGTAGACCTAAACCAGATAATTTCCTAAAACCCTTAAAATTTACCAATTCCCAAACTATTTTGCATTTGCCTTCCTTATGAAAATATAATCATTAGATATATTTTAAATATAAATATTAATCAACTCACATAAAAAAAGGTTCCCAAGATATTCAAAGAAATTGATCACTCACAAAACTATCTCTTATCACTAACAAGGGACAATTTTTGGATGGGAAACCAACAAGCGCATCTTCCAAGAGTTATAGTACATGCTTGCGAATGGTATAGTATGGATTCTAAGATAAACTGCTGCCAAAAAAGTCTTGGGATAGTCCAGTAAGTGGCTAGAAGCTGGCTGGACTTGAAATGAGGTTGGTACCAGAAGGGTTTGCATACTCAGTCCTCAGTTGCCAACATGCTTCTTTGATTCACTTAATGAAATAACTCTAAAAGGGCCCTCTTTGGCTGGGCTGGAACTATATGGCTCAGACTAAACATATTAAATTCATTACAGCAAATTGGTCTTCGGCCCCTGGTGGCTGCAGGGCTACAGAGAGGACAGACAGCCCTGCTGCTGTCAGGATGTTGGAAATCTGCCACTGAAGATACAAATGGAAGTAGGGATGGATTTTCCAGAGATTCAAAAATGGGAGTCATTATCCAATGAAAACAGATGCATTTAATGGCGTAGAGGATGATATAATGAGGCCGGGGAGACCCACAAAGGGCTTTTGTGAGCTGGAACAAGTACCCTGGCATCCCATGCAGGACCATACAGCTCTGCATTTGGAGCTCTGCATTTGGAAGACTTTGAATCCCCTCTGTGAGCCAGTATTAACAAGAATACTTTACATCACCTCTCTGCCCTAAAGAGTGAACAATGAAAGGTGACATGCAACTCAATTTATTGATCACCTACTATGTGCCAGGTGTCTTGCTAAGCACAGGACCAGGGACATGTCTTAAAGTGATCCAAGACCTTGCCAGGCTTCCAAAAAGAGTGAAGGGAGGAGGGCTGAAGTATTTGGATATGCCTGGTTCAGTTGACTCCTACACCAGTTGTCCGTTCAATTCAGATGTTTCTTTGGAGGAAGATGGGGAGGAGTGAACAGAGAAGCCGAGTCACAGGCCCAAGAACAGTTGAAAAATGCAAAGTATATTCACAGAGTTATGCAACCATCTCTACAATCAAGTTTAGAACATTTTCACTGTCCCCAAAAGAAATTTGGAGAGGTGATGTCTCCAAGATGGCAACATAGGTTGTTCCTGGCTACAGTCTCCCTCACAAGAAGGCCAACTAACAACTATCCATAGACAATACACTACAGTGAAAATCCCAGAACCTGGGAATGAGGTGGAAGCACCCCCTGGACCACAGAGACCAAGAAGGACCACATTAGGAGGGTAAGAAGAGTGGCTTCACTTTTGTCCCTCTCCTGGCTGGTGCAGCACTACACCGAGAGGGCCCCTGGGAGCCTACAGTTTGTCCAGTGGGAACAAGAGGACCCAAAGTGAACATTCAGCTTCCCCAGCATTGCACCCCCTGCCCCCCCCCCCCGCCCCCAGGAGTCTCTAGGGTCTCCCCTCTCAGGGATCACTGGGGAAATCTGCAGGGCTTGGCTGCTGGGAATCAAATAGAGATCCTTTTCCAGAGGAGAATGAGGCTTACAGCACTCGGATCTGGCAGATCATGTCCCTGCTTCCAGTGGTGCTGAAACACAGATTCCAGCCTGTGACTGCCCATCTGCAAGCCTAGTCAGTGGCCCCTTTTATCCAGAGAGTTTAGTTGGCAGTTTTGTCTGATTTGGGTCTCCAGTCAATGGGCAATATTGCCCATAGAGCAGTGGTTCTCAACCTTGGCTGCACATTAGAATCACCTAAGAATCTTTTAAAAATCTTGATTTCTGGGCCTCATCCTCCAGAAATTCTGTTTCTTTGTTACTAATGTTGTGGCCCCACCCCATAACAAAGAAACAGAATTTCTGGAGGATGAGGTCCAGAAATCAGGATTTTAAAAAGATTCTCAGGTGATTCTAAGGTGCAGCCAAGGTTGAGAACCACTGTCATAGAGCCAAGTAGAGTTTAGTTTAAGTATATAAGAGTGGTTGAATATCAGAAAACCTACAGAGTTTTTATAATGCATTAACAGATTAAAAGAAAAAAGTTTGTGATGCAAAAAAAAATTGATACATTTCAACATTTACCCATTCCTGATAGAAAGTCTTAGTGAGCTGGGCATAGTTGGAAACTTCTTTAACCCGGAAAAGGATCTCTATCAAAAACTTACATCAGACAGCATGGTCTTTTGTAAAACTGTAAATCCAATCCCTTTAAATCAGCAACAAGATGCCTTTAATCATGGTTTGATATTCAGTCCTGTGCTGAGGGTACTATCTGATACAACTAGCCAAGAAAAAGAAAGAAAACTTATAGTAGGACCACTCAAAACTCAATCCTCCTATTCTAAGTTCTCCTGTCTTCATCCAATGTCATCCGACATGTACCCTTATTTCTTCTGAGAAAACAGGTCCCCATTCCACTCTGCTTTGAATCAGATACCCTCTCTTCTAATTGTCACATAGAGAAAAGTGGTTAACTGTCACTCCATGAGCAGGGGAAGAAGAGATATCAGAGGGGTTTCCATTCTGATTTGCAAGTTTGATTTTTCTATAAGAGGCAACAAATTCCAGATATCGGTCACATGTGAATATTAGCTTTTTCCCCCAAAATCCTCACTAAGTCACAAATGAGATTTTCTCCAATTATATAACTTTGTCTTTATTGTCATTTGTCCTTTTCTGGAGTCTGGCTGATAAGAGAAACCCTTGGCAAAGAAGATCTCCATGATAATCACTTTAACCCAATTCCTACGATTTTTTCCTCACTGGCAGACAGAGGCTATCATCCTAAAACATGATTATCTCAGCATATCCTTGAAAATTATAGCTGCTCTTTAAGCCAGCAATCTTTCTTTTAGGAATTTAATCCTAGTAAATTATCAGATGTTGTACAAGGATATCTACCCCAGCATTATTTATAATAGTTAAAAACTGTCAAATAATGTAAATGTTTACAATATGGAATTGATTAAGTAAATTAGAGGCCATTCATCTCATGAGCCACTTGTAGCCAATAAAAAAAAATTATGTTGTGGAAAAATATTTGTCGACATGAGAAAAATTTACTTGATATCTTGCTAAGTGAAAAAGCAGGCTATAAATCCTTGTTTGATAAATGTTACTATTATTTTGAAAATAATTACATATCCCTGGGAAAAATACTGAAAGGATCTACAATATAAATCTTAATTTGCTTATCTCAGAATTGTGCAATTACAGGTACTTCTGATTTGTTTGTTGTTTTTCTTTGTGTTTTTTGATGTATTCCAAGTGAAAAAAAGTTGCCCCTGAAGGCTGTACCTGGGAGCTGGATTGGCTTTCATAGCTGGACCCTCATGTTCTCCTGAGGAACATAATTTCACATCTTCATCTGTGACTGTGATGAAGCAAGACAAACACAAGCCACTCTGTAAACATGTCTGTGCACAGACAAAAACAAAAACACCATGTAAATCACAAATAGCCAAACATGAGGACTGCCGCATAATTGCCAATTAAAGCATTAGCCCACTCTGTTCTTCCACCTCTTCTATAAACACTATTAAGATACCCAAAGAATTTCTCTTCTCTCACTTCCTGACACACCAGTCCAAAGCAAAACCACACATCCTTGAAGCCTACTCCAAATCAACTAACACCAGCTTAATTCTACTGCAAGCCCCATAGCATCCTCTGACTGCCATGGTTCCCAGTGGCCTTCCATGCTATAGTCAGATCAATAAGTCTAACTTGGATTTACTACAGGTCTGTTCTTGGCCAAAGATGCTCATTGACATTGTTGTATGCATGGAGCATATATACTCTTGTAATTAAAAAAACACACTTAAAAATTAAAATTAACTTATCTCAGTGGCCTTGGACCTCCAGGAAAGGAGGTTCTTGTGTTTGTAACTAGCCAGCCCTCCAGCTGACCACAGGAGCTTAGCTTCTCGGGTATCATTGACCACGGAAGGTACTCCAGGCACAGGGGAAGCAGTTCTCCACAGCAGCACTGTTGGTAATTGAGACAGATAATTCTGTATGGGAGGGGGTTATCCTGTGCCTTGCAGGGTGCTCCTCAGCATTCCTGGCCTCTACCCACAACCAAAAATGTCTCCATACAATTTCCATTGGGAGACGGGAGGAGGAGCAAAATTGTCGGTGGTTGAGAACCACTGATGTAGAGGGATGGGGATGGAAAGAGAAAAGATCCTGTGGGGATTATTAGGAGGACTGGGGTTGGTTCTCTGCATCTGTGGGCATGAATTCTTCATCCTTGAGAATGGAGATCATCATTCTTGCCCTACCTATCTCCTGAGGTTAGTGTAAAGAAATGAGAGAAA
Organism: Myotis lucifugus; assembly: GCF_000147115.1. Lineage (NCBI taxonomy): Eukaryota > Metazoa > Chordata > Mammalia > Chiroptera > Vespertilionidae > Myotis > Myotis lucifugus. The sequence goes on along the minus strand of NW_005871049.1, from coordinate 21,655,938 downwards.
AGATAAACAAGCTTGAAAGCAGCTCACCAAATAACTATTTAGTCAATAAAAATCTACCAAATATATATATGGACTACCATGAACTTCCAACTGGTGGTTACTGAACCATAAGTCTGATTATATGAGAACTGACAGTGATGTTATTTTGAATCACTTAAAATAATACAACATAGCAACAACAACGATTCCCTCAGAAATAGTCATATAATTAAGGTAAAGTTTTTTAATTTCAATTTGCCTAATGCAGTTTTGTAGGGAAAACCAACTACGCTTTCCCTACACAAATAATTTGCCCTCAAAGGAATCTTTCATGGAGTTTTCCATAATTTGGCATCAATTATAATGTAAAACTTCAGACTGCAGTGATCTAGTTTTAACTCATTCTCCACTGATTGACTGAATCAGAAGGAGGAAAGAGCCCTGGCCAGGTAGCCTGGTTGGTTAGAGCATTGTCCCTGGGTTCAATCCCTGGTCAGGGCACATACAAGAATCAATCAACTAATGCATAAATAAATGGAACAAGAAATTTATCTCTCTCTCTCTCTTTCTCTCTCTCTCTTTCTCTGTCTCTCCCAAATGGATTATTAAAAAAAAAAGGAGGGAAGAAAATAAACAAAGGTAAATTTAACATAGTATGTTAATTTGTACTTACATGCTGGGAACAACCATTTCTGAAGCTTTTAAATGAATAAGGATAATAGGGCAATGATCAAAAATAAAGAAATGTGGAATCACAAAAATAATTTAAATAGCTTTTAAGTAAGAGCAGCATAAAACCAAAATCAATAGATGCAAAGATGACTCAATGCTACTGGCATAGTTTACTAGATAAGCTCCCTGTAACATTTTTAAGAGGTATTCTAAATAATGAGGTCAGCCTTGACGTCCTAATTAAATCATGGATTCCTCATAATGTTTTCTTTCTAAACACGATGGTTTTTATTTTCCTTTTCTGTTTTCTGAGAAATAGAAATCAGCTGTTTTCATTTGTAAATATTTTATTGAAAAATGTGTTGTGAGCGACCTTTTACTAGTAAACCATCTCTTAAACAACCAAACGGAATATTGTCTGAAGAAGGGAATAATTTGCCAACAGTTAGAGGTTTCTTATCTCACTTTTGAAAATGTAAAAAGGGAACTGGTCTGGAGTTATACTGGTAAATAAGGCTTCACAAAACCGAGATGCCAAAATTAAAACATTTCTCCGACATGGTTATTTAAGGTAGTAATTACCATGGAAAAATAAGTTCAAAAACGGAGTCCAAGAGTCAAAAAATGCTTTAAGCTGTACTAGTATAAGGGATGCCAGCAGTCACCTGGTCCCAATAGATAATTGTTTGTGCTTCAGTGGTTCTTATTTGCATTCTAGTTACAGAGAAAATCAAGTTTAGGTGAACAGATAGACAGCTCAGTGAGCACGTGTCTCAGGGCTGAAGGCATCACAGCCCCACCTTTCCCAGCTGCCCTCCCTCCTGTCACCTGCTTCAGTCACTCCTGGCTCCACATCCCACAGAAACTGCTCCCCAGCACAGGAACCTGGTATCAATTTCCCTTTGTTTACATTCCCTCTGGAACTTTCACACTTTCCCACGTATCAGTATCTAGCAGAGATTACAAAATAAAATGAAATAAAAAGAAAGGGATCTGCAGTTATTTCAAGATACAGAATGGTTTGTAGAGGGAAATCTCATCATTTGATATTTGCATCTAAAATTCCACTATAGTCTTCCTCGTTTCACCATCTTTCTTTAGCCTTCCTTTTAAACAAAACTCTCCTGTTTGCAAATGAGTATCTGTGGGTCAATGTTGTAGGCAAGAGGTCATGCCTCTCTTCTTTTATCCAGTCGCCCGTGACATTTGGACTCCAAGGTACCTTCATTTGGGATTGTTTTCAGAGCTGATGCACTTCCCTGCTTGCTTCTATTCCGAATAAAAGGTAACAAAAAGGTAAGGAAATGTACTGTTATAATTCCATCCTCCTGCTGATCTTTCACTTGAGTCAGTCTTTGCATGTCGGCACCCCTAGCTCATGTGCATTTCTGTTGCTCTGTGTCCTTACACTGAGGGATTAGGATAAACCTAAAGGATGGATCCCTCATCATGAGGATAATGAAATAATAGAGAGAGGGAAATGATGTGTTCTCTTTCTCTGGAAGTTGGTAAAAATAGCAGATTCTTAGGCATCTGGAAAGGTTTACGTGTGTCTATCTGGCTACCTGGGATGCCACTTCCCGCCTTGGAGAGACCTTAGCACTTACTATAGGTGACGTAAGGGAGTCCCACTGATATTTATGAGGAAGGTGGTTGAGACCTCTCAGCATCTTGCAATTTTACTGATTCACAGTGGCATGGACTTCACTCAACTTGATTATCAATCTATCTATATATCAGAATCCCCTGAAGGGCTCTTTTAAAAATACCCAGGCTTGCGACCCAGGTCTGATTTAATCACTCTGGAGTGAGCATGTGGTGTCTGTATTTTTTGGGAGCTTTCTGGGTGATTCTCATGTTTATTCAAGATTGAGTGCTGCTGAATTAGACTCTGGCTCCATCTCTGATCCACTGAATCAGAAATTCTGGCAGTAGGGGAGTGGAGGGGTCCTTGGCGATCTGTGTTTGCCAAGTAATCCCAGAGCCTGGATGTCAGCAAAGACTTTGCAGATGCAATATTTATTAGGTTCTCCCCATAATTCTGCTTCATGGCAGCAGACCATGAAGATGCTTTGTCCTTTATACAGATGATGAATCTGTGGCTTGGGAGATGTTAAAATGATTCACCCAAGTTCATCTGGCCAGAAGTGACAGCTTGGGCCAGGACTTCTGCCTCAAAACCCTTTACCGTACTACTGCTTAATACACAGAATGTCAACCACATAGGTGTATGGTAGCTCTAGTTCTGGGCTAAGCTCTTAATAAGTACTTCACTCGTCCATTATATTTCCAACTCTTCTTTGTTGATGGATGGCAGAGATTTCCCTAAAATTGTGCTCCCCATGAACATTCTTAGTTTCCTTCCAAACTTTATTTTTATCCTTCGCACTATCGAGCACACCATGTATTTTAACCATTGTTAATTTGGCTTCTGTTTCGGGAGATGCCCTTATTACCACGGTGGCTGCCACACAAGGCTATAGGGTGAGCTTCTCCCTCTAAGATAGAGGCCCCCAGAAGCTCCACTGGGAAGAGCCCACTCAGTGCTGCACAATCTCCAACTCCAGCCACAGGTTCTCTAACTGCACTCGCTGTGCTCCTATTGAATCACAATATGTGAGACTTAGGGTAGAAAGACAGAGGGCAGTCCCTACCTTTACCTTAGTTATTGTCGGTCTCCAGCACTAGATATGTTTATGTGTTGTCCACTCCTTTATTCCCAACACCTGGAAAAGGTCTTCAGGGAATGATTTTCAAATGAATAAATAAATGAGACACTGGAGACTCCTTCGCCTCTAGGTAGCAGGCTATATCTAATTTTTCTAGTTCTTCAATGTGCCAGCCCCACAATGTTCCCTAAACTACCCAATGGCCAATTTCCTGGCCCCGTATTGCCTTTATAATTATTTGTTAAGCATGTTTCTCTTCCACTGTGGAGCTACCTTTTCAGTTTTATGACCACCATAGAAACAACGTGGAACAGTCTTTCATTGCTTACTTCCGCCAAAAAGCACCAAAGAGGGGAAAATACAAAAATGTAAGCCTTCCTCAGTACATACTCATGCCATCGTTTTTGTTTTTTTCCTGTCCTTTATTGGGCTCTGGAGACCAGCTTCTTCCAGAAGGAGGCCCAGGACAGGAGCTTCCTACACCACAGCTTTCAAACAGCAGGAGGAGAGGAGATGTGCCTTTGGCTTAGGAAGAATGTGCGGTTCTGTTTTATGAAAAGACAGAGCTGAAGTCAGTTAGGAAAGTGGTTTATTTTCTCTAGGGGTTATATTGAAATGTCTTCTGGCATTTCATTTAGTGATAATGAAAATGGGAAAAACAAATGTGCACTCGTCTATTTTATTTGAGATGGGATCAAAGATTGCTCCAACGTGCTGGACACACCATGGGCTCTAGCAGACATGATGGATGGTTAAATAGGAATCCGATGCAAATACTCAATCAGTATGTATGATCTGAGTTCCAGGAAGAGAATTTCCAATCCCTTTCATTCTACTGCGTACCATTATTTGTGGAGGTTGCCAAACTAAGAAAAAATAAAGTACAAAGTCTCCACGCTGACCTTTGAACACACCCTTACATAATTGGTTTTCTTCCACCAGCAGTAACGCATCCTCAGAGGACCCCGAGACCCACATTCCTAAAGATAGTGCTTGACATTGATTGATTGCTTTCCAATATATTTTCCGAACTACCTGGTTGAATGTCTTTACCACTAATCTGGCTCAAAATCTAGCCGGTCCTACTGAGTCATCCCACATGACTATTCCTATCTGTGTCCTACACTTTGCTCAGCTGGTATTATTTCAGTTAGACTTTCTAGTTCACTTTTGGGGGTCGATGTGATCCTCTGTAAATGCTCCTGCTACCTGTTCTATGAGCTCTGGATAGTGCCTCCACTATTTCTGAGGGTAGAAACTCTCTATCTTTCTATCCTTAAATCTCTAATGGTCTGCATACAATAGGAACACAATGAGTGCAGTGAGAGGGCCACAGCAGCCCAGTTTGATGGGATTGGGATTGTGCAACACTGAGTGGGCTTCTTCCTGGAGAGGGTCCTGGGGCCTCTAACTTAAAGGAGAAGCCAAGCTGCTTCCCCAGATGGGTGTGGTCCTTACAGGAGCTAGTGAAGGCATTTTGATGCAGTAAGAGGAGGCAGGTGGCACATAAGTGAGAAAGAGCTGTCTGTTCCAGGCAGCTCAGGCCCCTGTCCTTCCTGGTGGTTTCACCTTTACTCGGATAGTCAGAGAGCATAATTTGGATAATTGAGTTGGGTCCCTATTGCTGTGTTATACCACCGTGACACCATCCTCCCACCTTTCCATTTATCTTCCCTTTCTTCCTTCTTTCCTGGCTCTTCTTTCTTCACCCACTCCAACCCTTCTTCCTTCCCTGCCTTCACCATTCATGGAGAGTTTTCCACAGGCTTTGCATTCAGTACTCCACAGTTTCAGAGATGAGCAAGACTTGATCTCTGCCTTCTAGAAACTTATAACCCCTATTGGGAGATACAGTCTGAGTACAGGCAGGAGCTAGAGGACACACTCAGACAGACGGGGAGTTTAATGAAGAAATACTTTACAAAGATGGGGACAATGTTAGGGGAACTATAAGGAATGGTGAGGCACAGAATTAGCAATAAAAGGAAGCCATTACCACCTCTAAGACCAAAGGAACAGAAGGGTCTGGAACCCAGAAAAAACTGAGTCATGGGAGAGGGGCTTCCCAGAAGCTCCTTACCTGACTCCTTACCTCTCTATCTCATGGATAATTTTCCAGAAGGCTACATAGAAAGGAGAAATTCAGACTTGAGCATCTCCTTTGTGGAAATGCTGGGGTCTGGGATGATGAATCCTGCTTGGGTTCTTCACAGTGGTGATCACTAATTACTGTTGTAATTAACCTAGTTATTAATAACAGGAAAGGAGCAAAAGGAAGGCCAAATAGTATAGGTTTGCCATTTGTGCAGTTTTGCCAGGAAGCTACAGTTTAACACTCCCAGGAAGCCACAGCAGATCCCTAGGGGAAGGGACTAAACGGGGGGTTGGGGGGGGGCGGGGAGAATAGATGCATACCCAGTACAGTCTAAGTGAAACAGGGAAGGTACTTTCTGTCAGTCACACCAGGGAACAGGTCATTGGCCAGAGTAGGCATGGCCATTGCAAACATGGGAAGATATGAGATATTTAATGCCTTAAACAAAGAAGTTAGCTCTCTGAGTTCTCTTGGGACTCATTTTGCAGGGGGTGCACTTTCTTGGCTCCCCTGCATTCGCCCACATGGCCCACAGCCATGTGGACCCTACACAATGGACTAGTGGACTACAACCAGCCTGATGCTAAACCAGACCCAGTTCCAACATGGAGCGGAAACTCTGGACACTGGCTTTGCTTTTACTAGTAGCTCTGCTGAATCCCCAGCTGCACTTCTTCCAGGGACATGGGACTTTGGAAACCCAGGGATGTACATATAAGTCACTCATCCTCCTGTGCAAGTCTCAGAAAATTCTTTTTCTCAAGATATCGTAAGGACCCCATCCCTAGCACCCAGTGGGGAAAGGGATACCCCACTTCCACCGATAACAATCACCACCAGAATTCATCGATAAACCTGTGGGATTCCCAGGAATATTCAGGAGAGGGACTCTCTAAAATATCTTACTTGTGACTTGTGACAGGCCAGTAGTTATTAACATAAATGAGGCGATGCCTATACTTATCAGATATAAAGTCTGAAAAACTTGGAGAACTTAAAATTTATAATGTTATTTAAAATCACAGCTTCTGGTGTTCATTCATACAAACCTATAATGCAAATCACATCTATAAGTCAGGCTATAATGGAACTCTTGGAACCCGAAATGACTGATGTTTTCTGGTATTTTAAATAACAGGAGGAAATGACCGAGTTCCCTCTCCCGACATTATTCTGTCTTCTTGCCTGACACCTTTATTTCAAGTTGACTCTCCTGGATTTCTAGATTCATAGGACCGAACTTTAATGACCCTTGTCAAATAATGTGTACAAAACAATGCATTTCTAAATATTGTTACAAGTAGATTTAAACCCGTATTCTAATTTTAGATTTAAAAAGCTAGGCCCTCACATTTACCTGTATAAGTGAAGAGAGAGGAGCAGGTATATCATGATGGGCAAGAAATGGGAGGCCATATAGAAACCAGAATATTGAAAAATCCAAAAAACAAGGGGACAAGGAAGCCCAGAACTAAAGCAGGGAGTAACTTAAAAATGGAAGAGAAATTAATAGCAACAAATCAAAAGAGATGAGGCCTACATCAATGCTTTTTGCGTTCAAGGCACACATTACTCCTGTCTCCCAAGAAACTCATCTGTACAATGGTTCATGTCAATTGCTTTGGGCTATGACCAGCGTGGGAACAATAAAGGGCACACAAATCAAAGTTACACTTTTCTAAACATGCTCTATCGTACATTTTATGTTTAATTATATTGCATTTTAACAAAGGCAGAATTTCATCAAAATGTGTAATTCTGTGGTAAGGACACTTAACATAAACAATCTTCGGCTGGTTTTGAAGGAACTGTTCCCTGAGCTGTTTGCCGAGCTCCGGCCTGGAACAGCGTGGGGCTGAGATGAAACCACGCTGGGGTTGGGTTGGCAGGTGATCAGCCAGACGTGTACAGAAGATTTCAAATAACTGCCTGTAAATTACTTTATAAGCTTCTGCAGTTTGACTTCCATGGACTCTTAATATTTTAAACACGTTCAAAGTGAGCATGTTCTTAGTTTTTACACAGAGACTCAAACTGGATCCATGTTTTTTTTGTGCTTTTGCTGTCCTGCTATCACAATGCGAAGCTACAGGCCATGTTCTCAATTCCATTGTCCCCACTGAACAGCAGTGCCTGTGACCCTTCTTCTGGGGCCAAGAAGACAGGAAACATGTCCAGAGTTTTGATCCAGACCCTCCTAGCTAAATTTTGGTGGCAGGCATTCTATCTTTAGTGTTTGAATTTAAAACTTCCTGAATTTCCTGAGCATCAGCTAGGCCTACACTCAAAAACAGAAATGGATTTTTTGAATTTCTGAAATATTGCTTCTAAAATATTCATTATTTTAATTCTCCCTTGGCTTTGCCTGAAATATTTGAGGTTACTGTGGAAAGCAGTCGTACACTTGAAAGTGATGCTGATAAATTATGTAAAAAAATTTTGTAAAGTATAATGAAGATTAGGTAGAGCTCAAATTACCCACAGCAAAGGGCAAATAAACCAACTGGACTAGGTAGAGTCAGGCAAGACATTTATAAATCGGAAAAAGAACTGCAGGACTGAACTGATGACAAACTGAATATGAGCAGAAATTCACCATCGCCCGAAAACAGACAAAAACAAATAAAACTAAATACAAAGCCTAGCCAAAACAGAATTCAACATAATCTGTTTCCCCAAATGAATGTGCCATTCAGTATAATCTTGAATGTTTTAGATTGAACTGTCTGGGGTTAAAGTAATTCTATGATATACTCTCCCCATCAACATTGTCTTTGGTAGAACATGTTGAGCAAAATGAATAAACTCAGAGCTAGAGGAAACCTTGAGGATGATCCACGTCAGCAGTTTTTTCCCCTTTTTTCCTGATGATATTCACAAGGGGAATGTGTGATAAACCCACATTTTCTATAAACTGTGGATTTGGCACGATTTCCAGCTAGCTAACTATGATTCTATCGCTCCTTAGACGAGCCCACACCAGGGTGTCAAATATTGCAGCTGAGAACCAGCAATCGAAAGCCATTGCCTTATTTTGCAGAGCAGGACACTGAAGCCCGAGGTTAAGGGAGCCTCCCAAGGACTCCAAGTATTTAATGGCAGACAGTATCTCCTAACTCCCAATGCTTTGCTCATTCTATTTGTCTCTCTGAATGGGTGATCTGGAATCATGATCACGATAATAATTACAGTTTACAGTTTAAAAGCATTCTAAACACAGTATCTTCTTCAAGACCCTGTGAGGTAAGCATTGCAGGCATCCCTCGGAGATATGGTGGGCTCTGCTCCAGACCACCATAATAAAGCAGGTATCGCAATAAAGCGGGTCTTAATCTTTTCACTGGTGGAGGGTCTTGCCTTCACTTTGTATAAAATGCCAACACTTGTGAAGTGCAATGAAGACAAGCGCGATATAATGAAGTATGTCTGTATTGCCACGCACACTTCAGCAGATGTCGAACAGAAGGTCCACAAGACGAACAAGCATGCCCAAGAGCCCAGGTGCCGCTGTAGCCCTGGGTGTGGGGAATTGGATCTTGGCTCATTTACTGATCTTGTCCCACACACTTGTGTGTGGCAAACACCTCCTTGCAGAGCTGCTCTCTCAGTGTTTGGGGTACTTTGGGTCAGAATGCCTGTGGAATTGGTTCTTAAGACAGGTTTCTCCCACTCCACCCCCAACCCCCCACCCCTCCCTATCTGTGAATATTTGGTTTATTCTTCCTTCAAAGGGCTATGTGGTGGATGAGCTCCAGCCTTTTGTCACCATCACTTCCAATCCATGGCTTCAAACCTCTGGGCTTCCTGCCCTTTCTCCTGCTCCTCTTTCTTTTCTCTTATTTCCTCTAGCTCCTCAGGGTCCTGCTTCCTGCTTATGTGATCTTGGGCAAGTGATTTCACCTTTCTGTGCTTCAGTTTTCCCATCTGTAAAATGGGGATGATAATTACAGAATCAACTTCCTAGGATAGTGATGAGGTTTGAATGAACTAATCCTTCAAAACACGTGCTTAGTGCATATACACTCAATAAATGCTAGTTGATGCTCCACTTTGCATATTAAGAATACCCATAGAGAGACAGTCCCTTCTGGCTGGTTTGAGTTAATTAACCAAAAATCCCTTGTGGAGAATGATATTTTATAATGCAGGTTATGAGGCTGCTTTTTGTTTTGTTTTTGTTTGTTTGTTTTCTCTGCGAAATTCCTTCCTCATTTTGTTGGTTTAACTGGGGCCTTGTGTATGGCAAATACCTCCTTGGAGAGCTGCCCTGTTTGAGTTGCCAGGAGCCGTTTCTAAATGAAGTTTTCCTGAAATATTAGGAAAATACATTTATTCCCACAATGGTGTATTACTTGGGCCCTAATTAAAGAAGCTCACTGATTTCCTGCTACTCTCACAAACTGGTTTAGAAGTTGCAGTTCTAAGAACCACCACCCATACATTCATCTAGCAAATTTGATAAGTTAGAAAATCCTGGCTGCACCTTCAACCCATAGCACCTCCGTGTGTGTGCGTGTGTGTGTGTGTGTGTGTGTGTGTGCGTGTGTGTGTGATTTGCTTTAAAAAGTCTGCTTAAAAATAAATTCATTCCACCAATGAACTTGTATGCATATATGCATAACCCAGGAACACAGATAATTATAACTCTGAGATAACAAGATATCTTGGGATGTTCCAAAACCAAGGCAGGTGATCACTGGTTCATATCACCTATTGAGAAAGAGAATAAATTTGTATCAAGATAAATAAGGAGTCAACGGTAGGGTTGTGGACCCGATTAATCTCCCTCAATATTGAGTTTAATCAGCTGTAGGCACATTGGAAAAAGCCTAAATATACAGTCCGCATATTTTATCAATTTATCTGGTTAGTTATCTGTATCACAGCAAAAGAAACTCGGGGACTGTGGTCCTGCCACTCAAAGCCCTTGAAGAAAATCAATCTTTAGGGAAAGGGTCAAAGAAGATTTGAGTCTTTTGCTGGTATAATCCTATTAAAGGGTAGTCCCATGTCACACTCCAAGGGCACAGTAGAGTCAATGTTTTGGGTCATTTAAACTCTGCAGCTGAGTCACCACACACTTAATCCTGGGGAAAGGTGAAGCAAGCACTTACTAATATAGCCCAAGATGGATGTGGCCCGCAGCCAAGCTTTTGTGTCGGTAGTAGGTGGTTTTTGAGATGGCCTCAGGTTTTACCGTTGTACGTGATTCTCCCCTCACACGTTCCTCTGAGGAAACCCCACCTCCAAGCTCTCAGATTGGGCAATTTTGCTGTGTTTTTAAACAGCTTACAAAAGAAAGTCATGCTTGTCAGTGTCTAAGCTCTTTGCCACAGGGAAAGGCTTTGTGAATTGAAGGCCTTGCCTGCAGAATTTTCAAAATGATGGCAAATTTAGCCCAATTGGGCAAAAGTGAATCGGGTTTCACAAACTTAAGAATGTTTATTTAAATCTTTAAAACATATGTTGCCACAGCTGTGTTTAGCATAAAATTATGATGAAAATAATCCTAATGAAAATGACGGCATATTTATATAATGCCTTCCATCCAACAAGCGCCAAACCCCCTACACAACTGATCTCATCAGGCCTGCCTAAACCCCTCTGGGCTACAACATAAATATTAGTTCCGATTTGCAGATGAAGAAATTGGGACCTGGGCAAGATTATTTATAGCTAAATAGATGAAGTTCTAACCAGCCTGACTCTCCTGTCTGTGGAGTAGTTGCTATTTAATTAGACTCTGAAAGGGGGAGAAGAGAAAGGCACCCCTTCCTCCAAGTTGCCCACATGGGTTGCCTTGTCCCAGCGATCAGGAAAGGGGGGCATGAAGAGCACAGTACCGGAGGTTTGCATGCAGCATTTTTTCTAGGAATTTACTCTGCGGATCTATGAGTAGATAGTATCTTTTCAAAACACACCAGTGAGGATGAGTGTTGAGAAGATGGAGGAAAGTTTTACATCTTGGGTTGCCTTGTTGGGAAACACAAGACATAGGAAGGAAGGGGCTAGTTTGGAGCCCCGAGTAGCAAGGGCCAAGAGTCCGCACTGCACCCTACCCCGTGCTTCTCACTGTCACTACGTAGCCTTTTGTCTTTTTGAAATGTTGGGGAATGTTAAGAACATCCTATGAAATGCCCATGATAGGCTCAAAGACTTCATTTCAGCCCAGGAATGTTGTCCTTTCTTAAATCTAGATTCTCTTTAAGTGATGAAGTTAACCCAAACATTTAAGTTCATTGCCAGCTAATGGTTAATTCCGCACATCCCTCCTCTTTCCAATGTTAATACATGTTTAAGGCAGTGGTGAGATCAACCAACTTAGGAACCTGCACAGCACCTGAACACTAGAGGCTTTACCAAGGTGCTCATTTTAACTCTACTAGTAGCTTCAGCAACGCATTTTGAATTAGAGCTTTAAAGTAGAAAAGAAAGCTTCGCTTCATCTCTGCCATCAGTATTGATATCAGGCAGGTGCTTTCCAAATTCAATTTTAAAAAAGCCTTCCTTCTATTTAGAAAACAATTCCATGAAGCCATTTTTGCCAAAACATGAGTTTAAGTCTGCCCAGGAAAAGACATTCTCTAGAAATAGAGGAGAAAAACAAACTTTTTTGCATGTCTCATAGACTTGATCTGAATAGGAATTCTCAGAGTAGGGCTATATTTACTATGTTTAATTTTGGTTAAACTGCATTTACCTATTCACAGAGTAAGGCTTTTATTTCCACATTTCTTTTTGCAGGGAGAGTGATGGGAATGGGCTGGAGACACTCCAGGACGAGGTGTTTCCTACAAATGGACCCAGGCTATTCCCCTGCCTGGGTTCTTAGTTTAGGAGGTAATGGGACCTGGGGAAAGTCACTCAGCCTTTCCAAATCCAAGTTTTCTCATATGTAAAATGGAGATCAAAATGCACTTTAGCCCGGCTGGCGTGGCTCAGTGATTGTCAACCTGTGAACCTCAATTCCTGGTCAGGGCACATGCCCCGGTTGCAGGCTCAGTCCCCAGTTGGGGACATGTAGAAGGCAGCCGGTCAATGCTTCCCTCTCATCATTGATGCTTCTATCTCTTCCTCTCCCTTCCTCTCTGAAATCAATAAAAACATTTTTAAAAAAGGAAAAAGAAAGAAAAATGCCCTCTTCCAAAGTCTCAGAGCAATGAGGCTTTTCTTGTTTGTGCATTGCCCAGTCTCTCAACATCCAGAACCAAGAGAGCAGCACACTAACAATCAGCATCATGGAAACGTAAAGGTCGTGAGTCCTGGCAAGACTTTCACCGGATACGGTCAAAACCCTGCCTGGGACGTGGAAATGCGCAGCTGTAGGGATGACCAGGTCTCAGCCACCTGTGGGCAGCAAGACTAGGAAGGGAGTGCAGAGTAGGATCCAAAGAAAAGGAACCAGGTAGTCCCAGGTCCCTGCAACACGAGGCAGACATCAGCCCGTGGTGGCGCAGGTGATGGTGGCCTTGCTTCACTCCTTGTTAGAGTTTTAAAGGATGTTTGGGAAAGAGCAGTTCAGATCCCATCACATACATGGTTTCAGCATCAACCTTTGGTGAAAGCAAATTCAAAGGTATATTTCTTCACTTTGTTTCCTGTCATACCCACACAGCTCTAGATTTCCGGAATCTTATTACAGCCTCCAAATCTACTGGCAGCAACGTTGGAACACCACAGGTTTGCTCACACCCCCAGCACCAGGATTCAATGGGCCGTGTGAAACTACTGTCTCCAGGCAGTTTGGAGCAATGACTGACAGGTCTGACAGCGATGTAATTCTAGAAGCCAAAAGCAGAGGCTCTACAAAAAAACTCACATTTTCCACTCAAGGCCAATTGTTTTCCAAGCTATGAAATTTGGATTTTGCCACTTGAAAGATTTTTTTCCATACTTCACTCCAGAGAGGGTCCTTTATTTTATAATCCTCACCAGAGAACATGCTTTTTGTTTCTTAAAATTGATTTGAGAGAGATGAAGAGAGAGAGAGAGAGAGAGAGAGAGAGAGAGAGAGAGAGAGAGAGACATCAATCAGTTGCTTCCCACCAGTGCCCCGACAGGAGATCAAACCCACAACCTAAGTATGTGCCCTGACGGATGCTCCAACCAACTGAGCCTCATGGGTCCAGGGCCCTGGGAGAGTCCTTTAAAATAGCTCGCTCCATCTTCACAGCCATTTTAGATACATATGGAGCACTGGGAGCAATAAAATTCGCTGGACTTTATGAGACTTGGTGACAACTTGATTAGATAGGTCCTTATTTTTTCTAAACTACCCACATATGATCATTTTTCTCCTGTAGTTTTGTGACACCTCTCAGATAATCCTGCAATTTAAACAGTAATGTATCTTACCCCTTTTTAGTTTGTGGGGCCATTTCATGGTTTGACTTGGTTTTGCTTTAGGTTGGGGTTGGTTAGGAGAGATGGAATACAGCAGAAGTCATCTACTCGGCTCAAGAATTTGCAGTTATAAAAGCTTATGTCTCAGTCTCCTTACTGTGAGGTTAAGGACCTAACCAATGTCACCCAGCTAGTTGGTGGCCAAGCCAAGGATGGGACTAAGTATCCCAGCATTGCTCTCATTAAACCACACAAGGTCACAAGTGCCTGGAAGCGAAGTCAGCTCCATGTGGCCTCTACCGAAAGAGACAGAGTTGTAGCAGGTTGCTAAAATGTCCCTCCCTAGAATGGGTATGTGATTCCCAGGGGCTTATGTGGAGCCTGGAATAGAAGCAAGAAGCATGGACCTTATCCCCTTGCCATCCCTCAGGAGGCAGCTGATGAGGCCTAGTTCTCCTCTGTCTGTCTGGCAAGCTGCTTCAGGCAACTTCTGAGATGTTCCTCCCCGAGTCTGTTCATGGATCAAGGAGGGTCCCAGACACCCTCCGAATTCCCTAAAGGCATTTTGTGTCCATCTCCACTGGCACCCTATGGCTCCAAAGCACTGCCCACAGGCACTGCACCCCGTGCATGCCCTTCTCAGTCCCTAGGAAGACACTCCTCTCCCACCTCCAGGACAGCCACCCCTTCAGCTCAAAGCACTGGCCTCCATCTCCCATCAAGTCAGAGACAATCTCATTTCATCTCCATCAAGGGGCCAAAAACACAAAAGCTGTTTATTTGTTTCCTGTTTGTCCTATACAGCAAGGCCAGTGATGTTGGTCTGGTTGTAAAAGGAAAGACACACTGATTTTTTTATTTCTTATAAATCAGTCCTCAAAGGTCTTGCTTGCTCTGGGGGTATTTCCAAGAAGACCCACAGATCTCTCTCCACTCAGTCTGCAGAATCTCCTCTCCCTGCTGGCATCCCCAGAAGCCTTTGCAGCTTCCCCTTCCCCTAGCCACCCTTCCTCCCGACCCCAGGTATTACATCTATGGTGAGTGTCTATAGCCCTGGGCTTTAGTGAGCTCTGCTCAGTACTATAGCGATCCCTCAGATCCTCAGATAGAAACAAATATAATCCTGGTCTGTTCCAAGATATGGGTGCAGAAGAGAAAACATCAGGATGATAAATCCAGGTTAATATGTATTTAAATTAACCAGTCATACCTGGCTAATGCTCATGGGGAGAGCAGATTCTTAGGCATTAAAGTAAAAATATGGGAAAGCATTACTTAAGAGGTTTAATGGCTTTATGGTAAATAATATTTTAAAGTTATATTCAAGGCAATAAATAACACTTCCGAAAGTGGGCATTTTTTTCTACTTGCATTAAAAAATCAGGCCAACTTCTTTTGCACAGTTGTTGCTTAATGAAACAGAAGACTATGCTGGGTCGGCTCCCTCTCCTCCTCCACTAGCTTCCCACGGCTTCTGTAACAAATTACCACAGACTTGGTGGCTTGAAACAACACACTTTTATTGTTTTATAGTTCTGGAGGCTAGAATTCATAAAATCAAGGTGTCAGCAGGGCCGCATTCCTTCTGCAGGCTCCAAGGGAGAATCTGGTTCCTCGCCTTCCCAGTTTCTGGAAGCTGCCTGCATTCCTTGGCTCTTGCACCCTTCCTGACATCATTCCTTCTGCCATCTGGGCTTCCGTGTCCACATCTCCTTCCCTGATGCTGACTCTCCTGCCTCCCTCTGTCACTTAAGAAAACCCTTGTGGTCCACTTGGGTAATGAAGGGTAATCTCTCCATCTCAAGGTCTTCAATTTAAAAGCCCTTTTTGCCATGTAAGGTGACATACAATTTCTGGGGATTAGGATGTGAACATCTTTGAGGGCCATTATACAGTCTACCAAAGTCCCTTAGCCACTTTGACCTCATCTTGACCTCTTGACCTTGAACTCACTCCTCTCCTGCCACCCAGCCTCTGGCCCTTCTGGTATCATGCCAGACACCAGCGCTGTCACTGTGGCTCTTCCCTCTGCCAGGCAGCCCTTCCCCTAGTGAGTTTCCAGACCCACTCCTTCAGCTCGTCCAGGCCTTCCCTCAAAGACCCCCTTCTCAACCAACCCTCTTCTGACCGCCGTCTTTATAGGTTCAGCTTCTCTCCTCTCCAGACATGTGCTGTCCCTTTCTGTAATTTATTTTTCTCCACGGTAACTATAACCATCTACCGTACAATACACATTTTTCTCATTTACATTTTTCATTGTTTCCTTCACTCCTCTCGAATGTAGGCTCCATGAGGGTAAGAATTTCTTTCTTTCTTTTCTGTGGAATCTTCTGGACTTAGAAAAGTGTCTGCACATAATAGGCCTTCAATACATGTTGGTTAAATGAAACTGGCTGGGTCATTTATTATAGAACCTTCCAAGTCAGTATTTTTAAGTTTTACATTGTGGGCTGGTTAGACTGCTAAAACGCTTTTCCTAACTACTGCAGAGTGGTCGACACCGGCCTGCCCATGGGAGAATGAGGACTGGGTTCTCACCATCCAGAACACTTACACTCACTTCGTCCTCCATTGTGCCAGACACCCTCCATTTTCCCTCCCCGGGGGCCTCCAGTCTTTGGTTTTGTTAAGCGAACAGCAGTCTCCTGGCTGAGTGCAGTGGGAGAAGCGACTCAGGGGTCAAAAGAACTTTAATAGACTCCCAGGGGTTCCAGGTGCGGTCAATTCCTAAGGCTCTGGAGGACTCTGCAGCAGAAGTTTTGTGGACTCCCAGGTAGCCCTGTTATCTATCACCATTCACTTTTCTTTAAATCCTTTTCCACTCATTCAATTGCTCTCCAGCCTCCTAAGTTTTATTGCTGTGTCTCCTCTCCGTTCCTCCCTTCCTTGGGTGTTGATGCTTTTAACAAATCTTCTTACTGTTATTTTATTGGGGTTTAGGAGAGGGTAAAAGCAGATTCATGTCCGTTCTATTATTTTTACTAGAAATGGCCATATTTTCCTAGCATTTTGAGGTTTCTGTGTGTTCGGTGTGTGTGTTTCTTGAGTTCTTAACTTGGATTTTTGAAGAAACTGAGATCCAAATTATATCCAAGTTGGGATTGGGCACATTTCTGTTTATGACTGACACCTCTCAATTGAATACAGTAGTGTCTCTTTATCTGAGGTTTCACTTTCTATGGTTTTAGTTACCATGGTCAAAAAATATTAAATGGAAAATTCCAGAAATAAACAATTCATATTGCGTGCAGCTCTGATTAGTGTGATGAAATCTCTCATTGTCCCATTCCATCCTACCCGAGATGTGAATCATCCCTTTATCTAGTGTGTCCACACTGCTGTAGACACTCCCCGCCCTTAGTCACTTAGTACTGTCTCGGTTATCAGATTGACCGTGCAATATCGCCATGCTTATGTTCAAGTAACCCTCATTTTACTTAATAATAGCCCCAAAGCACAAGAGTAGCGATGCTGGCAATTCAGATATGACCAAGAGAAGCCGTAAAGCGCTTCCTGTGAGTGAAAAGGTAAGTACGTATAGGAAAAATGTAGTAAATATAGGGTTTGGTACTATCCACAGTTTCAGGCATCCGCTAGGGTCTTGGAATGTATTCCCCTTAGATAAGGGGGGACTAATGCATTGCTTTAGGTTACATGGGGTATTTTTTAATTTCTCTAACTTAATCCTGTGAGGTAGGCAAGGATCTGAGATTCTGAAGAATTAAGTACCATGTGCCCAAGAGCAACACAGCACTTGTGAGACCAGTTCTCAAACATAGCTTCTGGCTTCTGACTAGACCATGTGGTCTCTTTCTCTTTTTGCCTTTCTTTCCACAAAGAAAACAAATGAGGAAAACGTGTTTCTTTTCACAAATGTGACACAGTACAGAAAGCTTGCTGAAAAAATAGACACATTCCTGAAACATGAATCCTGGAAACCTCCCCACCCGGGTCCTGCTCTGGGAAGATGTTTGCTAGCCCATCGAATGGCCACGTCTGGGGTTTTGACCGTCTAGGATTGTTGTCAGTGCCGCTTACACCACACCGGGGCCTGGTGGAGATTCGGCTTAAGCTGAAAGTCTGCATCTGTGGTTCTTTCTCAGCCTCAGAGCCTTCTGAAATCTCATAGAACGCATCTCCCTCTGGTCCCCAGGACGTTCTCACATCTTTGCTCCCTTAAGATCTGCACATCTGTTTCTCATGACTGTGAACTATGAGGAGCTGTCAGGGCCTTTCAATCACTCTAACGGCCTATAAAAGCTTGCTGTATTTTCAGTTTTACTAAATATTTCTATAATTCAAAAATTATGGAAATGGATAATGTTTCTGTTCTTTGGGAGTATATTTAACAGCTCCGTGCATACCAGATGCAAATGAATATATAGAAATAAATGGTGCATTTTATAGACTGCACTTCATTTTAACTGCCTTCCCCTTCAGACACCTCAGGCCCCGCTCCTGCCAGAATGTCAAAGATGCTGGAACACTTTATAGGGGACAATTAGCTTCTTCATTCCACCCTGGGAAGAGGTGAGGTCGCATCCAGGCAATCTGTCCATCAAAATGCCACTCCTCCTGCCTAAGCCACTGCTTCTCCAGTTGAGACTCGACTTGCTAAAGGTGATGCTGACACTAGGAATTGTGTGAAATGGGTTACATTACTGACCATCTCTAACTCCAGTGTCCACAGTTGTCACGTGGAGATATCCATCCAGCAGGGCTTACTCAGGATTAAATGTGATCAGTGAGGTTCCTGGGGAATAGGTCAGAAGCTGTGAGAGACCATTGTCACACCTTGACTGCCCAACCTCCGCACCAGGAACTGATGAGTCTGTGCTTTTCCTAACCTCTGGCGACCTCCATGCAGACAGAGGGTCTCAAAATGGACCAGTTGGGTTATTGCAGGTGCAGCAGGGTCCAGCCTGGCCACAGGGTGGGGTCCAGGGTTCACCAGCAGTGGCTGCGGCTTCCGCTGCCATTTCTGAGTCCTTTTCTCTGGCCTTCTCCCATGCTGGGAACTACTCCATAGCCCTCTGATAAGCTCCTGTTGGGCTCCATAGCCCTCTGATAAGCTCCTGTTGGGCATAAGGTAGTTTAAAATGCTCTTGTTGATAATTAAGAACACTGAGTTTTAAAATGCAACATTGTTTTCTACCCTCCTAGAGTGGAGACCTCTACCTTGTGCATCACAGGGAAATTGCAAGGGCATTATGAAGATTGTAGGAGGGATTCGCTAGAAAGCTGGTTGGTAGAAACCAACCATTGGTCACATGTGCTGGGTTTACCTCCTCACAGACTCCCTTCTGTCTTTTCCCTCATATTCCCAAGTCTCCAGCAATAAAGACAAGAACCAAGCTGGGAATAGAGTCCTGAACAGTTAGGAGGGTTAACAGTTCGGGGCTGCCTGGGGCAAACAGTGACTGGGATTTTCTGTAAGGACCCTTGGATTAACACTCAGGAGACTGTCAGAGGGAAAACGATAGTTTCTGTGGCCATATGCTCCTGACAAATCTACATAGCAGAGCTCTCGCCTGTCAATCCTGTAGCATCAACAATCACTCTGGCTCCCCAGACAGGTAAGGAGAACTCATTTTATGAATTCACTCGGCCAATGCTTAGACCCATGATTCACATGAGGAGATGTCATACGCTTCGGTTCTGCAAAACCAAAGTTTAACTCCAGCTCTTCCACTTATTAGCAATGGGACTTTGGGCAAGTGACTAAAGATCTCAGTATCCTAGTTTCCTCATCCGTGAAATGGGTATAATAATAGCACCTACTTCATAAAGTGGTTGTGGGGATTAAATGAGTCAAAATATCTCAAGTGCCTAGAACCGGGCCCAGCACGGCCCAGGCTTCCCATATATGATGGTCATTGTTATCAAAGCTTGCTGGCTGCCAAATAAATGGTGCTTGTAGCCTAAGGACACTGAGTGACTGAAGGTCCCTACAAGATGACTATAAAGTGATTTCTTTACAAGAATCAGTAACTGCTGTAAAATGGCCGCCATCGTACAAATAACTTTTTTACAAAGAGAACAGTGGTAAGAGCATCAGCCATAGCATCCGACAAATTTGGGCCCAAATCCTAATCTGTCACTTCATAGCCGGTGACCTTGGGCAGCTTCTCTCAGCCTCAGTTTACACATCTCTGCTATAAGGTTAATAGTACCTTCGTCCTGAGACTATTTTGAGCATCAAGTTGGATACTAAACTGCTTAGCTCAGTGCCTGACACAGGGAAACACTCACTAGATAATTATTGTCACTTTCACAACAGCTCTGTGAGGCAGTATGCTTTTGATCCTCATTTTCTAGATGAGGAACCTGAAGCTCAGAAGAGAATCTCTAACCCCTCCAGGACCCCAGGATCCATAGAAGGCACAAGAGAGACCTCAAATCCCACATTTTCCACCTAAACACACCCAGCCCACCAAAAATTCTCCCTGCTCAGCATGATATGGTGATTTCCATTTTTGGTGGGTGGACTGTCAGGGTCTGTCCAATTTTCTCAACTAGAGAAAGATGTTTCAGTGATCCTCAAAATTATTCTAGCATTGTTTCTATTGCCCTCTGTGCCCTTTTAATACTTATAGTCAGGTGATTCCAACTCCCAGGGCAGGTTAGTGGGGGTGGGCTAATCCATAGTCAGGTCAGAGAAAGGACAGCCTTCATCCAAAACTGCATTTTGTCAAATTCGGGCGATTTTTCTCTCTTGCCTATGAGCCCTTTGGCTTTTGATACCTCTGATTGAGTACACTCTTGTCACCCTCACCTCACACCCTTCTTTAAGGTAAACAGGATAGTTTCAGGCCTGAAAATGTGTCAGTTCTCAGACTGAAGAGCCACAGTTTCCGAGCCTTAAATTAAAACCAGGGAGAAAATGTTCTCTTCTGTGTCAGAAAGAGCTCCATCACTCTCAGACTTGTTTTCCGGCACTTTGCTCCTGCTCTTTCTCTGAATAGACTTGACAGACAAATTATTTGGATGTGTCATGTGCTGTCATCTCAAGCCAACAAGCTGATGGTTTAATGCAAATGACATGGCAGCCCAGGAATTTTATACTGAAACTCACCTCACACTAAAGTTGTGGGAACAAGTCATCCCACCAGGGGATTTTAAGTTAGAGTTTGGCATCACCCTCATCTCTTGGTCCTTGATTTCTTAGAAAAGGAACTAGCCCTAGAAAATAGGGGGCTAGGCAACAGGATATATTCCCATCTCCTAAAGACAGGGTTCTTTCTACCCAAAGAAGTGCAGTCTTCTCCATGGAAACAAATCTCTTTGTGTCTCTCTGTCTCCTCTCCCTCCTCGCCCCCTCTTTCAACCCACAAAAATGCTCAGAAGAGCTTGAAACATCCAACAACTCAAAAACAATGTCAGGAGTCAATTTATTATTCTGCTTTTAGGATTACTTGTTTGCCAAGTGAAAGTGTCCAATATTGAGTAATTGAGTTATTACAGCGCAGCTGGTTGGCAGAAAGCCTCTTGCCTGGGACAGAGGGTCTAGTTCCTGATATGGTGAGACTTTGAGCAGGTCACCTGACTCTCCGGGCCTCAGTTTCTTCACCTGGGAGAACAGGGGGTGAGTGGTGAGGAAGGGTTGGGTAATTTAGTACTTAATGATGTGCACACTTTATGGACCTCTGATGGGGAAATTTTGGCTGTCCCTTGAGAACAAGAGCTAATAAGCAAATGTTCTAGAAGTTTACCCTTGGAGATAGGATAATTAATAGTTAGTACAGTATATATAAACTATTTTAGAACTAGGGATCTGCTTACATGACAACTAAAGAGGTGAAAAATAAGAATCCAAGGAAAGTTAGAGCTGGAAGAGCTTTTGGGGATCCTCTGTCCGTCCACTCCTTCTATAAAGATGGAGCCAGAAGTTCGGAAGTGCCAAGAGTCAGAAACCCACCGCCCCCTGCTCACAGACCCTCTTCCCATACTCAGGAGGCCCGTGGTGTCTCCTATCCACCCAGTTTGGAAATACTCAGCTTGTGAACTCTTGTTCCATTCACTTTTTGCCAAATAGTTTCTTAGGACCAGAATGATGAATGGATTCCCATCATTGCCTTTGAGATGTTAGACGGGACCTACTCTCTTATGCATTTTTGTGGGTACAGAGGGAAAAACAAAAAGAGAGATCAATTGGATGTTCCTTTGGGGAAAATAGGCCTGATAATGAGTTGTCATTCTCATGGAAAAACAGGTCTAGGAAAATGTATGTGCTCACTCTATGTGAAGTATCCTGCCTTTCCTTACAACCTTGTCATTTATATGTGACCATGTCATTTATATATCACATTTTTTCCCTTGAAAGTCAGAAAAAAATACACATTTATGTCTCATGGAGCCTTATTTAATCATTATTTTTCCCATTACAAGTAAAATTAATATGCTCAGACATAACTATGCTAATCTTTCCAACTGCTGACCTAACCTGATTCTGTCTTCTGCTCTGAGTGTATCGACTTCAAGTCTGGGACAGCTAGCATATGTCAACATTAACTGGCCTCAATTACATTTTTATACATGAGTAAATTGTTTAACTGGTGGCCGTGTAGGAGTTGCTTATATTTAAAAAAAATCAACAAATATGTGTATGAACAAAATGGTAATAAAAGCATAAGTTATTGTTTGCTGAGTTTGACATACATAGCAGCCCCGACCCCGACTGTTGCCTAGAGCCATCAGTTAAATACATCAACTGCTGCACATTGACAGGCAGTAAAGAAAGTTCTATTGTATTTGACATAAGAAGAAAACCAAATTCACAGCTGAGAATCGAGGACAGCAGAAAAAGTCGGTGTGCAAACTCTTCCTGCAGCCAACTATTCTTGTTTCTATGGGGTTGGATGTGTGCCAAAGAGTCAGCTAAATCGTGGGCAACCTATTTTTAATCATTTAAACCTTTAGACAACACAATTATAAAAGAGGATATTTTGGAGGAGAAAGATTTAATTATTTCTTCATTGTTTTAGCAGAAGGTCATTAGATAGTTTTAAACTCTACCCTTTTGGTACACTCTTTTAATAGAGGACTGAATTTATCTAAGTACCTTGCTTTAAAAAATGTGGTTACATGTATTTTTGAAAACCAAGCCAAGAAATACAAGACCCATAAAATCCTGAAGCATATTAAATGACGGTTCCTTTTTCCTTAATCCACCACCACAAATATCAATTAAATGTAATTATATTAAATAGGTTCCCCTGAGAGCAAATAAAGATTTGCCAGAACACAAATTGCTACCCAGGTGAACATTATATAATTTTCTTGAGTACACAGACAAATACAGATGGTACACTCCAGAATGTAACGTAACAAATGGGTGTTTACCGTAACATATACATTTATTTTTTGCTTAGCTACCAAATGGCAGAGGGCCAAGAAATACAAATAAAATATAGGAGCTTTCTTTCTCTTTTCTTGGATGAGAGGATAAATGTTGCATTTTATATTAATAACTGCTAATTAAAAGGCTATTAATCTGGGACAATAATAAATAAATGGACACTACTAGAAGCAAATGCCAAATGAACTTGCAAGGTTTGGCAAAAAAAAACTTACTTAAACAACTATTTTTCTTATTAAAAACAAATGTTTTACTAAGCTTACTATGAGAGGAAGAAATGAGTCCATAAATTGGAGAGTAAAATAGGTAGGATAAAATGTATTTTAACTATTTTAGGAGCTAATTGTTGCACTCGTATGGAAGAGGAAGAACAGAAAACTTTGTGGGACAAAGGGCAAAGGTAACAAATAACTTTCCCAATTATGAAAATGAGCTGCCAAAAGATGTTTGAATTCAAAGATCTCAAGCAAGCTTCTTTTTTTTTCCTGCAGAAAAAAAATGCCATACTGATGTTCTTTTTCATTATACAATATGTAAGGTATGAATTTCTTCTGTCATATGTTTTTAGGGATGGAAATTTAATTCATTCTTGATGTCGTATGGAAAACTTTGAAAAACAATCAATTTAAGATTGAATGTGCTGATATGTCAAGTATTTTTAGTCTCTGACCTTTTTAACATGATAAAAATAATTATCTCAAAACAGAATCTTGGAGGCTTAGTCATTTTCCTTTTCCCATTGATCACTCTCTTCAGATTGGCACCTCAGCTCCACCCCACCCTCAACACTGACTTCCATAGTGAGAATATTCAGATTCAGATCTAGGAAGTGCTTTAGGGGCACCAGGAGTTTCAGCTTTGGGGTTTATTTGACCCTCAGCTAGAAAATATCAGAAGTGGCTACTAAGAACCCTTCTAATATCAGTGATTCTAGGATTTCCTATAAAAAATGTCAAGTAATAGGACCTCAACGTAGGACTTACCCTGGTGAGATGGATGCTGCTCTGTAAGGAGTTGTCCGCTCTGTCCCTCTCCTGGCTGAGGGTGAGTTCCACATGACACTTGACTTGAGAGACCCTCCTCCCTCACAGAGATGCCCCTCAAGCTGCTTAGAGAGACTCCTATGGTTGGGGTGGCCTGGCTCTGGTGAGCTAATGCTTGGAGAGTACCAACCCAGAGACTTGTGATCAGCCACCCTGACTAAGGGTCAGGTGGTTACTAAATCCCAAGTTCCATTCTGTCTTGTGAATCTTAGCCTCTCAGCAGTGGCTGGTGAGTTTGGGCTGTCCTCTCCTCCCTGCTCTGCACCTGGGGTGGAATGAGGAGGGAGCTTCCATCCTAGGACAGGGAAGGGGAAGGAGGTTATAGAGTGGTCTTGCATCCCTTTCTTCCTTTCCATCCTCCTAACCCACCCAACTCACTCTGCCTTCTTTCCTTCCTTCCTTTTCTAGAGAACCTCAGATAGATGAGTTCATAACATTCCTTAGTTCGTGGCACATTATCTACACTGGTCCAAGGAAGGCTGCTCTCTCAGATTGATTGGTTGGTTAGTTAGTTGGTTAGCTAACCATTCTCTTCTCTTTTTTCCGTACCAATGAGGAAACCATTCTAATGTGTGATACAAATCTTGTTTGTGCTTATAAAATTCATAAGGTAAGTCTCAATACATGCCTTTTAATTTAAGTGAGTGGTATAATGTTGTAGATCTCATAATGTTTCTTATAAATGATCACTCAGCCTTTCATGTTTAATTCTTTGCCTCTTGCTTCTACTGGATGCATAACACTTCATGATGTACATCCACCACGTGTCTCTTGGTTGGTGACTGCCTCCACCTTTCTCCAACCACAAATAACACTGCAATGAACATCCTTGTATGTGGACACATGAGAATTTGTTCGGGCCACATACTCAGGAGTGGAATGCCTTCCTTTGACTGAATACTGCCAGATCACTCTCCAGAAGGGCTGTGCCAATCTTTACTCCTACCTGTGGTGACTAATGTTCCTCTGTACCCACCTCCCCAAAACATCTGGTTCTTGGGTGCAATTTTTAAGAATAATGATTCATAACGTGGAAGAAACCTTCTCTACATTCTCTAGTCCATTGCTTTCAAAATTCTTCCCCAATTCGAAAAAGAATGCTGTCCTACATTTGAGTATACAAGGTGGGCCAAAAGTGGGTTTACAGTTGTTTATATGGAAAATAATACAATAATTAATAAATACTAATACAAGAGTAAACTGTGTTTTGTGTGCTCACAACTATAAACCTACTTTTTCCCTGTCTTGTATATTACATATTTTCTTTTTAGAAAGAATGTGACAATATTATTATCAAATTACAAAGAAATGGAAAGAATATTGCATTATCTTGTTCTACATAGTCCTCAAATTTTCTATACTAGGAAAAAATAGGTGATATGCAAGGCTCAAAAGAAATGCATTAGAGTTAACTGGTCAATTTCAAAGACCTAGCTGGGAGTTGATTTCACCTAGTCACCCTCTCACCTGTTAGATCTTATTTTAGTTACATCCTGAAAGCTCTCCCTAACCCTCAAAGCTGGAGAGGTACATTTCCTGTGTATCAGAACTGTCTGTTTCTCACCCTAGGTTCCATTCGGCAAGCTCCTGTATTGTTCATGGCTGAACTCTAACTGCTAAAAGAGTTCAATGATCCATACCAGGCATTGAACAGAAATGGTTTCTAATTACAATTACAATGTGCATTACTTTTTCCCCCATACCACCAAGCAATTCCTGTACACCAGCTGGGTGTCCTACAATTCAACTCAATTCTAAAACTATCTAGTCAGTCTCACAGGTTAAGGGCTCAGTCCTACAAGACTGCTCCCCAACTTCAGATGTCAATCACAAGTCGAAGTGATTCTGATGACCCCCTCCTCCTTGGATTTGATTAATTTGCTGGAGTGGCTCACAATACTAAGAAAAACAGTTACTGACTAGATTACTGACTTATAGTGAAAGGAATAGCTAGATGGAAGAATGTGGCACTCTCCCCACATCTCCATGTGTTAACCACCCTAGAAGCTCCCAGAACCCTGTCCTTTTTTGGGGTTTTATGGAGGCTTCATTACATAGACTGAGTGATGAAATCGCTGGCCTCTGGTGATTGATTCTACCTTCAGGCCCTCTCCCCTCCCAGGAGGTCGGGGTGGGACCATCCCTGCCCTTAGGTTACGTAGGGGCTTTCCAAAAGTCACCTCCTTAGAAGAGCAAAGAACACCCTTACGGCTCTCATCAGTTAGGAAATCCCCATGGTTTTAGGAGTTCTGTGCCTGGAACTACTAGACAAAGACCAAACATTCATTCTTTCTTATAAACCACAATATCATAGAAAGCATTGTCAAATAAATGAATGCATAATAAGTAAGTTGATTTTAGGTTGCCAACGCCTAACAGTGCCTGACACAGACCTTGAACTAAACAAATGGATAAATGTGTAAACAAACGTCCACTGCCCCTCTTGTTCCACCTTTCCTTCTCTCCTCTGGGCTCCCCCATCAGATGTTCCTCCTTGAATTTTGCCAGATTCCAGGTGAGAGGTCAGGGCAGCCACCAGCAAAGCTTTAATTCACTTTACTGCCCGTTGCCCCTTTTCTCACTCTGGGATCATAAGGTGTTGGGGGAACTAGAAACAGCCATGTCATGAAAAAGTTGTGGGCCTCAGGGAAGGAGTGAGAAGGAATAACCAAGAGGTAACATTCCAACTTGATGTTGGTGAGCACACACACAGCTTTCCTGCCCTCCCCTTCCTGAGTCCCCCTACTCCTCTCTCCTTTCAGGTTTTATCCTTCATGACAGTCTAATGAAGGGCTGGTTTGGGGGGTGGAGGTCCCCTGATTACACACAGATCTATACGTGCACATACCAAAGAGAAAATACATATAATTATATTAAGACCATTTGTTTTCATATCTATACAGTTTATAGTGATCTAAAGTTGACAGTTTCTAGGCATAGCTCTCCCCTAAATAAGCCCTCCATATTTTTCCTGGATGTGAAAGGCTGTTTTCACAGCCAGAAAAGAGCACTTGAGAAATTCTTGGGGCCTGAGTGGAGCATCAGGCCATCTTCCTTGGTTTACAAGCAGTGAACAACTCATCTTAAACTGTGTTTCTATCTCATTGAAATCAGCAAGAGAACCTGTAGAATCAAAGCCATCCCACCCCACTATTTGGACCAGAGAACTCAGACATTTGATAGCACAAACCCATGCCAGTTGCATTCCAAATATGACAACGCATTTGCTTGTGCTATCGAGTCTGCTCAGTGTTTTGACTGAAAGTCTCTCACCTCTGTGTCAACCTTGGCGTTCATGCAGAGATTTGCAAAGGGACATTGACAGCACAAATTACAGGGTTCTCACCGTTCACTTAGAGATTAATTTAACAGAGAACGTTTGAGCTAAATTTATGTACCTTGAGGACATGGTTAATCACTCATAGCTTTTAGCATAGGGTCTTACCTATATACTAAGATACTGAGATCAGTTAACTTGTCCGTATACATTTAAAATCAAAGTAGTCCTATTGCTAATGGTGTTTCTCCTTCTTAAGTTGAGGACAGTTGTCCAGTTGTCTTGCCCTACCTCTGACACAATCCAGGTAAGGGTCCCACCTCCCCTGGCGAGGGATCATCTTCTCAAGCCCTTTGAGTTGCTTAGAAGAAAAGGGCAAGTTAGGGGCAAAATATATATAGCCTCCATCTCCAATAAAATGAGTTACCCAAACCAGCCAACAGCATTTTATTGAGAAAGAACAAAAATATTGAACAAGCAGATTTTTTTTAGAAGACCTCTATCCTTAGAAAAGAATAAGTTTTTGTTGTTGTTGTTTCTGTGCTGTGGAATTTCTCTGAGTGACCTGAGGGTAATTCTACCATAAGTGAGTCATATGAAATCCCTCAGTAACATCACTGCCTTCGAGACACTTAAACTTCAGGAGAACAAAAGGATGGCTTGGTTTGGGCCAACTGACTGGGGAACATTGGGTTGGTCTGCCCCTCAGCTCTAGATGACGACAGGTGCCTTATAGAAATGCATCCTTTAAGCCACAACATAAATGCCATCCTAAATTATTTCTAAAATAAAGCAGAGAACACATGCATATTACATGCTAGATGGCTATACACAGGAGTAAAGGGAAGATCTAACTGTCCCAGTGTCTGACCCAATGATAGCTAACATTTGTTCAGTAGTTATCACTGTTCTAAACACTTTACATATATGAACCCATTTAATAGTATTACTGTCCCCATCTCACTGATGCAGAAACTAAGGCACAGAGAAATTAAACAGCTTATGTGAAGGTACACAGTTCAACCAGGGCAATTTGGATCCAGAGCCTTTTTTTACCGAAAATACTATCTTGCTTACCTATAGACAGCCTGAGCTCCAAGAGGGCCTACAGGAGAAGCATGAAGCATCGCCCCTCCCTACTAGGACCTCATAGTCTAGGGAAGAAAGAGTTGTGATGGAGCTTCTGGCCATGAAGAGTGTTGGGTGCACATCAAGCTGGCTGGACCCCCCTGCATAAAGGCAAGAGAGACTCTGAGAGGGGCCACTGCTTTCGCTCACAAGCCAAGTCTGATTCAAGCTGACCACCTGCCCTTCTCTCAGCCCAGGCAGGTGGCTCTGGAGGCTGGGAGGGCCAGGCTGGTTGAGGGGCTGGAACTTCCAGCAGCTGCCCAACTCTTATACTTGATACAGGTTCACAACCAAGCAGGACTGGTCCTGAGTGGCTGCTTTTCAGAATTGGTTCCATTCTGGGAGTGTCCGGGGGGGTGTCAGGGATACAATTAATTCAGGGATATTCTGGCCTCAGTAGGAATGAGCCTGCTGACACACGTGTCTGTGGAAGCCAGTGACCAGTGTGAATCCAGGATGGACTCCAGATACGGAGAATGCCTCTGTAGTTGTTACTTTGGCATCATCCTGTGATTCTAATAAGTAATTGACTGATTCAGAAGATTCACTTTACAGAGACCACCCTGTCTGCTTTCTCGAAGTTTCTCCAAAGCACCAGCACAATCCACCGAGAGCAAGACCTACGTACTACTGCCTGCCTCCTTTCTCTTCCAGCGTCTCTCTTAGAAGCCAATCTGAATCTGTTTCAAGAATTTCAAAGTAAATATTTTTAATCTACCAGAGCCCATTTACAAATATGAAGCTATTATATAGTTTTCTCTCACTAAAAATGTGCCTGAGACAGCATGTGATAACCAGGGCTTATCATTAAACGATGAACATTGGTGTATTTACTCCACAAAGATACAGTGAATTGCTCTATAGAGCAAGATTCCTTAGTGGGTTTAAAAATATGATTTAAACTCCAACCCTACCTCCAATCTCCATCATACACACTCCATCTTGTTTCACTTTAAGTGAAATTGTGTGTTTTCCCCCTAGGAACACATTTATTGTGTGTTTATGTTTATCTGGGACCTTATCAGCAGAATTCTCCCCAATGACTAAAAATACACAGGACTAATCTGAAGTTGAATACAAATGGTTCTATAAACATCCAGGTTCCCGTCACCCCCTTGTCCTTGGCACTCCGTGAAAAACTGAGTCCACGGGTCCCTTGGGTTCCCAATGAGCACACGAGCTTGCTGCTGACAAGAAGAAACTGTTGTTCAAATTACAGATGGGAGCTGGAATGAGCATCCTGAGTCATAGCTCCAACCCACAGAGGAACATTGGCTCCAAGATGTTGCATCAGAACTGACAGTCACCTTAAGGTAAACAATTAGACTGTAGCATGCAGTTTTATGAGCCCCATACGTGGTTTCCCCTCTGCCTCACAGGTGCACGTGCATAATTTTTCTTTGCTGAGGAAACTGTAATATCCTACTCTTAGCACTGCAGAATCCCCGCTCCCAGAGAGCATATTAAATGACTTCCCAGTTTCCAAGGCTTAGTTAAGAGCTCTATAAAAACGACTACATATTTTACACAAGTCCTTGCTAAGCATGTTGACCGATTCTCCCCCTAAAGATACTTCCAGCCAGGAACCCATTCAATTTTGTCCGAAAGGGGTTAGAAAGGACTGCTCCTTTTTTCCCCTGCAACATTTTATCTATGCCAGTCAAATACCAGGTCATCCTTTGCCAGCTGATCTCTTCTTCTTTTTCAAGCATGCAAAGCAGGTGAGAAACTACGCCATCAAAGTTTCTCTCTGCTCATATTTGGGGTCAAAAAGTAGTGTACGAGCTAGTGAGAAGTGTTCGGAGAAACAGACTAAGTGTGTATTATTTTCCTCCTACCAAAGCGAGTCCCTTTCTCTCTCCTGGGCACTTCCCAATTTTAAAAGTTGCCTGAGATTTTGGAGAAACACAAAAGAAGGAGTGGTTTATTAAATCCAATCTATGAGCCTTAGAGATCTAATTTTTTCTTTTTACTCATTCATTATGGATTTATTAAAAATACATAGTTTGTCAGGGCTGGTGGTTGAATCAATCACCAACGGCCAAATGATTTAATCAACCATGCCTGTGTGATGAAGCCTCCATAAACACCCGAATAGACAAGGCTCCCGGAGCTTCTTGGCTGGTGAGCACATGGAGATCGGGGTAGAGTGGTGCCTGGAGAGGATATGGAAGCTCTGAGCCCTTTTCACACATCTAGCCTTATGCATCTCTTCCATCTGGCTGTCCCTGAATATCCTATTATCATAAACCAGTAAACTAAGTAAGTAAAAAAGATATATGGTTGTTTAGTGGTTGCAAATAAAAGAATGGGTGGTTTATTAAAGTCAATCTATGAGCCTCAGAAAACTAATTTTTCTTATTATTCACTCTGGATCTATCAAAAATATATAACTGCTGAGTAGTTGCATTGGGCACTGTGATAGCACTGGGTGGATATTGATGAATAAACTACGCATGGTTGTTACCCTCAGGGAGCCTGTTGCCTGCTAAATGAGACATATTTTAAACAAGTAGAGATATAAACACAATCCTCATGAGTGGGTGCATGATGTGTCAATTGTACCTCAATAAGACTGTTACAAAAACGTAGACACAGCACAGAGGGGTCTTACCACCGGGTCAGGGACACTTGTTTCTACCCTGTCTTCCCGCCGAGTGAGCATGCACAGTAGAAATTGTCTGCATGTTCTCACTTGATACCTGGTACACACTAGGTGCTTCTTAAAATATCTGTGACCCAGGCAGAGTATGGAGAGCCAGGCTTGAAACTTGCCTTATTGAAGATTATGGAGAATAGAAGGAAACACAAAACATTTATCTGCCACCTCCTGCCACAGATCCTCTGGCCACATCTCAACTTGACTGATTGGATTGGCTGTTCTTGAGGCCACTCCTCTCCCCCTCTTTTGGGGGGTAACTTTAATCTCCCCAACTGCTTCATTTTCCACTTCGGTGAGTCACCAGGCAGAGGATGGAGAATGTAAGTCATTATTTTCATCATCTTTGCAGATAATTTGATACTGTACATAGTCCTTTAGAATGTTTCTTCTGTATTTATATCTTGGCAAGGGCACACTACATTGTTTGCAATTCCTCTATTCTCATTGCCAGCTTTTTCTGGAAAAATCAAAGAAAATAAGATGCAGGATACATCAAGCCACAACCACTTGGCTCCCTGATGTTGC
Organism: Myotis lucifugus; assembly: GCF_000147115.1. NCBI lineage: Eukaryota > Metazoa > Chordata > Mammalia > Chiroptera > Vespertilionidae > Myotis > Myotis lucifugus. The sequence continues at coordinate 21,624,187 of NW_005871049.1, read as the reverse complement.
AAGGTTTTTCTCACTCCCCTGCCCCCTTCACCCCTTCATTGGTTTCAGTTCAGTGTTCTCTCTCTCTCTCTCTCTCTCTCTCTCTCTCTCTGCTGATGCTTTTGAGGATACCCTTTGCAGACCTCCTGGGGCCCCCAGTTGTACTCAGGGGCTGCTTGAGAGCATGCTAACCCCCTTCCTCTTTCATGCCCCCAAATTCAACATTCCAGAAGACTCTTCTTCCAGGTGAGACCGGCTTATTCTCTGACAGGTTTCTACTTGCGTTGAGATGAGGAGAAAAATTAGGTGTGCTCCAACAGGCTCTCTAAGAATACAGTGAAAGAAAGCCCCTAATCTAAACCAGCCCAGAATTTCAACGTTATGGACATGTCCTACTCTCCACACATAGTTAGAGCTAGCTCCTCTAATAACAGCAGAGACTTGTTGGACTTCCAAATGAGAAATTGAGTTACCATTTGCTGCCCTGTGCAGCGTTTAGAAAAGTTTTCCTTGCAGGGCTAAGCCAATCCTTATGGGCATGAGAGTGTTCCTTTGGTGAACAGAGACGAAAATTGAGAGTTATTTACCAACATGCATCACTAACCACAGTAAAATGTACGCCTTGGCCCTTGAGTCAGAGTACAACTGTTTTCTTGACATTTGGGATTGAATGTTTTCAACATATTAAACAAGACTCTGCAGTAAAATATTGACACTGTACTTCTTAGCTTTGTGTCAGGCATGTGTCTGAAAGATTTCCTCTGAAGAAATAGTCTGACCCAGATTTATTTGTGGGTGGCATTGGAAATGTATTCCCTGATGTGTCTACTGACGATCAGCTGCTGTGGGACATCCCCCAGTTATAAGAAGAGACTAGTCTGTGTGACTAGAGACTTTGGACCATCCCCTAGGCGGAATGTCAAGCCCCACATTGAAGAGCCTATTTGTTTCAATTATTACAAAAAGGGTTGCATCAACAATTCCGAGATCCAGTCATGAGTTTGGTAATGAACTTGGAGACGTGCTACTCATACCATGTACACATGGCCAAAGGATGTATGGTTTCATTCTAGATTTAAGAGAACCCAGCATTTATAATATTAGCATACTCCCAGGGGGGAGCCCCATCAGGGGATCCAGCACCCAAGTGGATTTTCTTTTTTCTATTGATTTTGGAATTTGACAGAATCAATTATTTGACAATAATCAATTAGATGATGAGATCAGTTGCATTGTGCATTTCTTTGTCTCCTTTTTCCAGACTGAACCCCAGAAACATGGTGCTGCTGTGTGCAGTCACTAAAGGCTGCATATGCTATTGCCAAAAAGTCTGCGTTATGTTTCTGAAAACCAGATAGGTAACTAATGGTGATCATTGGGCCAGAGAAAGTTTGGTTGTTGTTTCCTGTCTCCGGTCAGTGAAATCTTTGCCCTCACTTCACCTGCAACTCGGAGCCAGCAAAGAAAGGGCTGAACTGCGCGCTAACGTGTCACTGGAGCGCGCAGCAGGGACAGCCACTGCCCTCAGCAATGTGGAATCTATTTCCTCTCACGATAGCTTGGGTCACATTTCTTCTTTATTAAAATATGAGGTTGTGTTGTGGGTTGAACTGTGTTCCTCAAAAAGATGTTGAAGTCTTAACCCTGTGTTCTGTGAATGTGACTTCATTAGGAAATAGGGTCTTTGTATGTGTAATTTTATTAAAATGAGGACATACTGGATCAGGGCGGGTCCTAAGAAAAGGACTGGTGTTCTTTTCATCAGTTTATTTGGGTGACATTGGTTAATAACGTTATATATGTTTCAAGTGTGTAATTCTATGCTACATCATCTGAATGTTGTATTGTGTGCTCACCACCCAAGGTCTAGTGTCCCTCCAACAGCATAAATTGAGCCCTTTAACCCGCTCCATTCTCTCCCCACCCCCTCCTCTCTGGTAACCACACTTATGTTATGGCTGATGTTCTTAGATGGAGGGGAAATGCAGACACACAGGGGACAAAGCCATGTGAAGACCAAAGCAGACATTGGAGTGAAGCATCTACAAACCAGAGAGCACCAGGATTGCCAGCAACCAACAGAAGTGAGAAGAAGCAAGGAAAGCCCTAGCTGTTTTGGCTCAGTGGATAGAGCTTCGGCCTGCAGACTGAGGGGTCTTGGGTTCGATTCCAGTCAAGGGCACATGCCCCAGCTGCAGGCTCAGTCCCCAGTAGGGGGTGTGCAGGAGGTAGCCTCTCATCATTGATGCTTCTATCTCTCCCTCTCCCTTCCTCTCTGAAATCAATAAAAATATACTTTAAAATAAAAATAATAAAAAGGAGCAAAGAAGGGTCCTAGAGCCTTCACAGAGTATGCTGACCCATGATTTTAGAGTTCTAGCCTCCAGAACTGTGAGATAATCAATTTCTGTAGTGGTAGGAAACTAATACAGGTTTATTTTGATTCTTTTATCATTTTAGTTTCCAAATCTCCAAATTTTCTATTTTTAACTTCTATAGTGTTTATCCATCAAGATTTGAACATTACATTTTTATTTAAAAATGTCTTTCTGGAAGTGGCTGGTTTCATTGATGACTTTGCAGTGGAATGTTTGCATATCAAGGGAAATGAAAGGAAATGCTTGCTTGTGTGTTTAAATGCATTGCTCTTGCCAAAATAAAAATAATTGTCTACCCATAATATGACAGTTAAGTAAGGGCTAATTTTGCAGCAGAAAACCTGCAGAGAATGACCTTTCAATCAGCACTGCTCCCCTGGGCAAGTGGCTACAATTCCATATGCAGGAGAAATCTCTGGTGCCCGCCAACAGGCTTCTCCATGAATTGCTTCTATTGGGGGGCCCTGCACACTGACAAGTTAAGTACTGATGGACTGACAGGAAGCCCCAAATTTGAATCCTCATAAAAACAATCTTATCTCATAGGGTGGCAGTGAGAATTAAACAAGATGACATAGTTCCTGCTATACACTGAAGGCCCAGTGAAGAGAAACCAGTAACTAAAAAGATACCTAAGTGTTTTTTCTTAATTGGAAATCACTCTGAATCCATTATGAGAGGAAGCAAACTCTAAAAAGACATATTAAGTATATTCAGGAAGTGAAATTTACTAGATATTTTCCCAGAACACTTAAAAAACTCAAGACCCCAAATTCTCTCATTTCTGTACCCTGAATACAAATCTGCCCCCACCCCCACACACCAAATGACGACAGTTGATGTTCACCCTGGCTTGCACTGATCCATCCAATGTTAGCTCCTGACGTGCTGACGATAAACTGGATGGCAAAGCTTGTGTCTGCTAAACAATAACCAATTAATCGGATTGCAGGGCCTAAGACCAAGTCAATATTACATCTCAGCTATACACATTTTCTTTGATCACCAGATTAACCCCTAAATTAGTTGATACCTAAGTTAATTGATACCTATAGATAGTAAATATCAAGTGAGATAATGTAATTTTGTGGAAAACAGTAGTTTGAATTAAGGCACAAAAGCTAGCGTGGGTATGACTGTTTTTAGAGATAACAGCTGCAAGAATTGGTGGGTCATGTGTCCACATGTGACTTTGCCTGATGAATGCCTATTCGTCCTTGCCAAGACAGCAACCCCTCAGGTCCGCTCACTGCAGAGCCTGTGTAGCTGCTGTAGTTGCTGTTACAACCTCCTGTCCTGATTGCTGAGCTTCCCCTGGGTGGGCAAGTTAGACCCAGCCTTTCTCAGGGGCCCACAGACCACCAGAGGCTGGCCCCTCCCACCTCTCTGCCATCAGTGGGGAACGCCCTGCCTGGAGTGGTGAGAGCCCTTTCCCTCTCCTGAGCTGGGTCCTCCTCCTTCATCACTGCTGGGACTGAGGTGGCAAGAGGTGCCAGGGATGCTCACTTTTGTTTTGCTTATGCAGGTGAGTGTGTGGTCTCGGTGTAACAACCACAATTGGGGGAAGACTCCCCGCCCTGGCTGTAATTGCCTGCCAAGCAGAGAGTTAAAAGAGTAGCCGGTAGGGTCATGTAGAAAGCAAGTATGGAAGAGTAGTTTCTCAAGTTGTTTGTTCAAATCAAGTTTAATCAAGTTTATTCTTATGAGTATTTCTTGTCATTTTGTATTTTAAAATGACTTAAAACTTAGGCTATTAAAAGAGTACAAGGTACACTCAATATGCCTTTTACCCTAAGTCATCAATTGTTTATTTGATTTCATTTGCTTTATCATTCTCCTTCTGTAGGTATATGTACATGTACAGTTATGTTTGTTTATATGTATATCTGTGTATATGTGTCCATGTGCACATATGTGGATATGTATTTATACATATATACACACATTATTTTTAAGCCATTTGGAAGTAACTTGAAGACATCCTATGCCTTTACCCCTTAATGTTTAGTGCGTATAGCTTAGGAACATTCACTTACAGAAACCACAGTGCTATTTTCAAAATAATAAGTCATTTTGATGCAATTCTATAATCTAATCCACAGACAATTTTCAAAGTTCCCCCCAGTAACCTTTTTGTAGAGCTGATGATTTCCCATCCAGGGTTCACTCCAGGAACACACCTGCATTTGGTGGCCATGTCCCGCCCCCCTTAGCCGGCACATTCCCCAGTCTCTGTGTGTGTTCACCTGTCCACTTTCAAAATTACAGGCCAGAGCATTTCTCCATTTGGATTTGACTGACATTTTCTTACAATTAGACTGGATCCTGAATTTTTTATAGAAATGTCCAAGTGATGCTGTGCCCTTTACCGCATGCTGTTAGCTTGTCCCATTGCTGGTGACATTGACTTTGGTCACTTGGGTAAGGTGGTGTCCACGAGATTTCTCCACTGCAAAATAACTGTCTTTCCACACGTAATTAATAAATAATTTGTATGGAGACACTTTGAGATCATAAAAACATCCTGTTTCTCCCCCAATTTTCACTCACTGGTTTCAGCATCCAGTGTTGATTTCTAAGTCCATCATTCCTTCTGTATGTATTACTTGGCATTCTATTTTATTATTTTTTATTATGTTTTATGTAGTGATTCTTAGCATATATTTTTCCTCATTTATTTTTTTTACTTGTGCCAATGTAAACTCATAGGTTTTTATTTTATTCAATGTGTTATAATCCATGAATATCATTTATTGTTGTTCCACTTATTTATTTATGCATTCATTGGTTGTTCCTGTATGTGCCCTGACGGGGGATCAAACCCCTCAACCTTGGTGTATGGGGTCGATGCTCTAACTAGCTGAGCTACCTGGCCAGGGCTTCATTTCTTATGTTAAAATTGACCTAGATCAACCAGTAGGAATCCTTTTAAACTGGCTTCTCTGTCCTTTACATATGTCTCATTCATCTTGGAGCACTTCCGTACTTTCTAGTAAACTAAGAGACTTATGGGCAGTTTTAACAAAATAATCACATGTTTGCATCAGCAATAGCCATACAAAAAAATACCAGTAGTGTCAGTCTCCCTTTGTAAGACCCTTGCCCTGAAAGGCTGGTGCATGGAAGGGAAGGGGTTATACCAGGCAGGGAGGCTGCCTCTGGCACCTCGTGTCCAACAAGGCTATGGATAAGCATTTAGTGGCAGAAACCTCCGCATGGGTTTAGGAATTGGGGGCCACTGAGTAGAAGGAAAATGTGCTCACTCTATTTTTTACTCAAGCATCTATGACGTTATTTGTCACGGTCTTTCTCTGCTCTAATATGCAATATAGATGCAGCAAAGGAAAAAAATAAGATTCACAAATCATCAATGATCTTAGATACACAGTGCCCATGCCTCAGCCATCAGTATGCACAAACTGTACTTATATCCGACATCTCTGCACCAGGGGATGAGACCAAATAGGCAGCAACCCAGGGTGTGGGTCAGTTTCAGAGTGTTCTGCACATGTGGCCTCAGACACTTCTCAGCTGGCCCATGAGTGCAACGGGCTAGAGAAGACACGAATCCTGAAGGGAACATGGAGGGAAGTTTGTGTTTCACGCTTCCATTCCCTAATGCAAAGGGTTAAGGTGGTTACATTATTCTCCACTTATAAAAAAGAATGCTAAAAGATTTACCCTAAGCACTAATCTCTCCTCAGACCTTAAAGGAAGATTAATGGTGTGAGTCAGGGATCTAGTTCCATTGCAAATTTTGCCTTAAGATCACCTTTTTCTAGCAGATTGCATGATTACAGAGGATTCATCATAACACGGATGCATTACACCTTCTCTGGTTTGGAGCCCACCACACAATTGGAACTTCAGCTCCGGAAAGCTGAGCCCTCCATCGTGTGTATGAAAAGGGAAAAGGAGCCGTGAGTTAGTCACAGATTTGGCTAGAAAATCAAATTCTGCGAAACTGTAAACAAATTGCCTGGGGGACTTTTCATAGATGGCCTTAAAACTGTGTTTGCCAGATCCGGACCTTACCCCCTGAAAGTGGGAAAACACAATATCCCAAATCTACACACATGATGACAGACCTGAAAGAGAAATAAATTATACCCATAATAGCCTTGATTTAATCTTTGGGGCATGGTTAGACTGAGCACATGAAATAAGGCCAAAACATGTCCTCACATACCACATAACAAAGTAAGCCCTTTTATTTTTGCAATAGACATTAATTTTATGGTTTGGTTAGGCACCATCACCCTCACCTCTCCACTTAGAGAAGAATTTCCCCTCGACTCAAATCCAGAGAAGGAGGGTGGAGGGTGTGGGGAGAAGCAAGAGGCACAAGAACCAAGTGGTCCAAATGCACCGCCCTTTACCTTCTGTTATTTGGAAAAGTGGTCACTTTAAAAGCGATTTAGAAATAAATGTGTTAGCATGTGGAAAGTTAGCCTCCACAGAATGCATAAGGGGTCTCTTGGCACGCAAAAGGTGTCTGATAAAGTGTGTTCCAGACCAAAGCTCCAAATTAAGTATTTGAGAATGTCATCCAAAAGAAAAAGAGAGAGAAGAAAAAAACCCAAATAGTTGGCAAAAACACAGCTGAATCGTGAAACTGTACACCAGACTGCCAAGTCTCAGAGAATACTCTTAGGTACAATTTACTAAACCAACTAAATAAGAGGCAGCCATAAATTACAGATGAGTGCAGATGTTGGTGGACTCAAGAGTCACCTCTAAGCCTATTAAAACTTTAAACACCCTGGTGCTTGATAGCCTGAAAGGTTGAAAATAGGGCTGAGGTAAACTGCTTAAAGAAGAGAGACAGAGACACACAGAGAGACAGAGACAGCTACAGAGAGAGACACACACACACAGAGGTCTACTGCTGGGCACCCAGTCCACCCCATTGGTCCTGCCTGGTACCTGAAACATTTTTTTTAAATGCCTTCAGAAACAACCCCACGGTGCCAATGGAAAGTGAAACTGCTCCAAGAACAAGGGTGCCAACAGAGCTGTTGAAGTCCCAGAGCATTCACTGATATTTAGAAACAAATGCATCAAGAACTTTCTGTAAACACAATCCCATTAAGACAATTCAGGAGGGAAAGCGAGCGTGATGTTAGGTTAGGAAGCCGGCTCCTACACTTCCATCCAAGGAGGTGAGTGTCCATGGCGGTGTGAGAGGAGACCCTGTCTCCACAGTCTGGGTCTCCTCAGACTCGGCTCTACTTCCTGCAGGGGTTCTCCTTGCCTCCGAATAATACAAGGATGAGGTGGCCCCTGTCTGTGCTGTGCACAGGAAGCTAGCACATACATTTAAACTTTGAAAGAGTCACCTCTTCTAAAATGTTAACTAGCTTTTATGCTGAAACAGGTGATTAGTGAACCCCAAATGCAATTCCTCAATGGCTAACATGTTGTCCAGTGATGAAAATATGGGGTCTTCCTCAGTTGTCTTGTAATGATCATCAGATGGGAAGGAAGATGGTCAAGGAGCAGACCATCTGAATCATGACCTGCCTTTACAGTGAGCACCATTCATCAGCAGCAGCTTTCCTAAACGCCTTCCTCTCAGAAGGCTGGGCTGGGGCACCACATGGCATATTCACCAGACGGCCAGATTCTGTCTTCTCAGAACTGACAGCTGAAAGCATAAGTGCTCTGGTCAAAAAAGGTACATGAGGCCAACTGATGAACAAGAATCCTGAGCACAGCATAAGTGATATGTATTTAATTTCATGGCAGAGTACAGACTCGAAAGTCAAACAGAATCCCAAGTGTATCACTTCCTGGTGCCAACGACCTAGGGCAAGTTACCTAACTTCTCTGTGCCCCGGGGTCACATCTGTAAAATGTGATAATCATAAAAATACCCACCAGGATTAGTCAGGGTTCCACAGAGCAATAGCACTAATAGGATGTGTATGTATCCAATGTCTGTTTACAGAAAGAGATTTGAATACCATTATCATCGTCATCATCATCATCATCATCATCATCATCACTAGGTCAGGAGTAATGAGTGGCACAGGCACCATGTGGATATGTTCCCAGCAGAGATCCATTCTTTTCCCAAGCTGTTGGGGAAGGGTCTCATGAAGAAATGGGACTTGTCTTGAAAGAGTGGCTGGAACACTGTGAGGCTGGGTGTGGCTTGGGGGAAACCTGAGCAGGAGCCAAGGGGATTGTACAGGAATAAGAGGAAAGGGTTAGCCTCTGGAACAGAAGGTGACAACCGCAGAGCCTCTAGAAGCCTCTCTAAGAGCTCGGGGTGGGTTGAATGAACTGAGTGCCTGGGATGTAAGATAACTTTGGCAGAAACATTGAAAGGAAGGGCTCAGCAGGAGGTGGGGCCTTCCAAGAAGAGATTGCAATACTCCAAATAATAATCAAAGAATGACCATTTGGTCCACTGCCCCTAAGGACTGTGGAAATGAGGAGGCAGGTGTATAAACAGAGCTGAAAATATGTTAGCGTTTCTTGCTTGGGATGTTGAAAACTGTCTGCAGGTAGATTCCTGTGAGAGGGAAGCTTGGCCCAGCGGGGGAGTAGCACAAAAAGTAAGTGGCATTTTCATTCCATCTTTTCCCTTACGCTGCAGCTTATCTCTCACTTTAAATAAAGCTAGTCTTTTAAAGGTATACCATTAATAAAATAAGACACTAAGTTATTCAGCTCAGTCAAAAGGCTCAAACATAACACTGCATGTTAGACAGTGACAAATTATGTTATTGCTGCCTAACTCCAGTAGACATTCATAATCCAAAAGAAAAATAGAGAAAGAAAGTTAAGTTATGGGATCAGGATACCAGTAAATCCTCACACGTGGGGAGTTGAGAGGGGACGTTCAGACCAGGAACTAAGAATGGACTGCAAAACCACCTGTCATTCAAGGCCAAGAAGGTTTCCTCCATGGATGTCACTTCAACCCATTTCTACTGTTATTTTATTCAAATGAAGACTTTTTCTCCTTGTGAAAACCACATAGATTTATAAGTTTTAGTGAAAAAATCCAATTCCTCTTACATAAACTAATTTTATAGTTAACTTTGTTTGAATTCATCTTTCCACCCATCTTATTCCCTACACATCTTAACCCTGATCTCAAGCCCACCAAGATGCCTAAAGAAAAGGATGGCAGCCCTAACCGGTTTGGCTCAGTGGATAGAGTGTTGGCCTGCGGACTTAAAGGTCCCAGGTTCAATTCTGGTCAAGGGCATGTACCTTGGTTGCAGGCACATCCCCAGTCGGGCAGGGGGGTGGGGGGGTGCAGGAGGCAGCTGATCGATGTTTCTAACTCTCTATCCCTCTCCCTTCATCTCTGTAGAAAATCAATAAAATATATATTTAAAAAAAAAGAAAAGAAAAGGATGGCAAATGAAAAAACTGACAACTTGGTGTCCCAGATGGCAGTGCTCAGACACAATAGTGGTTCATCTCATCTGACCTGTGTTGATCTTGCATTACAACTCCTTAAACTTCCTTGAAAATTCTCATGTGCCCAGGCTAGAAGCCTAATTTGGATTGGTGTGGGAGATGACCAGATACCAACTGCACTCAAATTTTTGTAGTAGGTAACGATGAAGGGAGAGGGAGAGAGAGAGAGTAACATCAATGTGAGAGGGAAACATCAATTGGTTGCCTCCTGTATGCACCCTGACTGTGGACTCAGCCCACGACCATGAACTGAGCCCACGACCTGGGCACATGCCCTGACCAGGAATTGAACCAGGGACCTCTCGGTTAATGAGACAATGCTCAACCACTGAGCAACACCGGCCACTTAGAGACTGAGAACACTGTTTGGGGAGAGGTGCAGATAGCACACTTCACTGACCACACAGACACTACCAACCCTGGCTCAGTGCCCTCGAAGGGACTCCTCAAATTGAGGGCCCTGCCCTGAAGATGGGCCTTGCCTGGCTCAACAAAGAAAAAACCAAATGGTTACCTTTCAGCCTCACAGGGCCGAGGGGGCACCGCAAGCTCAGTTTCTTCCTTTCAAAAGCAGGACAAAATTCTGACGGTGATCTGGAAGGATGGGTGAGGGTACGTAAGAAAATGTGGATTAAAAAATCAACGGAGCCCTAGTTCCCTTGTCTCCACATTTATAAACCAGCAGCACAGGGATTCCCGACAGACTTTCTCCCGCCATAATTCTTTTTTTAACTCCAGAAGTTAGGAGATCTGAGCCAAGTTTTCTTTCTCCTTTCCCTGGAGAAAACGGAAAAAAAGGCCTGTGTCCTGCATTTTAAAACATCTGGTGGGGCCATCAGGAGAAAAAAACATGAAGGCTATAATTTAACTTACCTTTTGGGATAGTTTTTATTACATTTACTTTCTTGGATACACAAAAAGTTTGGCATTTTCCCCATTAGTTAATGGGTTCGGAATTTTATTAATCAATGTCTAAATGTTCATAAAATAATGCCACCTTTTAAAACCAGGGGCAAGGACCATTTCCAAATGCTTCCAGTCAGAAGGAATAATATTAAAAATGCAGGTTGCAAATGTGTTAAAACCAGTCTTTGGGGAGTGGGGCATAAGCTCTCAATTATCCCAACCACCTCCAGAGCCAGAGATCAAGGCCAGAAACGCACCCCGGGCAAGGAATGCACCCAACTACGCCTGTGGGGCTCTCACGTAGCCACGCTGAACAGCTCGCTTCCCTCCACCCCAGCCCACATGAAACCCCTTGAGTCCAGCCTTTACTTCTGTCCCACGGGAGTCAGAGCGGTGGGGCACTAATCACTCATCCCAAGAGTGTGTGGATGCCTCTCCCTGGGGGTTACGTGCTCCCCTCTACGTGCTGGGAAAGTTGGAAGCTTACCTCACATCCCCCCTTTTTTTCAGAGTACTTATTCCCTCTATTATTTAGTATGACTGTTTATGTCAGCTTCCCCCACTTGTTGGTAAAATTAATGAGAGCAGGGTCCATGCATGTCTTGCTCACATTCAAAATCAAGCACTCAGCACAGAGCCTCATATAAAGTAGGTGTTTAATAGTTAACAAATGGCTGGCTGGGGTGGCTCAGTGGAGGTCACGGTTCGATTCCCAGTCAGAGCATATGCTTGGTTGCAGGCTTGATTCCCCATGTAGGGCATGCAGGAGGCAGCCGATCGATGATTCTCTCTCATCATTGGTGTTTCTCTCTCTCTCTCTCTCTCTCTCTCTCTCTCTCTCTCTCTCTCTCTTTTTCTCTCTCTCCCTTTGTCTCTGAAGTCAATAAAAAAAATATTTTTTAAAAGTTAACAAATTGCACCATTTGAATTCCCAAACAAATGTGACAGCTTCCTATACCACTCCCCCCCACCCATACCTTTGCTCATGGCTTTCTGTCCCCTGGAAAAGCCACACCTCTTGTCTCTCCACCTTGTACCCTCTCTACCACCATAGGTTAGAATTGAAATCCTGACCATCCTTCACAAACACTCACCTCACATGTTGCCTCTCCAATGTGTGTTTCTGAACTCCCCAGCTGTTTGTCCTCAGTTCCTGCTCTCAATCAACATTTTAATTCTATTTGTTTTATTCTTACAGCACTTGCTATATGCTACCTTATAAGTTCCCTTCTAAATTGCAAACTCAGAGTCCAGGTATCATTCCTCTTTCAAACTCAGAGTGTCTTCTCCTCAGACAAGATTAAATGCATACTGATGGCAAGAAAGATGCATGAAGAGAAAGAAAATCACTTAGTTGTTATATTGACTAAGACTCAATAAATTAATTTATACATAGATATAAATGACTGCCCAAAGGATTATGTACCTAAAGATATATAATGTGGATAACCCATTAAATGAAAGAATGACTGTAATGATGGAACTTCACATACGTCGTTTCGGGGTTTCCTGGCATCACCTCACATTTTAGGAGCTCTTCTCCTTTGGATAAAATCATCCTTGAGGACAGGATGTCTCAGGCTTCCCAAGAGGTATTTGTCTTCCAGGAGGCCAGGTGCAAGCTTATAACACCGTTCAACTCAAAATAAAACATGCTAACTGTCACATTCTCTCTTTTCCATCCACTAAAATGTGTGGCTGAGGGAAAGTGATGGACCTGTCCGAAGCTTGTTTTCCTGATCTGTCAGGTGGGACTGATAATCCTGCTTCCCCAGGCTCTTAGGAGAACAAGTGGTCTCCTGCAGGCAAGTGGGAGCACCAGCGTGGCCTTTGGCAGGACTGTTTCCACCGGGCCCTCCACCACGGCGGGTGTGCTGTGAGGCTCTGCGTGGCTTTGGCCGGAGAATGGAACCTGCCACTCTCCCCGCTCGGATGCTGCAGGGAGCTGTTCTAACCTCCTCCCTGGGCCTGCGGGGCACTGTGATAGGAGGCAATGAGAGGCAAGCTCCCTGACTCTTACGAATTCCTCCACCTCCGGGCTCATGGAGACCAAAGGAGCTTTTCCCAGGGAGGAGAGAAGCATTCCAGTCCATTGACATAAGAGTCCCGTGGGATGGTCCAGGGAAGTCATCGTGCAGCAAAGAGACTGAAGAGATTGTGTGGCGGAGGCTCAGGAGAATGCAAGGTCACAGGGTCAAGCACGCAGAGTGAGAAGAGGAGAGTGCTTCTGCCAGCTCCTTCCCATGAACAAACACACCAAGCACCAAGAGCGCACACACACACACACACACACACACACACACGTTCAAAATCCCCCAAATGCCAAGGTTTCCCTTGGGAAAAAAATCATAGTTCCTGGCAGAAAACTGTGAAGGGAATTGTGAGGGGCCGGCCCGTCTGGCCCAGCTTTGCTCAGACGCCCCATGCATGAAAGATTCTGCTCGCTCTTAAGGCCAGAGCCCCAGGCCAGCCTTCTGCTCCCTGGCTCTCCTCGGGGAGGGCTCAGTCTCGCTGCCAACTGGCAGGGAATCCAAACGAATTGGCAGGATCCCACCTTGCGGTAAGTGAATGCATGTGCACCTCTCAAACTCACAGCGGACACCCGTTCGCCCGGTCCACCACCCCCCTCCCCTTTCAGGAAGGCTGGGGTGGCCGCCACCAGTGCTGGAAGGTCGCCCCCAGGGAACAAGAAGTGGCCTGTGCTCCCAAGACCCCTGAATATATAAAGCCTTTCTGCTCAAGCAGTCAGGCACTGGCTCTTCCTCATGCATCGGACTCTCGCTACACATTTCTGTGGCATGTGCTATGTCCCAAGTTGAGAGAAGTTGGTGGAGCTGAAAAATCCCCCCAAAGTTAGCCACTGAGCATATGCATCCGAATGTGCCCCAGGGAACACAGCCCAGAATTAAATCTCAGTTCATTAAATCTCAGTGGAAAAGTAAGTCTGACCACTGTCATGCTGAGTCCAGAAAAGATCAGCTAAGGGATGAGGGAGATCGGGAGGCTTGTAACTGCAGGGCAGCGGGGGACAGGGGCTACCATGCACTGCTTACATAGGAGTCCTTGGACCATCTGAACTAACGAGACCTGAAGGAAGGACGGGAGAAAGGGAGAGCTGGGGGGCTGGACAATTTACACCTGGTCTCCTTCTCCTTGGAGGGCCCTCCCTCTGCTCTGGTCTTTGTCATTGTCACATTCTCCTCTTTGTCTTTGTCACATTCCCTCCCCCACCCCATTTTAGTTCAACTCTTCAAGAGAGTGAATTTTCTGTTTGATGATTAACGCTTTGAGAAATGTTGGAGGGGGGATCAGTGTCACTGTTGCATAAGCCTGTGTGGTTAGACGGGTGGGGTGATGCAGTAAGTGCCAAGTGTTTCAGGACAGAGAAGAAAGTTTGGAAATCCTTCTGTAGAGAGTGGAAAATAATGGCCAACAGAAGGCCACTGGGGAGGGCTCAGTGGCCAGCTGTGGTTCAAGGCCACCTGCAAGAAGTGGCGCCCATCTATCTGCAGGGCTGTGTGATTTCTCTCCAGCTGCTGTTGGCAGCTTGGGTAGAAGCATGGACGAAACAGGTGTGATGGAGGCCAGACAGGAGTGTCTGAGGGACAGTGAGACAGAGAGGGGAGGGTTGTGGAGGAGAGGGGTTGACTTCATGGCCTACCAGCAACTCTGCAGGGGAGGGAAATAAAGGCAGGAGGCAGCTGAAGGGTAGAGAGAAAATCCAGGGCGCAGGAAACGGGACATTCTGTGGTGCCCTTACAGAGACCATTGTATTTATGAGGCCTTCCCTGAGCAGAGCTGCTGAAGGGATCTGCTGAGCTCCTGGGACTGGGATCCCAATCTGCTCTAGCTTGGTCGTCAGCACCCTCAGGAGACCTCTGTTATACACCTGATTTAGCTCCTTCTCCACAATCTGCACTCTCTCTGCTTCACTTGATCTCACACAGGACTGTGGGAGAGGCAGAGAGGAGACTAGGAGAGACACCTATAGAAGGCAGGGGCAGAGAAAGATGGATTTAAAAAAAATCCTTGGTGGATAGGGATATAGGAAGTCTGCCACCCTCAACTTGCTGCCCATCAGCTATAGCTCAGACCACCAGGTAGGAACAACAGGGGGCCAGCAAGGCCACGGATGAGTCAACCTTGACTTCCCACACTTCTCAGCCCAATCCCTCCCTCTGGGACAAAAGAAAGAGGAGAAAGCTCTTCAGCTCCTCAACCCCACCTTCTACACCTGCTGCAAGGGCAGGAAGGCTTCATGCTGAGCTTTGCAGTGACCACCTGAGACCCTGAGCATCCACAAGCCCTCCCAGTGCCAGGTCAAGTTAGGTTGTAGCCTGTCTGAGCCCTGCCTAACGTTCTTTCAGGAGAAAAACAAAAACAAGCAAGTGCTTTTTGTTTTATTTTTTTCTGTTGATGTTTGAAAACTGACACATAACACATCTGTAGAAATTCTCACTAAAACTAAAATTCCATTTGAATTCAACATCCCACAGCCTGAATGTGCTGTGCTCAGCTTCGTCCTGCTGACACTTCTGCTTGGCCGGCCCCGGTGTCCTTGGCACTAATGTCTACCCTATTGGACAGCTGGCGAAGGTGTAGGGAGCTATGCATCTTTATATTTGCTTTTAGAACAAAATTGGGAAGGTGTTTTGGAAGGCAATTTGAGGATACCATTCAAAGTCTCCACCCGGAATAACCATCAGGTTTATCTCTAGAAATTTATCCCAGAGAAATACTCAATGATTTATGAATAAAAATGGTGATACAAGTGTTCTTTTCAAAAGCAGAAAAATGTTAAAAAGTAAAGATTTGGTGGAATGAGTTATAGCACAAAGGAATATTTCTACACCATTAACGATTATTTATTATTACATATTTATTGCAAGAAGAGGCTCACGGTACAGGAGTTAGATAAAATGAGCCTGTTTGGGTGAAATGGTTTAGGAAAGAAGAGGAAATAGGGAGGGAGAGACGAAAGGACAGGAAAGTCTAAGGATGGCGTGAACCAGCAAGATTCGGTCTTCACTCCCATCTCTGCTGCTCACGCTTAAATCTCATGATTTTGATGATTCCTATCATGGGAAACTGTTACACCACAAATTAAATCCTCATTTTGAAAAGAATAAAAGTCTAAGGAATGCACCTTAAAATGCTTCTCATGCTTGTATTTTATAAATGTTCCTTATGAGTCATATTATTTTTTTTTAATTGGAGGGAAAATCAACACACACACACACACACACACACACACTACTAGCTAAGCTGAAACTCTCAGATGAGATTCCCGTTGGCCAGCCAGATTCCCGTTGGCCAGCCTCCTGCCCAGGGCCCTGGGGAGCAGGCCCACCCAGCGAAGGCAGGAAAAGGCATGTGGAAGGCAGGACGGTAGAATGCCCAGCTACCCAACATCCCCTACTACTAGCAAGGACATGTCAACCAAACCAAATCTCCTCCTACACAATATTTTTGTTTTCAGAGCCCAAAATACTGGATCTACAGCAAAAGCAGAAAGCCCTGAAGGGCTAGGCTGGCTCTAAGGAGGTTATTTCAATCCATGGCTTTACATTCTTAGTCAAAATAGTATAAATGTTTGCTTCCTGTTAAGGCGCAGTGAGCATGTGCCATCCACATGGTGGCTGGGTTGCTAAGTGTCATGAGCATGGAGCTGGGACAGTCAGAAGGGCTGTGGTCCCAGCAGCTGGCCCCTGACACTAGCATCTCCATTCATCCTGTAGGCCTCAGTGACTTCTTCTGCAATAATAAGTCATGTGTATCGAGTAATAGCCTGCATAGTGGTCAGTACTTTTCCCACCCTGTCTGTGGAGCTCCATGGTTTAGTGCAGGTGCAGGGGGCAAGAGGACTAAAATGGGGGCCAAGGAAGAAGCCAAATGGGCAGCACCCTGGACACCCCCCCCAACCCCTCCCCGCTATAGCTAGAGCAGCTCCATTCAATCTCTTTTATATATTAAAGTTCAAGCTAAGATTTTATCTGGAAAAAACTTCTACAATAACAAGTTTGAAAACCACCAGCCTAGTAAGTCTGATGTTCTTTGTCATAAAATATCACCCCTAAGCACAGTGGACTTCGTATTTTCCAGTGAAGGCAGGCAGTGACCACCTGGATCCTTTTTTCAATTTTCAGTATGATTTATTTATTCACACAGAGGAAGGCTGCTGTCTGTGGGTACAGCCTCAGAAACAAGATTCAAACATGCACCAGACAAGGATGTGTTATTAACTCGTCCTCCCACAAAGGGAGCGGGAGATCCAGAAAACTGGCATCTCTACAAGGCACCTGGCTCCAATTAGTCCTGGCCCTGGGTGAGAGGCTCTGTGCAAGAGTGCTCGAAAGTGAAGTGGTGCTATTTTGGGCTCTGCTTGGGTTTTATGGGGTATTTTCTTTCCATATGAGGAAATGGTTCATTGCTCTCTTCTCCATGGTACCTGCTATTTTGCAATGGCGATGTCTATGTTTGTGTGTATATGCCCTTCGGTAGTGGATCTCTGCATTTTACATGTACATTGAATGAAGGGGAATGTACACCAAACGTTATTTCTCAACATGAAAGCACCACAGCAGAACTTTCAAAGCATTCTTATTCTTTGATTAAGCAAGATTAAAAATCTTAAGCAACATTAAAATGCTCTCCTTTTCTGGACATACGGGGGAAGAGGAGAAGGAAGCAGGAAGAGAGGAGGAGGGGGGAAGAAAGAAGAGGAGAAGATAGAGAAATTAAATTTTACTTATTTCAGAGCAAACTTTTTAATCTCAAGTATACTTGATTTCAGTTCGGAAGGGCTGGGGAATTCTCAGCTTGTTGTTTCCATCAACTTGAAAAGCCAAACCGTCTATGGGAAGGGCTGTCATGGGGACCTGGGCTTGATTGCATCTTGCTGTTATCTCTTGGGCAATGTTGTGGGGACCCTGAGGAGCATGAAGTCATGGTGACAGAATCCAGAGTCATCTAGCCAAAAAATAAAACCACTCACCTACCTAGTTACCACTCTCTCCCTCTCCCATCTCTCTGTCTCTCTGTCTTTCTTGCTGTCTCTCCCTTCTCTCTCTCTCTCTCTCCCCCCCCACACACACACATAAACATGGGATGAAGATTGTTATCAGCTCATGGTTTCATGATTGGCCCCCCTCTTCTTCCCACCCCCATGTACATCCTGCCCAGGCACTGGTGAAGGTCTGGGCAACCTCTCAAGACCCACTCCTGGACAAACTGGCCTTCCCAAACATGGCACACTGCATTAGAAAGTGAGGGCACTGGGAACTTTTCTACCTGACATTAGAATGTGAGGGCACTGGGGACGTTTCTGTAGCCTAAGGAGGATTTTCACTGGATTTAAATTACATTGACTTTTGCCGGTATTTTGTTGTTCACAAAAGGCTGAACTTGTCTTATTGTGAATCATCTCCATAGTTGTATGGAAGGGCTTTGAGGGTTGACAAATTTGTTCAGCTAGGGTGGGTTTTATAACACAGTGCAGAAGGAAAAGATGACTTCAGGGAAGGCTTGAGTTTGTGTTTTAGCAGATGCACCAGGAAAAGAAGGTCTGAATTCACAGCACACCTGCCCTGGTGTGTGCTGGCAGTGGTCATAAAGCTAACATGCTCACATGACACCATTCACAGAAACGTCTCTGAGCCCTTCACCCAAACAAACTCATTTAATCCTCACAGCTCCCCAACTGTGGTGAGTCCTGTCTGTCATTGTCCTCATTTTATGCAAGATGACTCTTCCTGACAGTTACCTTCACCTGTGTCAATATCATGCCCCCCTCAGGCCTGTGCACAGGACTCCAAACTTATCAAGAGATTGAATGATTTCAGGAAATCAGATCCTAGTAACTACTAAACTAGCTTGGCTGACATGATTCTAAGACAAAGGAAAAGTCTTTTTGTTCAGGCTGGCAAATCCATGCCATATATTAGCAGCACACAGATTGTCTTATTGCACTGACTATAATCTCCATTATGATGTTAAAAAGGAGTAATGAGAGAAGATATCTTTGCTTTGACAATCTTAGTGGAAAATATTCAGTTTTTTATCATTAAGTATGATGTTAACTAGAGATTTTTCATAGGTTTCCTTTAGTAGTTTGGGGAAGTTTTTTTCTAATTCCAGTTTTGTTAAGTGTTTTTATCATGAACAAATATTGAATTTTGTTAAATGTTTTTCCTGCAGCTATCAAGATAATCATATGGTTTGTCTTTTCTATGTTATTGAATTATTGATTTACAAACATTAAACCAACCTTGCATTCCTGAGATAAACCCCATTTGGTCATCATGCATTATCATTTTTATATATGACTGCATTCAATTTACTATTTTTAAAAGGATTTTCATTTTATGTTTGTGAGAGTTATTGGCCTGTAGTTTTCTTTTCTTATAATGTCTTTCTCTGGTGTTTGGTATCAGAGTAACGCTGGTTTCACATAACAAACCAGGAGATTCAGTTCCAAGCGGATTTTCAGTATGATCAGAGATCTGAAAAGGAATTATAAGATCTGATCCTGATCTGTTTGCTTTTCTTTCAGCTCTCTCTTATTCACAGTTTAAAGTTGAAAGAATTGTCATATCTGTTTGTTAGAATTCTGCAGAAGAGAAATGAAGGTTGATTTTCAAATGACCATTAAGAGTCAAGGAAATAAAATATCATTTCCTTCTGAGTAACAAGAAGAATACGACATTTATACAGTGGTAGTTATAATTCCTTTATTGATCAAAGTGATCAATATTAGGGTCCTTTGTTACCATAACTAAGGATAATGGGAGAAGCAATCCTTGGATTCAATGACTACCAGTCTCCAAAAGAGAGATTGAAATGCAATGCCAATATGCCCAGTAAATTTTAACTTGGTCTGGATATTTAGTGAGAGCATGCTGAGGAAGTCTATTTGAAGACTCTCATTTCTATAGATCAGTTCTGTCAATGGGATAATCTATGGTAATGGAAATACTTCTGTGATGTCCAATAAAGTAGTCACTATCCATAAGAGATTGTTGAGCAGTTAAAATGTGACTAGTGTGACAAGAAATTAAATTTTAATTAATTTTTAAAGCTTAAATTTAAATAACCACATGTGGCTAGTGACTAGAAAATTAGTGCAACTATAGAGTGCCAACTTTGCCTTTTGAAAATTTTTAAAAACAAAAGTTCTCTCTAAGAAAAGGGTGACTAAAACTTGGGAACAGGTTATAGGGCTAGAGATATAAGGCTCATTGGACAGCTGGCAGGTGAACTTTCCATCAGATTACAGGCTAATAGAATCTCTTTAATGAATTCTACTGTGGTTTACTTTGGCATTATTACCATCATGCTGACAAAAGCATAAAGTTGACAATGGATGGCAACATTGTTCTTTTTATTTTGAAAATAGATATGCTTATGATGCTTTGTATTTTTATATACATATGATGCCTCTCTGTGGGAGGCATCAAATTGAATATTCAGCATGACTTCTCTGAGGTTTGATTCCCACACACTGAATAAATGTTTTGGCTCTGGGGGTGGTAGCGTGAATGCCCGAGCCTTATATCACCAATAAAAGATTCAAAAAAGAATCAAACTTCATTTTTGCTTTTTTGTTTCTTGCCTTTCCTTCTCTGTTTATTTTTTCTTTCCTTCTTTTCTATTTCTTCCTTAATAACTAAGATGGACGAGGGGAATGATTAAAAATAAATGGCATGCTTTGGAGTAGCATTGGGCTTGACTCCATTTTTATGCATTTCTCTCAAAGGACCTTTTATGTTAAATCACTTACTTGCTATCAGAGATATTCACAGTGAACACAACTTAGAGATTCATCAAAATGACAAAACTGAGAGTCTCCAGGGCAGGAAAAGGTCACCAGACTCTGTACAAGCGCTTGATCTGTTTGAGTTCTTAACAAATGCTCCCAGGATGGTGGTGCCTTTGTTCTCCTCTATTCTGGTGGAAATGATTTAGTGAATGCTCTGCACCTTTCTCTTCCTTCAAAGCCACCCTTGACCCTTCACCCCCACCCTTTCACATTAGATCTTTTTGCTTCGTTGGCCTTTCCGGATGAGGAAGAGTCTCACCAAATCAAGAATGCACCTTTTCAGAAAAGGTCAATTAGTCCTGGGAAGTAATGAGGACTAAGCTGCCCTCTCCACTTTGACCATTGATTTAAATGCCATTCACAGGCTCCAGGGTGCTAGAGAGGCAGTGCTCTGGAAACTGATGAGGGACTTCATCCTCCATTCCCATAACCCATGCCCAGTCACCCCAGAGAATCGGCCACCAGCCATAGCTCCCTCCCACCCAGCTACATGGTAACCAAAACAAGCCCCTTCTTTGTACACTTTCTGTAGAGTGTAATTGCCAACTGGTGAAAGAGAAGAATGGAAAGGAAATGTATTGAGAGAGCTTTGACAAAATTATCGTAACAAGGGTTCTGATGCCCCAGCTTTATATGCCAAGGGCCCAACTTTATGGCATGGTCCATGCCTGGAGTCTGGATGCTGCCAGGGACTGCTCCATACAGAACCTGGCACCTTCAATAATGCCATATACACCACATGGGCCAGCTGTGCTCCCCAAAACCATAGACTCTCCAGAGTCAGAAGAACTTGGGCATTTCCCCTTTCTCAATATGAGGATTCCCTCTTCAAGTGCCTGACAAGAGGCCACCAGGGGTAGACTCCACTACTTCAGAATAGATCCAAATAGAACCCAATATTTCATGAGCTATTATACTTGCCTTGATTTTATTATTTTTTCTACAAGCTAAATTTCCCTGGTTCTTTCCATTGTGCCTCATATGACATGATTTTGAGGTCCTTCTTTGTCCTCTTTGTCCTGGTCAATCTTACAGTTAAGGTTAGTAAAGATATTCAATATATATATATATATATATATATAT
>NW_005871049.1:21598351-21602484 GCF_000147115.1 Myotis lucifugus | reverse complement strand
TCCTCTGGCACCCGGGACCCGGGCCTTTGCTCTGGCTGGGCTCCAGCCAGAGCCCCCTTCCCCCCCCCTCCCCCCCAGCTGTCAGGCTTTGCAGCTCCGCTGATCCCAGGGCCGGGAGGCCTCACGGCTCCGCTGATCTCGGGGCCATGAGGCCTCAAGGCTCCGCTGATCTCGGGGCCGTGAGGCCTTGCTGCTCAGAGGCTTCGGGGCCGTTTGGCTTCGCTCCACCGCTTGGAGCCTACGTATGCAAAATTAACCGCCATCTTTGTTGGCGGTTAATTTGCATATCGCTCTGATTAGCCAATGGGAAGCATAGCGAAGGTACGGTCAATTACCCTTTTTGTCTTTTATTAGATAGGATATATATATCAAAAAAAGGAACAGTGTTTTAAAGGCTCATTAAGCTGACTTTCCAAACAACTCATACTCAAATGATGTAGCTCGAGTCAAAATCCAGAGAGCTTTTTTATTTTAAGCTATCCTGATTATAATGCGATTCAGTTGGTTGAGAGCTACTAGAAAGTTCCCATCACAAATCCACTGAGGCTGAACATGAACATGGTATTCTTACTGAAGAGCCTGGTTCTCATGAACTGAAGAGTACTTTGTACTTTCAACAACTGTTTATAAACTAGAGCCCCAGGTGGTCCAGTCTCTGAAGTTATAGCATTCAGGTAAATACAGTCCAATAACTGTAAGTAGTTAAAAGCAATTCTAATATTTTCTTGAATATGTTTTTTTAATTTTTAAAAAAATATGTTTGTTTTTTATTTGTTTTTTTGTTTTGTTTTGTTTTTGTTTGTTTTTTGTTTGTTTGTTTTTTAGAGAGAGAGAGGGGGAATCAAATTCTCAATCCAGCATGTGCCCTGACCAGAATCAAACCTGTGACCTCCTGGTGCACTGGATGACACTCAACCAACTGAGCCACACCGGCTGGGCTTTTCTTGAATATCTTAAAGGAATATCTTAAAGGATGTCAAAAATAACCAACTTATAACCTATAGTGATGTTTCTTAAAAGTCCCCTTTTCAAATTATTTTCCTTCTCAGTATCAGTCATATTTCCAACTTCCCCAAATCTTTTTTCTATATAGCTCATTCTCAACCTCCAATTCCAAAATCTTCCTATAAAAATAAGTTTGCACAAAACCTGTTCCCTACCCAGAGGTTTTCTGAGAACACACAAGAACCCATTCTGCACTCACACATGCAGTCCCACAGTGCGAGCTAGTTAACACCCTATGGGCAAAACTTGACTGATGGAGAATAGGAGCTGCTTGACAAATATTTCCTTGTTTCTTCCCCTGCATATTTCAAAAACATTTCATATTATCCTAGGGAGGTAAATTTGTAAGATACTTAATACCCTTTAATAAATTCTTTTGTTTTGATGGAAATGTCAAAGTTAATTATGTTGTTTACTACCAAGAACCATGTCCAATAAACATTCCAGTAGTAGTTATTTGAGTTCCAGCTTCCCTGGGTCCTTGACAACACCGATTGTTATCAATTAAAATAAGCAAACAAAATGAAACAAAAACAATTCCTTAGGATCCAGACTTATAGGACAAGAAAAGCAAATAGATTTCCACAGTGTCCATAGTTGAGCTCTTGACTCTGCTACAGATTGAGTTCAAGATTTATATAATTCAGGGATCATAGGAATTTAGCTGAAAGATTATTTCCATCCTTTTCTTACTCTGATCACTGTATTGTGACCCCAGGTTTCATGTGATGCTTGGTGGAAAACATACATTTTGCAAAGCATGACTTTCCAGTTGGTAAACTAGACGAGGGATTTTTCTGGCCTACTGGAGGATATCATGGATTCCTTCTCACCTGAGGACCTGCTTCTCAAAGCATTTATCTAAATTGCCTTGCCTCATAACAACTTCTCAAACTTCTTTACTATGCCGAAACCGGTTTGGCTCAGTGGATAGAGCGTCGGCCTGCGGACTGAAAGGTCCCAGGTTCGATTCCGGTCAAGGGCATGTACCTGGGTTGCGGGCACATCCCCAGTAGGAGATGTGCAGGAGGCAGCTGGTCGATGTTTCTCTCTCATCGATGTTTCTAACTCTCTCTCTCCCTTCCTCTCTGTAAAAAATCAATAAAATATATTTAAAAAAAAAAAAAAAAACTTCTTTACTAAAGTACCCCTAATAACAGAGTGAATACTTTCCCTTCAAGATAACAGTGGCAGAGTAGTGTCACAACTTGGATTTTAAATGTCCTTGAAATTTTGTTTGTATCAAGAAATGAATTCAAGTTTTACATTCTGCTCTCTAAAATGTTGATGTCTACTTTGACATAAAAATAATAAATAGACTTACTTACTAAGGATACTTCCAATTAAATAAAACAGATAGAACACTGCATTTATCTCTGCTCTATCCTAAGATGGTACTACAAATAATTGTATTTATTTATTTTAAAATATATTTTTATTGATTTCAGAGAGGAAGAGAGAGATAGAATCATCAGTGATGAGAGAGAATCATTGATCAGCTACCTCCTGCATGTCCCACACTAGGGATTAAGCCCACAACTTGGGCATGCACTCTGACCAGAATTGAACTGTGACTTCCTGGTTCATAGGTCGATGCTCAGCCACTGAGCCACACCAGCCGGGCTAAAAAAATTTTAAATTATATAATCCTACAAAAACAAAGAGATCACAACAGAGAATAATGCTGAAAAAGAGATGCAGCCAAGAAAAGACAGAAAACAAATTGATTAAAACTGCCTGACTTAGCAAAGTAGAGAAAGTGAGGACCTAAAATGACTGGGGAGGCAAAAACCAAGCAAACAAACAAAATCCCAGAAAATCTGGGCTGCAAAATTCCAAGGATGGCCAAGAATTGATGGACCAGTATTTCTAAAAACAGAGTTGAGGACTGGGACTGAAAACAGAGGAAATCAGCTGCAAGTCTATTTAGGGAGCACATTGATGCCCCTCTTCCTATATGACCAGATGACTATAGCCCCCAAGCCCCAGTCTAGAAGCAGACAGAAGGTTTACTTTCTGGAAAACCAAGCCAGAAAGGCTGGGTACCAGACCTAGCAGTGTAGGGGAGGGAAGCCCCTACCAAAAAAAAAAAGGATTCAGTGAGTCTACCTATAAAAACGTGACTACCCGGCCCTCTTCCTTCAGTCAGCTCCCCAACAGCTGGCAGCCAGAGAGACTGCCCTAAAGAAAAGAACTAAGGAAATTGACATCTGTGTTGCCAGAGGGAAGGGAGTGACAAGATGGTGAAAAAGGTAAAGGGGAATAGGAAATACAAACTTCCATCTGTTAAATAAATAAGTCACAGGGCTGTAATGTATAGCACAGGAAATATAGTCAATAATCTATATATCTAAAAGGCTAATATGCTAAGTGTCCCTCTGACCGTCCAACTGGTCGCTATGACACGCACTGACCACCAGGGAGCAGATGCTCAAAACAGTAGCTGCCATGATGCACATTTACAAAGAAACGGCACCACGGACCTGGAGCTGACAAAGCAACACTCAGCTCCCCCCAAGTGGGACACAGGCCCCGCCACCACCCCGGAGTGACAGCCCACCAAATCACAGCCAACGCTGCTGAGACCCCAAGGCTCAAAATGTGGCCCACAGCCCAGCCCAGAAACGGTGGCT
This sequence comes from Myotis lucifugus, assembly GCF_000147115.1. Classification (NCBI taxonomy): domain Eukaryota; kingdom Metazoa; phylum Chordata; class Mammalia; order Chiroptera; family Vespertilionidae; genus Myotis; species Myotis lucifugus. The sequence goes on along the minus strand of NW_005871049.1, from coordinate 21,598,846 downwards.
GTGGGCACCAGGTAATGATGTCAGATAGCAATGCCCAGCTTCCTCTCCCTAGCAACTAGCCTCCTTGGAGTTTCTTCAGCCCAGGAACACAACTTGTTTTATAGCCAGGTGCAAACATTTTACACTTTAATCAAATGTCTGTGAAGTGTTTTCCTGTGCTTCATCTCATTTGATCCTCACAGAAGTCCTGAAGTAGGTAGATAGGAGACTTGATAGAATCCTATTTTCTTTTCCTTAGCCAGAAAACAGAGATTAAGAAAGTTTAGAAACTTGACCCAAGTGAAAAGAAGAAATGGTGGACCTTGAAAATGACTTCAGGTTTTCTCATTGTGCAGAATATAGTCAAACACTGCTGCAGTTAAATATTTTACCCTTTATTCTCCCTGCATGATCTACAATAATAATCTGCTTCATGTTGATATTTACTGCTTTGTTGCTGACAATTACCTCAAAGAGAAGTTGGGGTGCTTCATTGGGCTGGAATAGTTTAGCTAA
>NW_005871049.1:21482983-21598251 GCF_000147115.1 Myotis lucifugus | reverse complement strand
TATATATATATATATATATATATATATATATATATATATATTTATATATTGACTCACGCATGCGTGATACATATAAAGCTCTCACTGGCGCCAATCACACATGTGTATGTTTCCATCTGTCATTGTTGATCATGAATTTGGCTGACACTTCTATTATAGAGAAACAGCGAATAGCAATATTAAAATATTTCTTCTAATTAATTTCCTTTCAATGTGCGTGAATCCATGCACCAGGTCACTAGTATCATAATAACTTCGTATGGTGACAGATAGTTAGTAGACTTATCTTGGTGATCATGTTGCAAGGTATATAAATATAGAATCACTGTGTTGTACACCTGAAACTAATATAATATTGTATGCCAATGATAATTTATTTTGAAAAAAAAGAAAGAAATTGACATCTGTAGAACACAAGTGAAAACCCAGCCCAGGCCCCTGCAGCAGTTGGGTAGCAAGGGCAGGGCTGGGAGTGTCAGCCTAGGGTGTAAGCAATAAGGGATCCATTGCAGAGAATTTAAAACCAATCATTAAATTGAGGAAAAGTTTGATTGTTTGTTTAGTATTTATTTTATGCATAACTGTGCAGCAATTCTAAACAACCTCAGTGATAAAATATTCCTTCTTCCCCCAAAAGTATTTTCTACATCTAAGTTCTAAACAATTACTGTGGCTGCTGTGGAATATCAATGATGTGTGCATAAACTTTGAATTAGCACATTTTATTTACTACCTGGAAGTTAATTCGGAAAACTCCCCAATTTTTAGTTGATCCCTGTTAACACAAAGTCAGCTATGCGTGTTCATTTCTAAAGTAAGCTCAAAGGTTCAAATTCAAGTTAGTTTCAGCTCAGTGTGTCTCCAATCCCAGTGGTACTACATGTTCCTGTGCTTACACAGTAGACTCAAAAGTAAACAATTACACCACAATAAGTGCAAAGACAGAAAACTTTGAATGACTGAATTTTGTCATTCTACATAACCACTCAGAGGTTTTATTGATGCTTAAAATTTAAAGCAATGACACAGAGAACTAAGAAGAATAATAGTTTGTCAATTGCAAAATTTAGTGTACTAGTAGAGGTGAAAAAATTTGAATAAAATTAATACTTTAAAATTGAAATGTATTCTCCTTGAAGATTGAAATTTATTATTTGTGTTAATTGTTTTCAACTAAAGAACTAATCAAAAAATAATTATTATAAGTGATTTTTATCTTTGCTGAAAATAATTTTTGTTATCTCTCTCTCTTAATTGATCTGATCCAGGTAATAAATATGCTGGGTACACCTCTAGTTTGAACCCTACTTCACTCCTACTTCACAGTCAGCCAGTGATCATCAGAGACAAGAAATGCAGAGACCAAAATGAACAAACCAAAAAGATGAAGCAGAGACCAGGCTGGGACAGAAGGAAAGTTAAACCTCAATCTAAAATCCTTAGAGATAAAAGAAAATATGGCCTCCTGGAACAGGAATAACAAAAACAGGATGTTATTTTTAAAATGAAAGAAAGAGCCCTCACCAGTTTGGCTCAGTGGATAGAGTGTCGGCCTGTGGACTCAAGGGTCCTGGGTTCGATTCCGATCAAGGGCATATACCTTGGTTGCGGGCACATCCCCAGTGGGGAGTGTGCAGAAGGCAGCTGATCGATGTTTCTCTTTCATCAATGTTTCTAACTCTCTATTCCTCTTTCTTCCTCTCTGTAAAAAATCAATAAAATATATTTAAAAAAAATAAAAAATAAAAATGAGAGAAAGACATGTTCAGAGAATACAAAAGAACTCTTGGAAATTAAAAAGATGAAGGCAAAATTAAAAAGTCAATGGGAAAAGAATCTAAAGTAGAGAAAATTTTAAAAGAAGTAGAATAAAAAAAATATAACAAACTGAAAAATAGGAGAGAAAAGATTTTTAGAACTAGAGGATCAATTCACGTCTGACCTCTGACTAATAGGAGTTTCAGAAAAAACACCAAGTAAACAGATGAAAGAAAAATAAGCAGATAATATAGGAAAAGTTTCCAGAACTAAAGGCCGGGAGTTTCCAAACTGAATGGCCCACCAAGTGCTCAGGACAATAAATGAAAAACAAACCACACCAAGGCAAACCACTGTGAAATTTCTGAATATTGGGAACAAAAAAAAAAACACAAAAAACAAAAAAGCTAAGAAATCCCAGACAGAAAGCACAGGGCTTATACGAAGGGCCAGCAATCAACATGGCCTTGGATTTTCCAAAAGCACCCTGAAATCTAGAAGAGGCTGGAGCAATATTATCAATGATCCAATTTAAAAAATACAGGGTCTCCCCCCAAAAATATACACACTTTAATAGCTGATAGTTCAATTTTGAAAATGAAACATATTTTAATAAACACTGCCTTTGTAATTATTCAAAGTGTCTGTATACATTTTTGGAACACCCTATATTTTCAATCTAGAATTTTATAAGTAACCAACTAGAAATCAATGTAAGTGTACAATAAAAATTTCTGACATTCAAGGTCTCAAAAATTTACACCTTATATGAGAAAACTACAGGAGGATGTGTTCCATAAAAACAATAGGGAAACAGAGATAAAGGAATGCAAGACATCCAGAAAATGAGGAATACAGTCTCAGGAAGAGATGTGAAAAGAATTCCTCGAATGACAATAATGGGAATACCCAGGAGTTGAGAGTCCTCAAGTTCAGATTGGAGCAGAAAGTGAAATCCACCAGAAACAATGTCTCCAAGCAAAATAAATAAATAAAATCAACTTCTGAAGTCCTGTTCTCCTGGAGAATGTGGAAACTAATGAGTGTAGGAACATAACACTAAAGTGGAGTTAAGAAAGAAAGAAAGAAAGAAAGAAAGAAAGAAAGAAAGAAAGAAAGAAAGAAAGAAAAGACAATTTCAATTTCAGGAAAAACAAAAGGCTGTACAAGAACGGAAATGTAATCACAGTGAGCTGTGAGCAATATTTACATTGTCCTAAAAATGCAAACACTGAGACTTGAAGAAATAATTATGATTTAACTGCACTGACTGGGAGGATGGGGCTAGAGAGAAGTGTGCATGTAAGAGAGTTCAATTTCCATCCTTCATAAGAAAAGTCAATCATTATCGTGAGAAGTAGCACTATTGTTATATTATTTAGAAAAATAGAGCTAAATGAAAAGGAATACATTAAAAGAAATGCAAGTAGTTGCCTCTGGGGAGTATGGCTTGGGATGGGAAGGCAAGGGAAATGTTTTGTTTTGTCTTGTGCTATTTTATTTTTTTCAATTATGGACACACATTACTTTTGGAACACATTCTTAAAAGAGCAAAGCAGGAAATCAGAATTTTATTGGAAACCCCCAGGTTCAATTGCTTGAATTTAATATAAAATTAAAATATAAAATAGAAGGGACACTTCAAATTCCAACAAAATACCTCCCTAACCTTTGTATGTCACCTCAGGTCTCTGGATCACAGGGAAGGCTTTGAAATGAAGGAAATTATCACTTATTGAGCACCTACTGCGTGTTAGCATTCGTGTAGAAGATTTTCAGAGATCACTGTGTCTGATCTTCCCCACAGCCCTGAGGAATAGAGGAAGTTACTTTCCAGGTCAGAGACTAAGTTCCTAAAGGATGAAGAACTTGGTTGTGGGTATTTGTCTGTATTTCTGAGAATGAGCCCCACGCAGACTGGACAAATGTAATCACTGACTCTCATCACAATTCAGTGAGACATATGAAGCCATTTTACAGACAAGAAAATGGAGCTCAGCTAGGTCATGTGGCTTAACCAAGTCATACAAATAGTAAGAGGCAGAGTTGCCTCCCATCCAACTCCCCACTCTGAAACCTTTGGAGGACAGAGACTGTGTCTTATCCCTGTTAACACTATGCCTGGCACATAGGAAACGCTCAACCCAAATCCACTGACTGAAGCAGGCAGGGCCCTGAAGAGGTCTCACCTGGTTTATCAGCCCAGGAGAATTCCCAGCAGAACCCGGCCCCCAAATGCCTCTCCCTCTACCTGCCATGCATGTGACCGAGGCAATGATCCTCTGAACACAGACCCCTCAGGTCAGGGCCCTCCATCAGAATAAGAGGGGACCATTCAGCTTTCCCCGAGGAGTAGTTTACAGCTCGAGGACCCAGGCTACTGAAATGTCACACACTTTACATTACAGGACAATAACAATTGCACTCTTGAAAAACAGCAAAATTAAAACTGCAATGCAATAAAAAAAGAAGAAATTGTGGAAACAATTTCAGAGCCCACAGAACTTTTGAAAATGTCATTAACAAACTGTGAAATCGGGGAGATAAAAATCAGAGGCCCTGAGAGGGGACAGCAGTGCCCAGTCCAGCCCCCTGGCCCTGAGTCCTGGAGAGCCCAGCTTCCATCCTGCAGGCCCAGGAAGCAGGGGGAGCTAATGCATGCCTCCTGCTCTGCGCTGGCTCCGAGGGCGGTGGCACTTGGAAGACAAGGAAGGAGTGAGCTCTGCAGCATGTGAGGTTGGACCTGCTGGAGACTGAGAGGGTAACATGAAAGCCGGCGCCCTGGGAGAAAGCCTGGGAAGCAGAGGGAGCTCCTCAAAGCATCTTGGAGAAGTGGGTTCATTTGCAGGGATTCTCTGTGCTGTTTCCACACATTGGTACTGGAGTCAGAAATACAGAGCCTATCTTAGGGGCTTCCACGGCGAGACATTTAAATAGTGTGATCAGGGAAGAGTTCTCTGGGATGGCATTGGACAGAAATCTGCAGGAAGAGAGAAAGCAAGGCTCTCCCCAAATGACACCAAGTTCAAGTCCCGGGAGTAAAGTACATTAGGCTCATTCAAGGCACAGCAAGAAGGATCCATGGCTGGGAGCTACTGGGCTAACAAGGGCCAGGGTTTTTTAGAAAGTATTGGAGAACCCTGGCCAGTGTGATCAGTGGTTAGAGCATCGACCTGCGCACTGAAGGGTCACCGGTTCGATCCCCAGTCAAGGGCACATACCTCAGTTGCAGGTTTACTACCTGCCTCTGGCCGGGTGTACAGAAGGCAACTAATTGATGTTATTTCTCTCACATGGATGTTTCTCTCTCTCTCTCTCTTCCCCCCTCTCTCCTTCCATCCCTTCTACTTTCTCTGAAGAGTAATGGAAAAAAATATCCTCAGGAGAGGGTTAACTAAAAAAAAAAGTATTGGAGGGTTTTAAGTAGGAAGGGACAGAAGACTCTGACTGCTGTGTAGGGAATTGTCTGTAGGGGGCGCAAGAGTGGCAGCAGAAAGACCAGTTCAAAGGCTATGGCAGCCATTTGGGTAGGAGATGCTTATAGCTTGAGTAAGGATGGTAGTAATCGAATTGGTAAGAAGTAGTTAAATTCTGGATATACAGTGTATTAACAGTAGAATCACCAGGATTGTCTACTGTATTGGATTCACAGTGTGAGATAAGGAAGTAAAGTTTGGGGCATAAGTAACTTTTAAAAAATGATAATGCCCCTTACCAAGTTAAAAAATACTGGAAGAGGAATAGTTGGGAAGGGAAATAAAAAAGATACATACCAAGGACATGATAATGATCATAGCTAATACTCACGTAAGTGTTTGCTTGCTCTGGGCTGAGCACTGTTGTAACTGGTTTACATTTATATTCATTCATTTATTATCACAGTAACTCTTTGAGATAGGTTACTATTATTGCATTTTGGAATATGGTTTACTTTTAGATATATAATTTTCTCTGCAATGAACAATTGTACCTTACATAATAAAGGAAATATGTGTATAATAATTCCAGTGAGAAAAAATGATATATTTCTAAAATTTAGTACTTGACAAGTCCCTGGTGATTGCTCAGTCTAGGTTGGTGTGAGCTTGTTTCATAGTCTTTTAGTTCAGCAGATCTTCAACTTTTTTCCTGCCAGGTCAGATAAGTTCATTCGCAAAACCCAGTCTCATGGATGCTCCCAGGGTAATACACAGTTCCCTGTACCCTAATTGGAATTCAAGCTCTTTCTCCCTTGATTTTTCAAAACACTGGAATGCTATGAGAAGAAAATAAATGTTAATGGGATAATCTTGAATCCTATTTACTTTTTTTTCACATGAAATTTTGCAAATGGATTACTTTAAACTATGACGCTTCATACATCCTCATATATTATTTTTGACACATCCCAAATGGATGGAGGCTCACCAGTGGGTCTCCACCAAAGCTGGGAGCCTCTGGTTTAGCTGGTTATGTGAATCAGGTTGCTGGGGGTCACTGATTTTTTTTTTATTTCAACATTTCATAAATGAGAGGTCTCATTTAGTTTTGACTTTTCTCTCCAATCACTTATATTTAACCCCAAATTTGGTTGTTTTGTCCTATAATTTCTGTCTATGTGAATGTACTCAACGAAGTATAGAGATTAGGGATGATTGCAGCTCCTTACAATGGATGAATAGGGGAACAATTGGGGCAGGGGCCCCTGCTGGTTGCCATAGTGACACTCTCTTGACTGTGCAACTCTACCTGTCATGGGAATAACTGATTTGCATGGAATTCTGACTGCACTCTGTTGCTATCTGATACTTTCAGGGTGCATAACTAGAAGTTGAGCCATCGTCTCCAATTTAAAATGAGAAGTCAGATTGAGACCTCAGCTCATTCTGCTCCTCCATTAATGCTTAGTAAGCTCCCTGATGCTGGAAGTATACCAAAGGCAGTCACATTCAATTAATGTAACTCTAAAATAAATATCTATTTTTATTTTCTTTTGAGAATGTAAAGAGGAATCCCATCATAGCAAGAGTCTTATTCAGTTGAATTGGATAGACCTCAGATCCAGTTGAGTCTCCTGAAGAATAAACATTGGAAATGCAAAGGAATTCGAGATTCCCTAGTCCAGCCTTGTCACTCAATCGATGAAGAAATGGATGGATGCTCAGAGGAATTGAGTGACCTGCCCAGGACCACACAGAAAGGAGGACCAGAACCCAGCTGACCTTGCCCCGAGCACAGTGTTCTTCCCAGAGTCCTTCCCACTGCTGCTGGTCTTAGTTGGGCCCCAATGGTTCCAGGGACTGCCGCCCACAACTGCACCATGTGCCTCAGGTCTCCTACAGCAGCGGAGCTGGGCCATCCAGGAAAGAGGAAACCCACCCAGGCAAAAGAACCAATATCACGGTGCCTCATGGCTGGGAGCCATGGGAGCATGTGGCCCTACCCTGAATTCCAACCTGGACCTGGTGAAAGGAAATTTGCAAGAACTAAAGAAAGAAGAGAGAGAGCAAAGGATGGAAAGAAATCAAAGCGTGCTCGTGGATGCGTAGAAAATTAAGGAAACATGAAGAAAACAGAGGTCAGAAGCATTTAAAAAGCAAGCCTTTAACTTTAAAAAACCAGTTTCAAAAACAACTAACCTCAGAGAACTACTATCCTTATGAAGGTTTGCTCAATTTCTGAACAAGATAAAATTCAGGTCACAGTTGTTTTTTTGACTTACACCTTCTCTGGCACCTCAGCTGTGTTTCCTTTAGCAGACCAGCCAGGAATAAGATCCCAGCCTGTATTGCAGTCAAGAGCCTAAAAGCTTATGATAGGAATAGATTGAAAAATTAAAAGCTGGCAGTCTGATCAGCTTGGCGGTAATCATGAGCAACATGTTATTAGCTTTGAGAATCCATTTAGGTGTGGAAATGCAACCTAGAGCTGCTTCCAACCGTATAAAAAGCATTTCCCTGCTTATAACTATTTGTCACAAGCTAGTAACCAACCATTGACTTTTATGCACACTGTAGGATACCAGCAACAGTCTGGGTATACCTAACGAAATGCTTTACCCTCGTTCTGATGACAAGCCTGACAATTCCCAGCTGGTCACTCTGCACAGACTTCCTCATGGTAGTGACAAGTCAGACTGCCATGTCAGTTATGTGTCTGGCTTTGGAGCGTCAACCAATAGCAGCAGACCTGCCCTGGGGTTGCACTGCTGAACTGTCCTTGCTGGTTCAAATTCCTGGTTAGCAGTCCCTTGGATATACTGATTCCATCTGCAGATAAAGCTAGTATGTCACATGCAGATCAGTTCACAGAGAAAAGCTGCCCCTCTGCTTTAGTTAATCACGAATGGCAATATTTTGGGCACTGAATATGGTCTGGAGCCTCATGCCGACACTGCTGGTGGCTGTGCCACCTTGGACAGGTCCTTCCCTTCTGAACCTCTGGTCCTTCATCTCTAGAATCAAGCAGGAAGTGAAGAGGATCTCCAGTCTTCTCAGGCTCTAGTGTTCTGCAATTTGGCTCTGAAAGAAAGTGCTTATCTACACACAGGGGTCGGAACAGGAAAGATGTTTCTTGTAATTAAAAACAACTGGCCTTGAGAATTAACAAGAGACTTTGTGGGCCAGGGCAACCCCTCGTGATAAGGCAATTCTTTGCAGAACTATTAACATCTAAATGTGTATTTATGTGCTATCTTTCCCCTGGCGAGTGCCAACACTTTTACACATACACAACCAAGAGCTGGTGTTCCTTCCCCAAGCCCACCCAGATGATTTAATTCCAGGACATAAAACACAGTCAACAGCATCCCCAATGGGATTCAGTTGCTTAGATACAGGTTGCATTAATATAACCTCATTCTCAATATTGGTTCACTAGGGTCCAGCTCTTTTACTGATTTGAAATCCTGACACCTCATGATTTCTGAAGCTCTGCTTTCTGCAGAATCAGCTGCTTTTGTGATTCTCATGCAATAAGCCTGCTCTTGTTAACGGACCAGGTGGCCTGTAACACTTCTCAGCCCTAACTTCCTAAATATTCTCCAGAAAATGTTGCTAAGAGAAAAGGTAATTGAATGGATGGCCAAAGCGTAGTGATAGTCAAGAAGAACAGCAAGCTTTGCAGAGAATGATCATGCAACTCTTGGTATGGGCTTGGGGTACAAAACATCTGTACACATTAATACAGAGCTGTGAGTTCAGGTCATCTCTAATATCCATCTGCCTTTTTCCATAGTAACAGAAACCACAGTTGTAAGCTGGACACACCGAAACCTATCTTGCAGTTAGGAGTAGTCATGTGGCTAAGTTCTAGCCAATGAGTGTTAAGATAAAACTGTTATGTCTTGTGAAAATACAGTAGAGGATGGCCTTGGACTATTTTTATTTATTTATTCCACCTTCATTTCTGTTAGCTGGAATGGAGACCCAATGGCTGGAGCTAGAGCAACCATATCAGATCATGAAGTAACTTGGGATAGAAAGATACATGATGGCGGAATAAAACCAAATCTGCCTGGGTCCCCGAAGATCTTCCCCGTCTACTTCCAGACTTCAACTGGAGAGAAAGAAATTCCCATCTTTTAAGCTGCTGATATTTTGGACCACTATTTCTTATAGGCTAACCGAATTGTAACTGAGTCTAGAAATAAAGCAATATTTAAGCATGCCAGGATATAGGAACCTAGATAGACAAACTGAGCTAATAAAGGGTTAGGGATGGTCATTGGTTAGAGTGTGGAGAAATAACATCATTGTTTGCTTTCATGAAGAGGACCTCCCTGGAGCAAGGAACCATACTGGGCTTTTTGCCCGTGTTCTTTTCTAAAATAAATTGATTGGGGTGCCAATAGTTAATAAGATCATATAGGTTTCAGCCCTAGCCAGGTGGACTCAGTGGATAGAGCATCAGCTTAGGGACCAAAGGGTCCAGGGTTCAATTCCAGTCAAGGGCATGTACCTTGGTTGCAGGCTCCTTCTCGGCCTGGGCCATGGTCAGGGTGTGTGCAGGAGTCAACCAATCAGTGTGTTTCTCTCACATTGATGTTTCTCTCTGTCTTTCCCTCTCTCTTCCACTCTCTCCCTAAAAAAAAATCATATAGGTTTCAAGTGTACATTTCTATGACACATGATCTAGATATTGCATTGTATGCCCACCACCCAAAGTCATATGTTCTTCCATCACCATATATTTGGCCCATGTTATCATATTTAATCTCCCAGCATCAACCCTCTGAATTTTCTATAGTTATGCTCATTTTACAATAAATGGAATAGAGAGGCAGGTAGGTTAAATCTTTTTCCTAGTAAGGGATAAAGGAACAGTTTGTGCCCATGTGGACTGGTCTCCAAAGCCTCTGTTGTTTCCACTATTCAAACCCCGTCTCCTACTTTGCTGGTCAGGGCTGGACCAGAAAACACAACACAAAAGTTATCGTTGAGTTTGCCAATCCATTCTAAACCTAGTTCATTTGTACAATGGAATATTATTCAGCCATAAAAAGGAGAAAGTCTTAATGTTTGCAACAACATGGATGGATCTTGAGGGCATTATATGAAGTTAAATAAGTCCGACAGAGGTAGACAAAACCTGTGTGCTCTCACTTCCATGTGAAATCTACAACAGCTAAACCCACAGAAACAGAGTAGAATGATGGTGTCAACGGCTGAGATGCAGGGGAAACAGGGAGATGTTGATCAAAGGGTACAAACTTCCAGTTATAAAATGAATGAGTTCTGGGTATATGATGTACAGCATGGTGACTGTACTTAACAATGTTCTTACGACAGACACACAAAGGGTAACCATGCGAGGTGATGGATGAGTTAAGAAACCTTATTGTGGCAATTATTTCATAATATACATACATCAAATCACCACATTGTATACCTTAAACTTACATAAAGTTATATGTCAATTATATCTCAATAAAGCTGGGTGGGGGGAGCCTAGCTCAATTTTTAAAGTTAACTTACACCCACCTTTCAGGGTCATGGGAGTACCATCAATCAAACTACTACTCTATCAAGGGTTTTCTCATTGTGAGTCAGTCCCCATCTCCTCTGGCTTGGGGGGGACAGCAGTTTTGTTTTATAAAATATCCTAACTGGTAAATTAAGTTTGGAGATGAAACATTTCTTCCCCGACTACAGAACTCATTAGCAACACAGTCAGACTCAGAGTGTTTTCGAGCAGTGTTCTTCCCTATAAGATTCGTCTCCCCTCCGAAAGTCTCTGGCTCTGCAGAAATCCTACCAGAGTTCAATGCCAGAGCTCGGTCAACCACTATTATGGAGCTGACAGATTCTTGGCTCTTCCCTATTCTCTCTCTCTCTCTCTCTCTCTCTCTCTCTCTCTCTCAGTGAATAAGTAGGTCTAGTTAGGTTTATTACAGGAACAAAAGTTCTTCTGGAAAGCTAATTCTTTTGAATGGTTGAAATGAAAAATAATACCCCCTCCCCACCCTTCCAAGTCCACTCTGATTGAAGCAGATGAAAACGCTAGCATTTCTAAACCCAGGGCTTTATTGGGGATGTAGAATATAAAGTGCCTTTTCTAGCCATTGTGACAGGAGAGGAATGCACAGGTTTCTCAGGAGAAGACTGCAGGGCCCATGCTGATCTAATTTATGTATCTTCCCGCCAGGAATAAAACCTCATGTCTGTGGCACTTATTCAATGATTATTTGATATTGTATGTATTCAGTGCATATACAGAACTATTTTTAAATTGGTTTTTTAAACTACCAATAAAGAGAAAAAATACTCTTTTCCTCTAACTTCTAGACAGCCACATGGAAGAGCACTCCTTACATGAAGAAGATGAATGGTTATAGGGCGACATGTGAAAATGTGACAATTACTTAGGCCCATGGACAGATTAGAATGTGAGTGGGTGAGAGACTCGTGGTATTGTGTGTATCTTGGTCCTGAATACCAAGAACCTACAACCAAGATTACTTTATCCAGCAAAGCTATCATTCAGAATTGAAGGTCAGATAAAGAGCTTCACAGATAAGGAAAAGCTAAAGGAGTTCATCACCACCAAACCAGTATTATATGAAATGCTGAAAGGTATCCTTTAAGAAGAGGAAGAAGAAGAAAAAGGTAAAGATACAAATTATGAACAACAAATATGCATCTATCAACAAACGAATCTAAGAATCAAGTGAATAAATAACCTGATGTACAGAATGAACTGGTGATTATAATAGAATCAGGGACATAGAAAGGGAATGGACTGACTATTCTTGGGGGGAAAAGGGGTGTGGGAGATGCGGGAAGTGACTGGACAAAAATCATGCACCTATGGATGAACACAGTGGGTGGGGAGTGAGGGCGGAGGGTGGGGTGGGAGCTGGAAGGAGGGGAGTTATGGGGGGAAAAAAGAGGAACAAATGTAATAATCTGAACAATAAAGATTTAAAAAAAATAAAAAATAAAAAATAAATAAAATCTTATTTAAATGTGCACAACACAGCACTAGGTGTAAAGTTCTTATACAATCATAAAACAAACAAAAATCTATAAATTAAGTGCAACAAAAGTACACCACCAATAAAATCCAAATGTAATCATCCCACATGGTTTTTATTGTGTGTCTATTATGTGCCGGGTATCGTCAGAGGTGCTGGAGACACATTGATAAACCAAACTGCCTCAAACACCTGCCCTAGTGGATCACATGACAGTATATTAGCAACCAGGGTGGGAGGAGCCATATAATATTTATATGCCAAAACCAAACGTGACTCACAATATAACTATATGGTGCTAACTGCTACTGTCATTGGAGTCAAGCATATCTCTGTTACTGTTTACCATAGAATGACCCACATCTGCCCCCTCTTTTACTATTTCAGCAAGGGCATTGCTTCCATATGTGGAACTAGAACATCGTTTGACACAACTGCATCATTTCCATATTAAACCCACCTTTGTCTTTTCACATTAGCTCTCAACAACTGAACGGGACACTGCCCTGCCACACCATTCCATTTCTTTCCTACCTAATCAACACGTCAATATAGTAAGCAACTAAAGAAACTGAACTCTCGCTCTATGAAAGCTCCTGCAGAGTGCAAATCTCACTGCAAATGGGTCGTTTTGTTTTTAAAACTGATTACAATAATTTGGCACACTCAGTCTGGACCTTTTTTTTTTAACTTGTCCTGACATATGGCTTGATTGGGTTTTCCTATATTTCTGGAGCCTTAACTCCAAAAGTACCACAGCATGGGAAAATACTTGCTCCACCCCAATATCTCATGGATGTCTCTTGTTTTTTCTAATATTTAAATGAAGACATGAGATACATAAAACTTATTTCTCAAATTTCAATTTAATACTTTAAATTTAACACTTTGGTTTAGATGTCACCTGCCAAACCATAAAGAACCCAGAACAACCACAATTCCGTCTTACTCGCACGGGGGGTGGGGGGAGGGAGAGAAACACTATGCTCCACTGCTCCGCTGTGACCATTTGTGGAAATTTACATCCTTTTGGCCCCATTTTGCTTGAGCCTCTGAACTCCGAGGTCATTCACTAGAGCAGCCGCAAGAATTTTTAAAACATTCAATATCTGAGTATTTCAGGGGCGCTGACCTCTTTTCCCTTAGATTGTCAAATAAAAAAAATGACAACAGCCAACACAATAATAGTTGTCTGGCGTAAAACAATCAAAATTATACCTACTTTTTTTTGTCAGATTGGCAAAAAATATGATTTTTTTTTTGTTGTGCCACAGGATTTTAGTAATTAGTTTATGTGTGCCACAAGATGAAAAAGGTTGAAAATTGCTGCATTAGAGCAAACCCACTAGAGCTAATCATTCTTTATTGCCATAAAGAGATTTTTAACCATAATGTTAAAATCATTTAGAACAATTTTGCTCTGTGGGCACCCCAGTGTTTAGACTCCTGGATAAACAACCATCCACTGAGCAACAGTGGGTGGGAAATGGTTATTGTGATTTTGACGTGAGAAGTGGCCAACCTAATAGCAGCCAGGCATACTTACCAGCATATGTAAAAGTTAAATGCTATCATTTTGGTAATTACGTGGTGCCAACACTCAACCGCAGATACAAAGAAAATACAGCACCTAAATCACATGGTGGGGTTGTTATAATGCGGCCATCCAGATAATCAGAAAGAACAGGCATCATGTTCAGATTCATAGGGAGAACTTGCTGAGCCTGCGAATGTGTCTATAGACTGGTTGGGAAACACACATCTACAACACGTTTCAGATTTTCTTTGTCCATACTCAGTGCCCCTGTCATGCCTATTTTAGACCTCTTATCTCGCTCATGGCTACATCTTCCCTCTTTGCCTCTGTTGCCATCCACTCTAACCCACCCCCTAAACAGTAACCTGACTGAATACCCTCATTTCAACCTACATTTTTGGGACCTACTGTGTGCCAGATGCCATGCCAAGTCCTAGGAACACCAAAGTGAAAGATACATGATTTCTGCATGCAAGGAACTCACAAATTTTGTTCTCAATGGAGGCCTCTCTTCCAATGACCATGATTTCCTTCCCAAAGCATTCTTCAAAATGTGTACTTTCCTCATTTCTTCCCAGACTCATCTCTCCAGGCTTCACTCTCAAAATTCATATGTTTATGTACACATTTGCATATGTTGTTCTCAGAGTTTGTTCTGTCTCTTTTCTTCAGACTCTTAGCTCCTTACGAGTTAAGACTTTGGGGTCTGAGGTTCATTCTGTGAATGCATAGTTTCTTGCACTTATCACTGTTTCCAAGGAGGCATACGTTTTCTCCTCTGTTCTTAGAGTGACCTCTTTGATACCCAATTCAATCTGAAAATTAATTCAAGACTATTTTGAAGAGCAACGATCTTTACTCCTGGGGCCTATGGCATTTGAGATAAGTCCGGGTGGGACTGGGACCAGAGTCTGAAATTTTAGAAGCCGGCTAGTCTAGAGAGCCGGGCTGGGCCATCTCTGTACCCCAAACCCCATGCTGAGTCCCCCTCCCCCGTCCCCTCTCCCCCTCTCTCTCAGAGTCTGAATCTAAGACTCTGTGTGCAGTGGTTTATACGCTCACTTTTACATTTAGTCAAACTTCCTTTGCGGCTCCAACCTGAGTCACATCTTCCATTAGCTCGCTTGGCTCCATCTGTTCTGTTTACATTTTATCGTCTAATAGGAAAGACAGGCCAAGTTTTACCTCATGACTTCCCAGGGCTATTCGAAGACTTTGTAACACGCATAATGTTCAGAAGACAACAAAGTCAAGACCATCTGAATTACCTAATAAAGCAACACGTAAAATAACCCATGAACTTCAAGCAAGGGAATATAGAATGAGAGAGAGAGAGAGAGAGAGAGAGAGAGCGCGCGCAAATGAGATGTGGAGGCATTCATTTCACTTCATTACATTCCTGAAATTATTCTAGCTGTGGAACAGAAGCGCACGCGCGCACACACACACACACACACACACACACACACAGTAACAGCAGCAAACACTCTACCCCACCCCCACCCCCCCATAATAGCTCACTTAATCCCCCACACATCCCTATGATTATTGCTCGCATTTTGGTATTCTCAGAGAAATCTGACAAGGGAAGTGGTGGGCTGCATTCTGACTGCAGTTTCTCAGCTTGCACTTTACGGAATGCTTGGTTGGAGAAGAGAAATCCCCTCTAACGCCACTGTGACAAAGTTACTTGAGAGCTTCAGTAGTTTTTCTTTCTTTAAGTCATGTTTTTAAAAAATTGTTAACCTTACACTCTATCTATTTATTTATTTTGGACTCGGTGGACTAGACCACAGCTAAAACTTTATGGACCTAATAAAATTCCCAACATTCTCAGACACGGGTCGTGATGTTTGTGTGCTGGGCAGAAAACAAAGGTGCATTTATGAGGAGAATGGACATGCTCAGAGATAAACAAGCTGAGCTCAGGCATAACGGATTCGGCTGCAGGTACACAATGTCGCAGGCAACATACGGCTTAAGTGTGCCCCCACTTTCCATGTGCCCTCTCCTCTGTCTTCTGTCCCCACAAGTGACACGGTGCCCAGAGCTGTTCCTCGATCACCAGGACCTCCCACCATGACCGGCCAAGGGCTTGTCCTGCCCACAGTACGCTGTGTCTAGAACTTTCCCTCCTATCCTCACACTCATGCCTTCAAATGTATCTGTCCCATGTTTCCTTCCCTCACAGCTCCGCGGTCTTGTAGGTGAGCTGGTTAATCAAGTCACTAAACCTGTTAGCTCTGGTGTGTACGAAGGCCTTTCAGCAGGAACTTTCTGGATCCAACCTCTCATTCCAAAGCAATGGTTCTGTTGTTGAGGAAGTGGATAGAGCTCATGGCATTTTTGAAATTATGCCACACCAGTGGCTGCCTGTTACTCACTGCTGTGAACTGAATGCTTGTGTCCCCTAAAACTCCATGTGGAAACCCTGCCCCTCAATGGGATGGTGGTTGGAGGCGGGGCCTTTGGGAGGTAATTAGAGTTGTAATTAAATATGTGCAATTAATCAGACAATTTCACTTTGTGCTTTACGTGCGTTCTAATTTTTCAATACACTGTTATCTCAGGTACAGGTGTGTTGATCCTCACCACACCTCTACTTTGCTTGGTAACAGAACTCTCTATCAATTGGTTTTCTCTTCGTTATATGAAAACACAAGTTCTCTTACCAAAAGGATCAGATGATATTGGTTACTTAAGAGACTATAATATCAGTTTAAAAACACAAGACTTCCTTTTGGTGATTAATGTGGAAAAGAAATAAAAAATGGTTCTCTGTCCCCTGTGATTTTAGTTATTTAGGTAAGAATTACTGTTCTTGCTCTGGCCCGGTGGCTCAGTTGGTTAGAACATCATCCTGTACACCAAAAGGTTGTGGGTTCGATTCCAATCAGGGCACATACCTAGGTTGCAGGCTTGATCCCTGGTCTGGACGTGTAGGGAAGACAACTGGTGGATGTTTCTCTTTCACATCAATGTTTCTCTCTCTTCCTCTCTCTCTAACATCAATAAAAACATATCCTTGGATGAGGCTTTAAAAAAAAAAAGAATACTGTTCCTGAAAGAGAGTCTAAATCCTTAAGTGTTCAGCACATATGGCCTTTCCATCTTTTAGGACCTGGAAACTCAGTGGGGACATAATGCAAGATTAATTATGCCTAGAGCAAATAAACGCCGCTGTCAATCTTCAGATAAGATTAGGGTTTTGGATTTATTTTATTTCTTTGTTCCAAAAAATTTCATCTATGCACTTTCTATCATGCATCATGTTTGTAAAAACTGCTTCTAGCATTAACATCTTGCCATACTTCCTGTCCTTATATGTTCTCCCTTGCTCCTTGTAAAAGTTTTCAATTTAGATTATCTTTCCAGCAGATGTTATATTTTTTAGAATGTTTGCTTTCTCTTCATTAAGAAGAGTGTGGAATACATTTTATTTTTTTGAAAGAAAATAGTCTAAATAAAGATGTTTGGAAATACTGAATTATTGCTTCTGAATTGTGTGTGTATGTGTATGTGTGTGTGCACACGTGTGCGTGAGCACATGCTCGCACACACGCACACACCCATGTGGTTTCTGGGAATAGGAGAGCTATAGGGAAGAAAGCTTATGTTTCACAAGCACTAAGAAGAATAAGACTATCTTCCACTCATTCGTAAGAAAGGTAATATAGGTGAGTATTTAAAACCACAATAAAAACTTTTGCTGTAGAGCATTTTCAAACTCAAGACCATATATATGCAAAGCAGAATGTTTATATTTTCTGAGGCACTCCTTGGCTGCCAAGTATAAACATTAGCTCACATGCTAATGAACAACTCTCTAGCAATTTAAAATATGTAAAAGTCCACATTTACCGGTATTAACACAAGCCTGGCTACAATTGGCTGGTAGCTCTGGGTTGAAACTGTGGCTGCGTCCAAATTTGTCTTCTTTCTGAGTAGAGACCTTTCACCCAAATTATCAGTGCCCTCCAGCCCCCTCTCTTTTCCAAAAAGGGAAATATTCCAGTTACTAACACCTTTTTAGATGTAAGCCTATGTAATTTGGATTTAAACATCCTTAAAATATGCATGACCTCAGTTTCTATTAGTGAAATCTTAGACACCAGTTAGCAAGAGTGGAGGGAGTTTGAAGAGGCAGGACATGGGCACTTCCCCTCAGCTCCTGAGATCACCTGGCTTGCTTGTTCATTTCCCAGCAAGGTTGACCTTGTTAACTGTAACACAAACAGCGAAAAGCACTAAAAGACAACAGAATCTTCATGGCACTTGGAGGCTGTGAAAGCCTGAGTCTCTGAAATTGGCACATGGAGTTTTTCTGGACTTCTCACCTCTCTTGATCAGGAAAACCATTTTTCATGCATCATGTGGTATTTTATCCTGATCATCTTGCTTTTGACTAGAAGATATAGGGTCTCCAACACTCATCAAGTTCCGAAGTTATACTCATCTTAGTACCCCCAGAGTTTAGCACAGAGACAAATGTTGACACCCAATCAATACTGTATGAATGAATGAATGAATGAATGAATGTGTTTGAGATTAAGCTTCGATTGCAGTTCCAGGAGACAATAGAAGCAGAATTGATGGACTAGTACAAATACCTGAAAGAACATTGCCAAGACTGATATCATTTGATAGCCCATGATCAAACTGGAGCTCTGGGATGATTATCAACATCAATCAATAAATATTCCTTGGAAATGGCATTAAGAGATTGAATTTCCTTAGCAAACGGTCCATGCAGCTTCAGAGCGAGGAGTGTCCAGTCCTTTGGAATAAGACAGAAACTGGTAATCAGGAGATGCTTGCTGAGAATTCTGTTCTGCCCAGGAAGGCTCCAATTAATCACCCACTCAGCTCATCCAGCACTTCAGTGGGAATCCCAGCACCTCAGATCACATTTTTGGGATCCATAAATTATACTAAACCTTTTAGATTACAACGTCAGCCTAATATCAGCCTACCTGCTAAACAGATGAGATAAACTTCCTTTTCCAGCAAATACTTCTTCCTTGGTTTGGTTAGTAACAAACAAAAACTTTGATTCCACAGTGAGATTGAATCTTAAAATACACCTCCCACAACAGTAACAACAAAATAAATGTCTGATATCAGATTCTTTCCTGAGATCCCATAGATTGAGCAAAAAGGAGAAGACCTAAAAACTGGGAGTCGAGGAGAAAAAAATGCTAAAGGGAGGCTAAAACAGATGAAGAGGCAAGAGATCTCACAAAATAGGGGGACCTGCTTAACCCTGAGTTAAACAGGGGAGTCACATACTTAGGACAACTCGGTGTCTGAGCATTCTTCCTTCCCTGAAGTAGCAAAGGACAGTCACAAGCCACAGCCAGGGGATTAGACAAGATCCACCCACTGAAGACTTAACAAGTGCTTTATCCTCCACATCTCCATCAAGACACCAGTCCTAATGCTGCCCATACCTCTCTCTTGTTCTCTACTTCAGCCCTACAACGAGAAGCTGGAAGAGCCCAAACTGTGAGTGGTCTCAAGGAAACCAAAATACTCTCCATAAGATCCCAAGGGCCTAAATTCCTCTCTTGTTGGCTCCATTTCCAGTCAGGCCCAGCTTGAGAGACCAACACTCCAAGGAGTAGGAAAAAGAACCACCGCCCAGGGCTAAGCACCATCCCCAGAGACGCATGATCCCACCTGCATGTTTCAATGTCAATGAGATGGTCATACTGCATGGGTTTCCCTGTCCCTATATGTTTTCATTTACCAACAAGTAAAGCAATAAATAAAAGATCAATGACTATTCTCAAAGTATAGAAGAAAAGGTATTTTTCAAAAGAGTTTTGATGGTTGGCTTGATTTGAGAAAAACTGTTTCTGATTAGTTTATCATGAAATTCTTAACTTTAAATTGAGCACTAATGGATTGGGGGTAGAAGACAGATTTATTTATTTATATGTTATTCTACTAAATTAAAAGTTAAAATTTTTACCAAAACCAGATTCAAAAACTTATATGAGACATTTTCCCCTTAAGATACATGCCCTTGTGACATCATAGAGGCTGAGGGACAAGGATGTTTCAAAGGAAGAGAGCACCTTCAAAAGCCGTGTTGAATCATGCTGCAGGGGGCTAATGCTGAAACCCAACAGTGACTTTAGGTTTTAGCAGCATTGGGGTTAATGGTCACCTTGACAGGAGCGATTTCAGTGGAGTGAAGTAATGGAAGAGTGATTGGAACATTAGGAAGAAGAAATAAAGTGAGTAAATAGGGCAGGAAAACAGATATCTTGGCAACAGAATTTTTAAAAAATTGGAAACCAGAGGTTATTAGGGGCAGAGAAAGAAGAGAATTCATAGCGTGCTCCATGCCAAGTGATCAAAGAATGAGAAATACCTTTAGCACAGACAGAAAAGCCAGGAGGGGCGGGTGTGGGGTGCAGAAGGAAATACACTTAGGTCCTACTTTGTTCAACCACGTTGTCTAGTGTCTGTTTACAAATCTATTTGGTGAAGAGTTCTTAAACTCATAGAATGCATAGGCACAAGTTCACAGGCAGTCTAAGAGAGATGGACGCTACAGGAAGTTGGCTTGATTTCTATTGTTTGCCTTGACAAAATATTTGTTAAAAGGTGCTGGGTTCCCAGCCTTCTTGCTGAGAGGAACATCCACACTCACAGCGTGTGGTTCCTTTAGCCCAGAGACCCAAGGAATTTTCAGAAGGAAGATTTAGAAATCTGCTTTGAATTACAGCACGGCTAAGCAATATTTTTCTTAGCCAGTGGGTTTTTTGTTTTTTTCTCTTCATTGTGCTCCGGAACACATTGGAAGAGAAGGACATTGGAATATTGGAAGGGTATGTGGTCTCTCAAGTTCCCAACTCCAAGTTGAATAACTTGAATATATTTTGGTTAAGTCATCTTCAATAACTTGTATCCATTTTGATTGTGATTTTTATTTTCTTTAAAGCCATTTCCCAAATTTTAAACTCCTCATAACAGCATGATCCGCAGAACAACAAATTTTAAGTTTGTTATTGTCAGTGAGCCTTCATGTTCCATGTTCCATGTTCCAACATCCCAAATTGGAACCACA
Organism: Myotis lucifugus; assembly: GCF_000147115.1. NCBI lineage: Eukaryota > Metazoa > Chordata > Mammalia > Chiroptera > Vespertilionidae > Myotis > Myotis lucifugus. The sequence goes on along the minus strand of NW_005871049.1, from coordinate 21,577,425 downwards.
GATTAAAAAGCATATGCCATGGAACACAGAGACCGTGGGAAGGTTACCATGACCTCTCTCTCCAATTAGTGTGGAAGATATTTACTCAGAAGCCCAGGTGAGGTTTAGGCCCTCTTTAAATAAATAAATGGATGGAAAGGTTTAAAAAAAATGAATGAACATAAAAAACCATCCATCAGATAGAAGTGACCAATGGCGTGAATGAGGCCAGTGACCCAATTGAAAATGTATTCGACAAAGACCCCACACGGTCTGTTTAGACTGTGTGCTAGAATGGGCTCCTTGAGAGCAGAGACCTCTTCTGTCTATTTATCTCTGTGTCTCCAACATCTAAAACACTGACTAGAAATAGTTGGGGCTCAATAAACTAAAAGGTAAAAATGAAAATGTGATTGTCACTTGATACTTTAGGAGGGAAATGTTATGGAATAAACAAATAAAAAATTACCCCTAATTCACAAAATCCTATTTTCCCATTTATCTGGAAGGCTCAGGAGAGGTTTTAATAAAAATCAGAACATTTTATACTTGTTTTTTTTTAAATCGCGAGAGCAAGTTCTACGAATAGAAAGCAGCAATTTACCTCTTTAGCTCTTTGCAGTCACTAGTTTATTATATTCAGTCCACCCCACACTTCACTGAAGAAGCCCCCTTTACTATTGCATCCAAGACTCTGCCAATCAGAAGGCACAAATAACACAGGGCAGCTGAGATCCGCTTTTGGCAATTTCTATGAAAAGTCATTCTGGGCAATGATGAGCTCCAAGTTCTTTGTAGTCCTCGCCATTGTGTTTTCAATGTTCACCTTATAACAAACACACCAAGGTGACCACACTCCTCCAGCAGAGGAAGCGTAACATTAATACCATTTGGCAACAGGGATTTGCATGAACCTTAAGACTTAGACTTGAAAGTGTTCGAATCAAGGAAATAAGAAAGTGCATGTATCTGTTGGATTCCACATGTGAACACATGCCTTTTCCATACAGCTATGAAGATGTGCTGCCACAGTATGCTTAAAATCGGGCACTGTTATCATTGCCCAAAGATATTTCTCTTCATATGATAATGACTTGGGGATGTGTGAGGAACTGCCTACGACCTGCAAGTCAAACACACAAAATCTCGATTGCCACCCAACCCCACCCCAGCTATGACATTTCCCAGGAAGTTCTCCACCAGACAATAGCTTCAGATTTGCATATGGAAATTCATCACGGTTGCAATTAAATTTTATCATCCCATTGTTTCTTCCTGTGTAATATAAATAATGGACATAAAAACATGGGGTTATGCAGAGACAAATAGTGCCAGATGGGCCATCAAAACCTGTCCTTACTAACTTCAAGAAATACAAATCGGCCCACATTTCATCAAGCTAACCTCACAGATCCAGCCAGTGGCTATATCTCTGGATTTCTTCACATTGTTTTTTAGGGCTGACGTGGGCAGTTTTTTCCATTGTATAAGCATTTGCAATTATATTTTTTAAAGATTTGATTAAATTTCCTTTTCATTGAACTGATTTGTACTTTATCCTCTGAATCTAAGATATCTTGCTTTATGAACTTGAACCTACTACTTTTTAAGGGATGCAAAAAGAAAAATAACTTTAGTTGAGTATCTGCTATTTTCAGGCACTTTATAAATATTGTATTTATACATTTAAGAAGCTTACCTGGTAGATATTGTTATTACTATTATATGGATGAAGAGAATGAAAGTAATAGAAGTTAAGTAACTTGCTCAAAAGTGGTGATACAAAAATATGAATAGAGATCTACATTACACCAAAACCAATGGTATTTCATCACACTGCCTCATCACAGATCTGGCTACATGGGGATTAATGGAACACAACAAGCCTGCAAAGTGATCATCATTAAATAACATGATTAAAGCAGGATTCCACATAATATTTAAAACAGGAATAATCAGGGTCCTTCCTTACATTTTCCTCCAAATGTGCACAAATACAACTGCCTCAATGCCTTCAGGATTAAATGAGAGTGTGAATTAGAAAACTATATACATATAGACGCCATTGTAGAATTTCACTGGAATTGGCGTCAAAAGAGCTGAGTAAAACCCTGCTTCTCCATTTTATATCTGTGTGAATTTGCACAAGTTACTTATTATTAAGAGTTTTCTTATTTGTAAACAGGTGTTTGGCAGAGAAAGATACACTCTTCTGAGCCTCCCTGCAGTTAGGTCCAGGTCATGTGACTAATTTGAGCCAATAAAATGTGAGAGCACATGACTTGGGTCACTCTATGGCAGTGATGGTGAACCTATGACACACGTGTCAGAGGTGACACACGAACTCATTTTTTTGGTTGATTTTTCTTTGTTAAGTGGCATTTAAATATATAAAATAAATATCAAAAATATAAATCTTTGTTTTACTATGGTTGCAAAGATCAAAAAATTTCTATATGTGACACAGCACCAGAGTTAAGTTAGGGTTTTTCAAAATGCTGACACGCCGAGCTCAAAAGGTTCGCCATCACTGCTCTAGGGTAAGGCAGGTAGAAGCCAGTGTCCCTCCTCCAACTCTTCCTTTCTCAGCTGAAGCAACCTTAGAGGCCACGTGATCCTGCCATCTGCCACAGCGTGGGTAGATCTTCAGGGTGTTATGCTAAGTAAAATAAGTCAGACGGGGAAGACATATACCTCACTTACATGAGAACTAAAGAAAAGAAAATACAAACCAAACAAACAAAAAACTAAACTCATAGAGAACAGAGAAGTAGTTGTCAACAATGGGGAGAGGGGTGCGTTGGGTGAAGGGGGTCAAAGGTACAACTTCCAGTTATAAATAAATCCTGGGGATAAAAAATTAAAAGTTGTGTATCAAATACCCCCTTGAAACTTCTGTTAAAGGCTGCTTTGTTTCATTCAGAAGAGGTGAGAGGATTCCAGACTTAGGCAATAGGCCCATCAATCAGAAATGAAATTCGCTTCTTTCCCACATTTCAGGTATCAATTTATATAAATGGGCAAGTGGGGGGGGGGCACACTTATGAAGCTATGATGTTAACACACACAAACACCAGAACACAGACTGCATGCTTGATTTCAATTACTAAGCTTTAATATTACCAAGAGCCATACATACTAAGTTACAATGGAAAGCAGCAGAACCCGAGAAAACCAAAAAGGAAGCCATGGGGCTAGGAACAGAGAGGAATGGGAGGAGGAGAGGGGAAAAGAAGAGAAAGGGAGGGCGAGGGGAAAGCACATTGAGCACAGCTGGGCTTCTGTAGTCCCCATGTCTTCTTCAGACCTCATGCAATCAGACCACAGCCTCGCTGAGTAACGAGAGAGTTAATAGGAAGGTAAGAGAAAGGTTATCTGAGAAACCATGTTTTCTTTTAAGAAGAATATTTGATTTATGAATAAAAACATTCTCCACTTCCCGCATATTTCACAATTAAAAAAAAGACTTTTATAAGTCTGCCAGCAATCTAACTGAAGAAGTTCCAAAGCATCGAGGGTTTGTTGTTGTTGTTTTTTTCTGAATTATTGTGTATAATTTTTTTAAAAAGAAAATTAAGACAAATCATTAAAATTAAAAGGATTTTTCAAATGTTGGCAGAAGAAACATTTCATTGTCACTACAAAGAAAACTGTTGAGAAATGCTGGGCAAAGGGCGAGCTGCGGCCGTTAAGAATGGATTTTCAGACTGGTTCGGTTTTGTTCTAACTCGCAAGCCAGCGCGGCCCCATCTCTTCCTGCTGTCAGATGTGCAGGGCTGCTCAGAGATGCTGTCCCGCCGGGTCACGCTCTGCAGGGACAGAGAGAGCGCTGCAGAGGTTAAAGGTCCGGTTCTCCAGGCGATCAGTGAGCAGTGAAGGGAGAAGAACGGCCCAGCCAGGAAATACTCATTCAGGCAGCGCCAAAAAGGGCTTATGTCTGAATCCATAACCTCTGCCGCTAGCCCAGTGCGAATCACTCTTATTCACAAGCAGCTAGTTCCTCCAGCAGCTCCAAGTAATACCTCCAGACAAGTTGGAACAGAAAATTCAGAGACGGGAACAGATAGTGGCTTAACCTGGATTTTCAAAACCACGGCCCTCTTTGAACTGGGTAAGTGCCCTATTAGCTGCGTGGAGACCTTCCCTGATGGGTTCCTCTTGAGCTGCCTAAGTCTTAAGAAATTCATCTCATGTTTTCTCGAACTCCCACAGATCCCCTGCTGTAGCCAAACCTTGAATCTGAAAGGAGCATCATAAGCAGCACCCGAGACCTTGTCCTTGTTAGTAGGTCTGATTTCTGAGTAGGTTCGAAAACCACCCATGCTGGCCTCCAGCTCCAGTGCTGTCCTGCCCTTTGTACCACCAAGTCTAGATTCTAGATGGTGCAGGGTGACCTGTGATACGGTGGGTCCACTGGTCTCTAACCATCTGCTACCTTATTTCAGCCACAAAGCAGGTATGACAAATAGGTTTCCTCTTGTGAGACCATTCTAATCAGTCTTTTAAGCCTAAAATCCTGTGTTGAGGAGGATTCTGAGGATCTATCTGTATTCAAGAAAAATAATTAAAAATAGGAGAACATCTATCACTTGAAAACATGGGGCTGCAATTTTGTGAAGAGGCATCATGTCGAAAAGGAGAAGCAGTAAACCCGTTGGAGGTAAAGGGAAGGCCGGGAGGATGTGGCTGGTGGACCTGTAACTTGGTAGTTTCTTCTGGAAGGCGATTGGATAATACACAGGGAGAGCCTTACCAATGTTCCTGTTCTCTGGCTCACTATTTTTACTTCTGGGAATTTATTCTAAAGAAATCAGTTTGAATGCACTCAAAGATTAGTCTGCAAATATGTACACAGGTTATAATAGCTGAAAATTAGACTCTCTCTAAATGTCCAAAAAGTGAGTATTGTCTAAATTATGGAACTTACATTCAAAAAAATACTATGCAGTCTTTGAAAATTACATTGTAGAGAACTATTTAAAGCTATGAAAAAATGTTCACAATATATTGTCATATGAAAAAAATCCAAAACAGTATACATAGTATGATCCAAATTTACTTTTTAAAACAGAATATAACGACATAAATGTATATATATTCTAAAATGCTAACTCTGAATATCCTAAATGCTCCACAATGGTTAGGTGTCACTTTTGTAATAATAATTTTTAAATGCTTTTTTTGTTGTTGTTTTTAAAGATAATAATGGATAACCTAAAGAAACCCTGCAGTGACATTCCACTTCATTGCCTCCAAAATGTAACTTAGGTGAAAATGTAAATTAGGCCAGGAAGGGAAAAGTAAATGGGGAAAGGGGGAATTTATTTAGCATATGAGGGAGAAAAAATATTAAAGTCTCCCAGAGGCATAGCCAGCGTCCCACCGGCTGTCTCAGCACATGTGAGCGGTTAAATGGACCAAGACCAGCTTCATCCCACAGCAGCAGCAGTAGCCTTTTTTCCCCCTGGTGCTTAACCGTCTGAAATAACCACCAAAACACACTTAGAATTATGGCTTTATCAAGACCACCACTAAGTGATTTAATAAAAAATAAATTGGCCATAACGTCAAGGGATGCTGAGCACATATTGCTCAGACGTAGTCAAGCAACCACCCAAATGTGAGCTGCAATGTCTTCTTTGAGAAGAATGTGCCCTGCCTTTTTTAAGCAAGCACAAGGACAACTTACAAATTTAGCAGATGTGTGGTGTGGCTCACTCCACAAGCCCAGGATGGGGAATTCATGTCTGTCTTGAGCACCACTGAGCCCCCCACTGCTTGGTTGCATGCCTGTCTCTACCTCAGCCCCAGCTTTTCTATCCTGAAAGCAGAGTGAATTATCTTCAGCTTATTTGGCCCCCAAAGAATGAATGTTGTTGAGATCATGTCTGGAAAGATGCTATTTGGAAGTCTAGAAATGTTTTGTGAATCAGAAAGTTCTTGTTTCCTCCTGCTGTAGTTTGTACAATAAGTCTAATCAAGGAAACTCTGGTTCTAGTTTATAATTATCTTACTTTCCAGTACAATCTAACACTTAAATAATCTATGTAAGCATTTTTGTCCACATTGGTTAAAAAGTTGTATTGAGTCTATTCATAAAGGAAGCATGAGCTAGCTTAATCTTCACTTTGCCACAGGGAGAAAAAAGCAGCCACCTTGATTTGGGATTGGATTCCCACTAGATTGTTTCCAAATGAATGACTAGTATAAGCATTTGACCCCGTGGTTAAAGAAAACAATCATGAAAAAAATTAAAGTAAAATATCCAGATATCCAAAATGAAGAGAGGTAAATTTAAAAAAAGAAGGAGGCTTCTGTTTCCCACAATCCAAATTAGCAGGAGAAAAATGGAATTTCCAGACTTAAAGAAACACCAGGACCATAACCTTTGGAATGGAGAACTTGAAGATCACAAGAATGAGGTTAGCTTCGCTGGCTACCAATTTATTCTCCACAACAGACTTTTTAAAGCTGACATTTTATGTGAAAAGAATTTTCTAGAGAAGAAGAAAGAATTGTAGTCCCAAACCCTGAGACAGAATTGTAGTCCCAAACCCTGAGACTTGATATCACCCGTCCTGAGAAGGAAGAACCTTCAAGTACCAACAAGTGCTTATCTCTCCTTCCAGTGACCTTGAACCCATTGCTAAGCGACTCTACATTGAGGCTCCCTCAGCCCTGCCCATATATTTATTTCCAAGGTCTTTACTATGTGGAGGTGCTTCTGGTCACAAGTTTGTTGGATACACTGAATAGTATAGTTTATGTTTGATACCAGACTGTTTGGGATAAATAACTTAAATGCTGCAATAGGGAACAGCCCTTAAAATTCAGGATCAGAGGTGCTACCTAGAATCTAAGCTAAACATATGCCCTTTACTTTACCTCTGATGGGAACCTTAGACTCGTCAGATATTTAAGTTTCTTTTCCCTAATAACTACTATGGGATTTTTATGCTTGAGCCCACATGCACACTTATTCTCATTTTATGCTTCAGCTGCCTTGGTTACCTTGTAATCATTCTTTTGTTTTGTTTTTAAAACAGCATCGATCATTTAAAAATACTTGACATTTGCTTTTCCCAAAAATGTTTGTCCTAACCTTCCCTCAAAAATAAGAAATTCAAGTGTAATCGAATAATAGAATAAAAATAATTGAATGCATGTACACCAGACCAAAAAACACAACCCATGTGTGTATACTAGTAAGCGGGTGGATGGGTGGATGGGTGGATGTGAAAGAGAAAGAGGCCTACAATACAGGGAAATACACTTCACTTGAGATCCAAGCAGAGGGCTGGCTCTGAGGAGCTCAACAGAAAGCTTAGACAACAGTTTGTTATACATTTCTGCATGTTCACAGTGGAATTCTATTGTTGTTGTGGAAAAATGGCTAAGTCCGTGTTATTTGGTCTGCATGCAAAATAACAAGCAGCGCCGCTACTCAGAGGAACTTCAAAAAGACATTCAGTTCTCTTTTGGGGAGATTAATCTCATAAAAACAATATTCTAGCTTGCTGATGCTGCCGCTTACTCTGATGAAGAAACTGCCATGCCCTCAGGAGAAACCCAGCCCTCCCTAAAAGTGAATAAATCAGAAGGCATGGGCGTTTGTTTTTTTGGTAGCCTGACCCTTGACCCCCTTTTCCTTCTCCCAGGCAGGGGCCTTTGAAAATTTCTCTTCAGTTTTGTTCTGGATCACTGCTTCCATTTCTCCCGACTCCGGAGTGGCTGAGCCTGTCGCCAAATCCAACAGCTCCAGGAAAAAGCCCGAAGCTTCTCTGGACTCGTGGGCTTCACCACAGCGCTCTTTGTGAAGCAATGCCATCTCCCAAAACCTTCTAGAGTTATTTTATAACCTATTGTTTTATTTGGAAACAATAAAAATTCTTCCAAAAATCCCAAGAAACAGGTCATAGGAGGTGGCAAGTAAATAGTCCAACCATAGAAGAAAACACAAAATTCTCAAAATTGGAACAAATCCCCCTACACACACACCTCACAAACACACACACATGCACAAATCATTGTAGATTTATCTGTTTTTTATCTGATCTACGAACTTGATCTTTATTTTCACTATTTTATAACTGAAATTTAGTATTTCCTTTCAATATTAGAGTTCCTTTCAAATTTGGCGTTTCCTTTCCATATTAGAGTATTCTTGGTCACCCCCCAAAATGCACAGATATTTTCATATTTCTCAAAATTTACCATTTTCTTGTCGCTACTTAAAGTCATGGTAATTATTAGACCCATTGCTAAATACTGTCTTCTGATGCCTTAACAAAGAAGCAAAAATGTTAAGGTAGCCCATGTTTATTTTTCTTGGTACTTTGGTAATTTTCTGTCAATACAATTGGTTTTTTTTTAAATGTATACATTTTGCAGTATGCATTTTAAAATGTCATTCTGGGAAAGCATGCAGAGGCTTTATCAGACTGCCCAAAGGGTCCATGGTCCTTTAAAAAAACCTGGCAACCTGGCAGTCAAAGGTTTTTGACCAGAGTTTGTTGGTGGTTTAAAAGGATGCTTCTCTGGTTAACAGTGCCTATTGTTTTTACTTAATCTTTTTATTTAAGTGGTCATCAGTATTGTCCAATGAATGTTGCATTTTTCTATTCAAACCTACAACTTCCAGCTTTTTCAGGGAACTACAGAAACAAAAGTAGAACTGTGTTTCCTGGGTTTGGTGGGAGAAAGTTTTCTTAAAGCAAATGCATCAATATTCACCTGAGGAACATTGCCCCAACCCTGGCTGCCCCCTTGAACAATGCATTCTTTCCACATGCCTCTCGTTTAGAAGGTAAAACTCAGTGTCCTCGTGGTTGACATAAACTCTTCTGCTTCAGAATCCTTTAAGAGGCTTTCACCCATCAGCATCACACAGAGGCCAGGTCCGCCCTCACAGCGAGCAGACCATGTCTTTACTTACTGGGACAGGCTTCGCAATGAGCGCCTCACCTGGTCTGGGCTACTCTGCTCCCTGCACCTTCTGGGTTGTATTCATGGTCACCACCTTCCTTTCACCGGCCTCTAAATGTGGTAGACATGGATTTCCTTTCACAAGATTTAGATTCAGAATTTCTCCAAATCAAATTAAATCTGCTCTGCCCCTCTCACCCAATGAAGCCAGTGGCAAACTCTAGTGGGTATTGAGAATTCCTCCCCACCCCCAAAGAATCCGACTCAAAGCTGGGGTGCTCCCTCCTCCTTTCTCCTAGTGGAAGCCGCTTGGCTCCAGGAAACACAGAGGTGCCTTCTCAGAGGAGCTGACCCTCCGAGAGCCTCAGCACACTCTCCAGGCTGGAGAGAACAGTCCACCCGTCACAGCCGCCCAGTCCCCACAGAGGGCCCCTGCACCACACAGAGCCGCCCTCCGGCACAACCCTATCCTTCCTCACCTCAGGGAGTCTGACCTCCATCGGGTTTGCCTGCGACAGCTTCCACCTCTCCAAATGCTCTCCTCCATCCTCTCTCACTGAGGATCCATCCGTCCTGTCAATGAACCCAGGCTTTCAGAAGCCAACAACAGGACAGGAAGTCCTTGCGGACACCTGGCAATTTCTCCTTTGACTTATAACCCCAAAGGCCCTAAGCGAATGGAACATAAATGGCTGACTAAATTATGGAGAATAAAAGTGAAACCCTATAACAATAGAAATAAAACACAAATTAATATTCTTGGAATGAGCTGATTCGTCATCAGTTAAGTGCACACACACACACACACACACACACACACACACATATATATTTAGCTTTTACCACTCTCAGAGTAGAGACCAAATGCGAGCCAGTGAGCAGGCAAAAGCCATCATCATTTTCAGCGAAGCATCCTGGAGATTCTATATAACCAACGACACTCAGGATATCACATCAAATAACCACATCTGCTTTCATGATAATAGCAACAACACCCCTCAGCTTGCCTCATGAGCCATTCTGGCCGGGCCATGTTGGATTTCTAAACTGTATCCCTACTCAGAGAGGAAAACTGTTCCAACTCTTATGGTCATTACTCACTCTTAAAAGATTAATTTAACAAAAATGAATACCCACCACAGTAATGAATGTAATTCACTGGGAGAGTGGTTTGAGAAAGCCAGCCACACTGGAAACATTACTTCTTAAATTAATGGCAGAGCTGAAGATTATTTTCAGATTTGGTCAGCATTTTTGAGACGTAATGATTAGCCAGGGTGGGAAAAATCCAGATTAGTATTAAGTGTTTGCATGTTATGAGGCAGAATAAGCGAAACCCAAGGCTGGGACTTATTATTCAGCCTCTCACCACCCGCTTTACTAGCCAAAAGGGACACATGGGGTCAGACTGTGCTGTAAAAGTTGGAGAATTAATAGAGCCGGTACATTAAGTCCCTAGTTGCATGGATTCATCACAAATAAGAGCTAATAATAATAATAGCTAACATTCATTAAGTGCTTTCTCCTCCAAGTCACTGAGAAAAGCACTTTACATGTATTATTCCATTTACGCCACAGGGAGGTATCATTTTTCTCACTTTTAAAATGAGGAAGGGTATTTAGGAACAGGGAAGATGAATAATTTGCCAATGCTCACACAGCTGATTCAATCAATCAGTCAGTCAGTCAACAAGCAATGAACAGATAAAGTTCCTGGCTTCTTGAAATGTATACTAATTCCAGTGAAGGAAAATGTATACTAAGAAAACTGATAATCATAAGAGCTAAGGGCAGAAATATAGTAAAAACAATAGGGTGATGTGGGAGACAGATGGGGAGGGGGTTGCTTCTTTGCATAATCAGAGAAGGCCTTTCTGGAAGGAGAAGACTGAGCAGAGACCTGAAGGAAGGACATGTAGATGAAATGCATCCACATCTGCAAAGCACTTAAAATGGAGTTGACCATTCTGAATGCAATCTCTCCTCATGGGAAAGCATTCCAGAGAGAGATGATCAGGGGCAAAGACCCCAAGGTAGGAGAGTGCTCAGCATCTCTATAAGAAAATCAGCATGGCTGGAGCTGAATGCATGAGAATCACGTAAGGGAAGTGATGTGCTCAGAGAGGTAATGAATTCAGGGAGTAGGAGAGCAGTTTCTAGAGCCTCAAAGGCTACAGTTAGGACTCCAGCTTTTATTCTGAGTGAGATAAGGAGCCATTGGAGAGATCGAAGGCAAGCAGTTATATGATTTGACTTATATTTTTAAAGGATCACTCTATTTGCTCCATTGAGGTTAAAATGAAGGAAATGGGGAGTGACTAAGACAAGGAAGAAGCAGGAAAATTAGGCGGCATTGCAATAATCCTGGTGAGAGAAGATGAAAGATTGGACCAGAGTGGTGGTAGGGGAGGTGGTGAGATGTGGTGAGATTCTGGATATAGTTGAAAGGTAAATTCAACAGGATTTGCTGATAGATTAGATGAGCAGCATGAGAGAAAGGGAGAATTCGAGGATATCTTTTACATGGGGAACTGGAAAGACGGAGTAGCTATCTATGAGATGCAGAAGACAACGGGAGAGCAGGATTTGGGGTTTTAGGGAGTGGAAGATGGGAATCAGGAGTTCAGACTGGGTCTTACTAAGTTCAAGGTGGCTACTAAGACTTCCAAGTATAGGTATTAAGTGACCAGTTGGATACACAGTTGAGAGGGGAAGGTGGTTTCTCCCTTTTTATAATGTCCCTGATGTGCAAGGGAGAGGTCCAGGCTGGAGAGATGAATTGAGCTGTTGCTACCTTATGGATGGTGTTTAAGGGCCATGAGACTAAATTAATTCACATAGAGAGTAAGTATGGTGAGAAGGGCAGAAAGTTTGAAGGATTAAAGCCTTGGGACACTCCAGTGTTTAGAGATCAGAAAATGAGGTGGAAGAGAAACCGAGAGGGGAGGGAGTGGAGAGCCAATACAGAACGATCAAGGTTTTCCTATAAACAGAGGAATGAGGAAGCAGCTGAAGGGAGATGAGGAATCAAGAAAGGGTGGGATTGTCCAAGGTGATAGAAATTATAGCTGGTTTGTAGGCATGCATTAGTCTGCTAGGGCTGCCATAACAAAGTACCACAGACGAGGCTTCGACAACAATAAATTATTGTCTCACAGTTCTGGAGGCCAGAAGTCTGAAATCAAAGTGGCAGAGTTGCTTCTTTCTCAGGGATGTCAGGAAAGGATCTGTTCTAGGATTGTTTCCTTACCTGGTACATGGTCATCTTCATATTCACATGGCATTCTCCCTATGGGTGCCTGTCTCCAATTTCCCCTTGTTCTAACGACACCTGTCATATTGGATTAGGGCCCATATGAGTGACCTTATTCTAACTTGATTACATCTTTAATGGTCCAATTAAGGTCACATTCTGAGGTACTGAAGTGAGGACTTTGACATATTTCATTTAATGTGTGTGGTATCCTCTCCTCCCTCTATTTGTTTTCATTCCCAAACCAAGGATATTTTTAAAAAGCAGAACATTCTAATAACTGAAAAATAAATAAATCACCTTTTAAAAAGTTATAGGGCAGCATGGTTACTATGAAAACAAGAATAGTGAAGACCTGTGAAGATGGTACTAACATGAACATTTTGGAATACGACAAGAAGGCAAATACATCTGTTCCTTTTCAATTCAAATATGTGGGAAAGGGCAAATATACTCCAATCATCAGCCAAACCTGGACAATGTGCAGCTTAATAAATTAGATAAAGATGTTTGATGTTTCTCTTCCATAGTAAACTAAAGTGGTCATAAAATGCAAAATACTTTAACCCGAATGCGCTACAGTTTTACAGGCTTAAGACAAGAAGGAGAATGGAATCTTTTCCTTCTTGTTGCTGTTTGTTTTGACTGACTAAAAGGCTAGTGAGAGTGCGTGTGGACTCTAATATTTTTATGGGGGGTGAGGGTAGGGATGAGGGTTCAGACATTTTATTTTGCTTTTTTAGGTAATTCTTATATTATGTGGGGTTTTTTGTAGTTGCATAGTATGCATAATTTCAGTGTTTGTAAAAAGGGATTCTGATCCTACAGGAAGATATTTTGAATTCAGGGAAAGGCAGAGGGCTTACCTAGCACTTACCCTCTCTGATCTGTAAAATTGTACTTTGAAAAATATTGGAAAGATTGGCTTAGCAAAATCCAGTCTTTAGTTGCAAGCCATCACAAATCACACCAACTGTTAAAACACATTATAACAAGTTTCTCAACCTTAGAAACATAGACACTTAGAACAGAAAAATGTTATTATGTGGAAAGGGGAGAAGGGTTGCCCTGTGCATATTAAGATTAGTGGCATCCGTGGCTTCTATCCATTAGATGTGAGTAGCCCTCCCTCCCCCCACCACCACATCATGACAGCCAAAAATGCCTCCAGACAGTGCCAAGTGTCCCCCGGGGAAAAACTTGCTCCTGGTGGACAACCACTAAAATATAGAAATAAACTCACAATCACTTGAAATTTTTCTCTTTTTACAAAAAAATTATCACATTTTTCCCCAAAGAGATTTTATAAACTGTGAAAATCCAAATTTCTCCATATTTGCCATATTGAAGAAAGGCTTTCAATGTTTAGTCACCATGTAGAAGCAACAGTCCTGGCAGATGTCCCACTCTGGGACATTCACACAGGAGATTCACACAGATCAGTTCATAGCAAAACCTAGACATTGCGTTAAGGTTTGAAACATCCTCCCTTAACATCAAATGATTATGATGAACCTAAACTCTACACACTGAAAACTTGAACTGTGGGACAAGAATTTGGGGGCAAGAGTTATTAAATTTCCTTAAGTCTATAGAATAATTGCTGAATAAATAACCTTGCACAAGTCTTTCTAAAGGACAGCACAGGTGATCATTCCACATTATTAGCTCTTGAGATGATGCCCTACCATGTCTGGGGACATTGGGATTTGCAGAGATTATGGATAACAGACACTTGTTTCCATAATATCACTTTGGCCATAATTTTGTCCCAAATCACCAGCGGTTGCCTTTCTTTACAATGAAATGACTTGATGATATTTTAAATGTTTATTACTTAGATTTATTCTCCTTGGAAACAAGCCAGCCAAGTGGAGAAAAATTTGTGCTGATAAGAATGAAAATGCCTCCCAAGCTAAAAAAGCTTACTGTGCCCTTGAACATGGCATTGTCCAAACTTAGTTTTCATTTCCCTGTATAAGGATTTCATATGCTTTAAAATAGAGTCTTAGTCTGAAGGAGACTTATTGATGAGCCCTGAAGGTAAAGAAGCCAGAATCAGCAAAGATGCTTTACTAAGTGGGATGGATGCAGAGACTTAAGATTTTTCCATAGTTTAGGGAAATTCCCTATGGTTACAACAGGCCCTTACTCTTTCTAGCATTTTATACTTTTTTCCCTACCTGGATTTCAAAACATCCTGATAATTTTTAAAAATATAGTACTACATATTTTTATTGGGATATTTCAGTGTACAAGGTTTTGTTTAGAGCTCTTGGGTTTTCATTGTTTGGGTTGGGATTTTCTTTTTATGAGGTGTTAGGGCAGAAAAGAGGGTGTGTTCTGTTTTTATTTTGGTTGCCATGCACTCTTCTAACCCTTCCCCTGGTGTTGCCTCCTCTGAAAAGATGATAATCTTGTTTCCTGCATCTGAAGAGAAATTCTTAACAGGTCAAGAGTCTTTATCAGGGTGAGATGATTACTTAAGCCGTCCTTCTTCTTCCCACTGACAATAAACCCAAATGAGTCAAAATGCTATGTGTTCCATGGGTTCTTTTCAAATACCCTTGAAACAGGCACACCGTTTCAGTTCTGTCTGAAATCGTCTGTTTCTGATCTACCTTATTTGTCAGCATTGCATTTCTAGAAAGCATACCAAAGAAAGCTTTTCACTGGGCACAACCGTAAAAAAATCAAATTAACCTGAATCATATCTAAGAAACATGAAAATCTTCCTCCCAAGACCCATGGGTTAAAGAAATGAACAAGGACAAAATACAGTGAAAAGTATGTTTCAAGGCCATTTGTTTCCAGATCCAAAATGGGAATCTACTTTCTTTTCTGACTCTGAAGCTGAAGAAAAATACCAATTTAATTGTATAATTCCCAACTCTACCCTTGTAGTTGGATCTGAACCAGTGTGACAAGTAAGAAGTCTCAAAGGAGAACAGAACAGTAGTTTTCTTTATTCTTGGAACACCTGTTAAGAGGTTATAGGGGGTTTTATATACAGCAAGTACAACTCCAGTCTTCTCTCTCTCAGAGTTAAAAAAAAAAGCCTCATTAAAACATATCCTTTGCCAAAGTTTCATTGCTCAAAAGAGTCAATGTAACTTTCAACCCTTAGGCACTCTGCAAATTGTGCTTTCAACCTTTCCAAGAGCTTTCTTGTAAATTCTGAGCTTAAATATATTTCCCATCGTTTTCTAGGCTAAAGTGGTTTCTGAATTAATAGGTATTTAACTACAATAGTGGTTAAATGAGTTCTTTCTTAATGAGCCAGCATATTATATGCACAGTTTGCTATCATATATATATATAGTAGTCATCTTATAAGTGTAACTGAGAGGTTAGCATAACAAAATGTTCAGGAGATTCAACAGGTAACTAAAACATTTTAAAAATAATAAAGATGTTGCATATTCATAATGGGAAACTTCCAATCAATATGGTAGACTGAGTTGGCACAGAGGAACCTCCATTCCACTAACACATAAAAAATAATAATAATAGCAAACGAAAATTAAGCTGAGAGTGAAAACAAGAAGAAGAAGGGCCCATAGATCGGGGGCGGGGAGGAGGGAGAACTTAAAACCAGAGTGATGAGCTGAAGGCAAATGACCCATACCATGTCAATCTCAGAGATAGGCGCAAGAGGCTGAGGTCTTGGTTTAACATACACAGGGAGGAAAAAGATAAGAACTCAGGCCCAAGAAAAATGGGGTGATTGAACTGTGCTTTCTGAATAAAGCTGGCCATATGGGAGATAGGGAATAAAATATATCTTCCTACTAACCTGGGCTAGCTTCAAGAACCATACCTTCTTCCTGAGACAGTAGAAGAAGAATTATTTGTAAGTTAACAAAGCCTTAATCTCAGCCCATGATCGGGTGTGGGTTCTATATTCTTCTGTTAAGTGACACAAAAATGCAAGAGTGACCCATAACATAGAGGGTGGTCTGAACCACTGGAATCTGTAGGTCCTGACTGATAACCCACCCAAACCACTCTACAGGGATACAATGGCCCAGGGTACATAGGGCTCCCAAAGGACCTTGGCTGCAGAGGAGCTAATAACAAAACATGACAAATCATGAGAGGAACAAACCACCAACAATGGAGAGTTGGCACCTCAAGAATTAAAGATAATAGGTCCATTTGAAAAGTATTTAAAATAAAAGATGACTATGTTCAAAAAGACAAAGAGAAGAAAAGAAACCACAGGCTGTACCACTGTTTTCAGATTTCAGCATCATTTTATCCATCAAAGGACAGAGAGGAGAGCAGAGTCCAGCTTTGAGGAAAGTGTATGACATGCTACTTGAGAACAGCTCATTTGTCTGGTCTGAATAAGCTGTCTGTTTTCAGAGAGCGAGATACCCATTTCAGGAAATGCTGTTAGTTCATACAAATGACATCAGGAATTACGTAGTTCTACAGTCTTTTTCCTTGAGAGGCTGCACTGACAAGAGTAAAAAGACAATGCAATCTTTTTTGACTTTTTGGCAAACTTTAGTCTGGAAGTTTTATTTGCCATGTACCAGCTTTAATCCTCTTCCAAAGGTGAGATGAGGAGCCCGGGGGAGAGTTTTGATTCTCTACTCTTCCTTTCTAGTAAAATTACTCATTTGTTGTAATTTTTTCCAGGACTGATAACTCTATAAAAAATTTTTCAAATCATGATGACCAAGTAGTTTCCTCTTTCCCTTGTTTCTGGTAATCTTCAAAGTAGAAAGAAATTCCCTAAGTAGAACCAGGATTGCTCTTCTTAAACAAGCTATCCCATAAACCTGATTTTTAGTCTTACCCCTAACTAGATGCCTGCTCTTGGGCAAGTTATCATAGTTTATTCATCTGTGACACAGGAGAAAATAGCATTTTCCCTAAAGAAAATTCTTGGAAAGTTAAATGATGCAATAATTTCAGCAAATGCTGGTTTTCCCCCTGCCTGCCAGCTTTCAATCAATAATCTTGTATTACATTGGCTTGGTTCATCTATGAATCATAAACTACCTCTCATCTAAAGAACAGTAAAAATATATATATATGATAAAGCAGTTGAGTTTGCACAATCTCTTTGGACTACCTCAATCCTCAGTTATTTTATTATCCTGCTTATTATTAAAATCTGGGTAATTTGTAGTTTGGCCATTGTTTAAGCAGATATGCAAGAGAAAGTGGATCTCCAGAAAAATCCTTAGGGACCTCTATTATTAACTACTTCTGGAATAAAAATTGAATATTTTCACAGGGTGGTTGAGTTTCATGTCTTATGCATAAAATATAAGTATATAACTGAGGATTGAATTGCACTGACTACCTAAGCAAGTATCCACCCAACAAGTTGGTCTTCCCCTATCATTATGAATCTAATCATTTTCTTAAATACAGAGGAGAACCTAACTCAGAATACAGAACCAAATATGAAACCTAGGTGGGAGTGATTAATATAAAGTCAATATTCAGCATAATAGGCAATGTTAATTGAGAATAGTACATTAAATAACTATTATGGTTTCATGTTTAAAGACAAATTTTCACTTAGAAAAAAATACCGTGAGAGAAGTAAAAGTTTAATAATCACTATGAACCTGCATTTAGGAATAATTAGGTGTCAAGAACCATGCGTATTTAATTGAACCTCAAAAAACTTGATAAATAACAATGCTTCAGATTTTAACCTTAAAAGCTTCAGAAAATCACTGAGGAATTAACAACCAAATCAGAACAAGAAAACAATGGCATTATCATTATAAGAAATTATCTTATAAACATTTCCATATTATTCCCACGGGAGATACGTTGTATCAGATCATATATCTACCATGTCATATATCACATCACACCCAAGGTCCAAAATAATAAATAACACATCTACAGAAGTTATTCAAGATATCAACTTAATTTCTATTACTATTCTTGCTTAAATAGTCATGCTACCGTGATAGACTCTCAAATCTTTCTTTGAAACATTACTGAGAAAATTACCAAGAAATAATTTCAAGTTGTTCTATGACACTAAAAAATGATCAAAAGACTTATTGAATATGGAATGGTCCCAGAAAAACTAGGCCTAAAAATTCTGGTCAAAACTCTGAGGAGGCAGTGGGAAACCAAAAAAAAAAGAAGAAGAAAAAGCCCATTGAAACTATTCACAAAACGTCTCCATCAATACTTCTGAAATGATCAGGCTTTACCATCTGGAATCAATTGCCCTGTGGTGGAGAAACAGATGTTCTATCAAGGTTGCTTTGTGATCAAGTGGGCCAAGAAGAAGGGTAGGGCCAACTCCTGAAACACGCAGAGCCCTGTAAGCAGAGATGAGAAAAGGGAAGGAAGATAAAGAAAGCAAATTGTCCTTGGCCAAAAATGAAATGAAATGAACAAGGCTAGAAGTTATATTTTGGCCCACTTATAAACCATCAATCCTGTGGCAGACCAGGAATCACCACCACACTTAGTCCTTAGGTTTCTGATACATAAGAGAAAGATAAGCATATTATTACTCTGTGTAATCCTACTCTAATATATGTCCCATGAGGGCAGTGGCTTTCATCTCTATTGTGCCTTGCATGAAGTAGATCCTCAGCTATTTATTGCATGGATGGGTGGGTGGGTGAATGGGTGGGTGGATGGATGGATGGATGGATGGATGGACGATGTTGCTTCCCACTGAATTGCACTCCTGATTTGGCTGCTTTGCCCATCCCTTGAGTTGACACCAGCCACATCCAAAGCCCCTCAGATTCCAGAATCTTGATTTGCACAGAGGCTGTGTAACATGGAAAACATAACTTTATGAGCATGTAAAATACGGATATGGAATTTATTCCTGATCCACGCTGAGGTCCAATTTACCCCTAAAATTTGAGTGATAAGGATTTTTATCAAGTTTACTCTGCCTGCTTAAATAATTTTGAGTCTAATCTTTATAGGCAAATAATATTAAACTAAACTATGGAGCTTGTCTTTATTTCCTGTTCTTCCTTTTTAAATAAAGAAACCAATTCAAATGTTTGTAAAGAAAAGCAAAAGACCAATTCTGTATCTATTAAAATAATTATTTGCTTTTTCTTTGGTAATGTGGTGAATTGCCATTCATTTGTTTTCAAGAATTAAATCAACCTTTCATTGTTGGCATAACTCCTACTTTGTTATTGCATAATATCTTTTTGCATGTTATTGGACTTTAATGCTGAAGGATTCGTGAGAGATACCAATCTGCAATTGTCTTTGCTTTTTAAAATACTTTGACAGGTTTTAGTAGCTGGTTCTGTTGGCCTCATAAAGCTGGTTGGGAAGTATTCTCATCCCCTCTATTTTCTTAAAAAGTTTGTGTAAGATACTTGCTAAAATTCACTAGTGAAATCATCTGGACATGGAGTTTTCTTGGAGGCAAAGACCAGTTTTGATAGCACATTTTACTCTGTCCCAATTACCTGAGAGAATGTACAATAGAAACTTTTTCTTGCTATCTCATTTAAAACTTTTGAGCTACTGTTGAATAATAAATGATGAATTTCCAAGATCAAAAAGTAATATGATGTTCAGAGAAAAAAATGTTCAGTTTCTTATTTGGGATGAAAGATGATCTGATTATGCAAGAGAATTAAAAGCTCAGTTAGGTCATCCATATCCAAATCCAGTAAGACAAAGTTGGGGACCAGCACTCCAATGCTTTCCAGAGCACACTCAGTGTAATTTGCCTTCTCTGTCCCTGGCACTCATGTTTACTGCCCATGTCCCCAGTTTCTAACAAAAATAAAGTATCATTAAACCTACCAAGGCATTGACATTGGTTCAATGAAGTAAAAACTGCCCAGATCAGGCAGATTTGGATGATTAAAGATATCTGCAATTTTTGTTTTTAATCCAACCAAATCTAAGTGATATTTTTAGGACTCTATTTCACTCATGTACATAGCCAATGTATACAGTTGATTCTCAACAAAGAATACATTTATACATTTTTTATACTGAAAGAACTATGAAAATGTCTTAGATTGAATGTATAAAAAACATTCAAATGTGTTCCTGTCAAAAACCAAAAAAAAAAAAAATCAAGACATGACCACAAAGGAATTGTAATGAATGAACTAAACCATATTCATTTCCTCTGTTGGCTGCATATTTATTCCAGTGAATTTACATTATCAGTTTATGTAAGGGACCCTTCTCTTAGAATTACCTTCAGAAGCTGCAGCCCAGTCCCCTGATTTGGATTAATGTTAAAGATGAAAGTCATTATGGGCTGTGCTGGATATTCTCCATCGGCCCCTCCAGAGCCACTCTCTGTGCCTCTCCACTCAGCTCTGTCCTGGGAGACTGATCTATATGGGCTGTGTTAAGGCTCTCCAACTCTCTGGCTTTCTCTCAAGTTTGTCCAAAGGGAAGCACTATCAGAAAGTTGAAGGCAAAGAGGAAAATGAGCTTAAAGATGAGGCTCCTTCCCTCCCCTCACCTACATGTCATTTTGTATCCAATAGCAGCTTCCTCCTTTTATCCCTTTCAGGCCCAAAGAACTTAAGTCTCCCTCTATCCCTTGCTGGTTTCCCATTATCCTTTCTACATCTTTTGTAAATACAGTTGACCCCTGAACAACGCAGGAGTTAGGGGTGCCAACCCCTGTGCAGTCAAAAATCTGTAGATAATTTTTGACTCCCCAAAAGCTTAAGTTATCTCTCAGTATCTACTGGGACCCCCTACCCCCATGGATACCCAAATCCACAGATGCTCAAGTTCCCTATATAAAATGAGCTAGATCAATGCCTACATCCAGCCCTCTGCATTCACAGACTTCCAACTGGGAATCAAAACAATACAAGTATTAGAAAAAAAAATCCATGTATTAGTGGGCCTGCACAGTTCAAACCCATGTTGTTCAAGGGTCAACTATAAACCCTTTATTAAAGATTTCTTAATTACACACACACACACACACACACACACACACACACACAGTGAATTAGCAATACAGTGTGGAACAAAAGTAGATTTATAGTTGTGCATATGAAAAATAATACAATGATACAAGAATAATCTGTGCTTCGTGTACTCACAGTTGTAAACCTCCTTTTGCCCCACCTTGTATGTTTCTTGTTCAAACCTTGACTGATAAAAGATTCAACTATGCTGAACAAGGTGGATGATCAAGCTGGGTAGCATCTTTTAGTACAAAAGACAGACTATATAATCATAAGAGTAATTTTTTGGCATTGCCCATTGATTGGCTCTGAATTATGTCCCAAATAAAAATTCCAAAATTGTTTATATCAGGGACAGAATATTTCAAGCATCTAGTCTGCAAAGGTGACTACTTTGATGGAACCACTATTCAATTAGCTGTTGGAGGCGTGTTATTTTTAACCATTTCATGACATCATCACATCTTATAGTATCTGTTCATCACTTCCCATAAAAAAATAGGTACCTTGGAATTTCTGAATGAATAATCAAATTTTGGGGCTATCCAGACCAGATATTATAAACAGGAAATAGCTTATTACAAAAAAGAGAGAGGAAGAGAGGGAGAGAGAGAGAGAGAGAGATTGAAAAAGAGATATTTAAGGATAGATTGGGAATTGTGGGGTACTGAGAAGGAAATAAGATTGTTTCCAAAAAACATATTTTACTAAGTAGACATATGTACGATTATTTTCATGTTGTGAGGGGTAAGTTGTGTATGTTAAATATGCATATGCTTGAAGAATCGTTTCTTTTCTTAGACTCTTCAAGAATGTTTTCTTTTTCAGATTATTAATATTTGGGACAAAAACTTGAAACCTGACCTGGTGGCTAGTTCTCTACTTAGAGCCAGTTAATTTCATAAAGCTGGTGTTAAGCTATTCTTTCTTTTCTCTGTACATAATGTACTATATTGAGCTGTATTGTGGCTTAAAAATACATGACAAACATTTTGAATATTCCTAATGTTTTTAATTTAGATTTGCACAATCATAGAAATGAGAGATGGAAAAACTAGGGTTCTTCTTCTTTGGTCCGAGCTTGGGTCTCTTTTTCTGATTAATGAAGCTAAGGGAAGGGGAGGTGTAAAAAAAAAAGCCCTCTGTGCAATTGCCCCCATTATTTCAGGATTTCTGGACTAGGGTTACCTTTTTAATGGTGCACATTACCCTAGTGATTTACCCTGGAGTCCTAATAAATAATGTCTCTTTCTCTTTACATACATTTTAAATTTACTGGTTGACAGAGACTGTGCCTCTATCAACTGCAGTATATTTGAACAAAAGATGTTGTCATTGCAGTTAACTATAATATCAAGATTGGCATAGAAAAGGCAGCAATGTGGAACTCTCCAGTCCCCTGTGTTTGGGGCCATAGAGACAGCCAAATTCCTCCTATCTTTTAGTCATATTTAATTCACATGATGCGATATTGGCACACATAGAACCCTACGGAGGTTATTTTGTTAACAGTGATCTATATATTTAACTTCTTTAATCTACCCAATAGCGTAATGCTTCCAATTCTTTTATTTCTTTTCACCCAAGAGGCAAAATGGTCTTTTACATCCTACATTACTTTGGAGATTCTCCTAGTTTTGTTTTCCTCTCTCAAGGAGAGTGGAAATATTAGACTCATGTAGCTGAGAGGAACTTTCTAAATCATCTAGTTGCTAACTTCATGTCACATAGGAAGAAACTAAACCCAAAGAGTGATTCATTGTCATGCTGCTCAAGTTTTCTCCTGATATTCACTAACAAGATATAATATACTGTACTTTTAAGAATAGCATTTAAAAAAGAATATGATCTGCTTTCCATGAATTCAAGTCAAATATATATATTCTTCTAAAAATGTCTTATTTATTTCAAATCAGTTATTTCAAAACCACACTCATTGATGAGGTTGTCCATTCCAATGTAAATAAACTGAGAGCAGATCAAGACTAATGTGGCCTTTATCACATGTCATGTTACCTAGCTATATTTTCATACATTTTCTTATTCTTACAACCAGTTTTCAATCTATTTGTTCTTTCCTTCTCCCAATATGCCTAGTCCCATGATTTCCATGACTGATGGAAGATATTGGCAACCCAGAATCCACAGCTCTTTATTCCAATTCACATGAAAATAATGACAACATTGCTTTGGGGTGGGGGGGGTGGGGAATGGTATTTATTTAGCTTTAAAAATACACAGAAAAATTAGTTTATTCTTCTTAGCAGAAAGAACCCAACACATATCTGAGGCAAACACATGATTTGAACATTGGCAGGGGAAGAGCAATAGTGACTCCCAGCCACCCTATTTGATTGGTCAGAATTGTCTGGAGTGTTTAGCCTAAGACTATCACTTACTATCGATCAATACAATAAAGCAGGTGAAATGCTTTCACTTCAGTGTAAATTGTAAACTCAAAGAGTTTACTCTCTTTGACTAGAAAAGCTACAAAAGGTGGATTCTGATGGAATAGACTTATTAATTATAAATGGCTCCTATATTTTATATTATTCATTTGATGCTTATTTTTCTGCTTCTCTGTTTAAATAAATAGTGCTCTCCAGCATAACAACCTAGATTTCTCTAAAATATTAATTAGTTAAACCTAAAAATGTTTCCCTCCCTATTATTTGTCTGACATTCCTTGGAAAGAATTTTTAACCAATAGGAAAAAATTAAAGTTTATACTGCAGAACATTTTCCTAAGTCCAGTTGGCCAGGTCAGTGGGTTTGGAATTTGGCAGTGCCTCTAAATTTTATTTCATTTCACTTCACTTTGAAGTTTTGCTAAGTGAATAGAACTAAGGAAATTAGAAAGTGATTGGCTCTAGGGCATCTAAAATATTGAGGAAAAGACATCAGGGAGTAAGAGTGAGTTGAAGACAAGGGAACCATTCAATGAATTAAATGGAATTTTACTGATAAAATATATAGAATAGAGAGACTTGAAAATAATCATTTTATTATTCATGATTATAACTAATTCTTATTCCCTATAGAACATAGTCAATATTTAGAGATAGACTCTATAAAGAGATAACTTAGTAATGAAAATATAAATTGGAATTAAAAGAGTGACATGAGACATTTTAAGGATTTATAGATATTATTCAATGTTCTGACCACAAGGGGTACAGCTTTTTGGTTATCTGAAAAATGAGGCCATTTCCTCTCTGAAAGGACATCTTCACTTCCAAGGTTGGCTTTTCAAGGGAGTCATGACTCCCATAATTTTTCATTAACGGAGAATGTGTAAGATCAATGTGGCACATTGGAGAAAGGCGATCAACCATATGGGAGAGTCAAGGGTCACACAAACATGGACTAATCATGGCTCCAACGTATAGAATATGATGGTTAGAAAAGACTGGCTTCAGGAGACTGGTCAATTTTAATCTGAAGTTCCATTTAGATATCTTTGAAACAAGTACCTGCTACAAATCAAGGCTGATCCGAAGAATGATCCTGTTTCCTCCAAATAAGCGTGAGAGACCTACAATGTCAGACCTCACAGCAGTGGGAGACAAACTTGCAGATTCTCTTCATTTCTCCTCATCTCAAGCAAAGGGAGTATGAGTCAGACAGAAATGTGAAGTATAAATACCCTTTCCAAGGAAAAATCTCTGCATGCATATTTACACCCAATAGGGTTGCGTGTGCAAAGTAAGAACTTGCCGTTGTGAGACAAGAAGCTTCAGCATCTCACCGTAACATGTCCAAAACCAGATCCATTATTCTAAAAGTCCAATACATAGTGATGTAGAAGCCTAGAATGAGCCATCAGCCACATCAGTCCTAAATAAAACTCCTGATTTACTCAAAATGGTTTATACCATTTTGTACATAAAGTTCAGGGTAGAGTATTACTTTTTGAGTTTTTATTTAGGTTTCTGAGGCCAGGGAAAAAAAGATTTTCTCTTTGAACCACCTGAGCATTGATTACAGTCACTTGAACTGAAGATGGAAAGTATATCATGGGGTCCAGGCCTCCAATGCTCTGTGACCTTGAATAAGCATTTGCCCTCTCTGAATTCTTGTGCCTCGCCTATGAAAAGAGGCAATGACACCACGTGCCCTGTCAGATCCCTGTCAGCTCTGACAGTCCATGATGACACAGTGAGTCCCAAAGCAAAAGACAGTGTGCGATCAGTTGTGACTTTGGAACTACAGAGGCTTATAAAGAAGGGTTTATTGCATTTCCTTTATTTCCCAGAGCAACATGAGGACAGATTCATTAGATTTTTGATTTAAGGACTCTGCAACTCTTGCCTACTTTTAACTTCAATGGTGGAAAGAAACCCAAAGGGAAACTATAAAACTGACAGAATAAATACCCTCAGCCATTTCGAACTTAATGGCATTAAAAATAGAAAGAAATAGCACAAAGAGAAGAGTGTCTAATTGTAATTTTTAAAGCAAATAGCTTGACTCATCTAGGCTGCACCCAGACAATGAGCATGCCAGGCTATCTCAAGGACCCTACCCTGTCTTTTAGGTCTCTCTGTAGGAGCCAGCATATCTTACCAACAATTGCATGCTCCATTAAGCACTTGGCAAGGGCTGGATGGACATGTGTGACCCAGACATTTGCATGGAAGGTTAGGCCTACCAGATGGAGTCCTCATCTTCAGAATGTGTGCAGGATTAAGATGTAATCCATTGTTTCAAAGAATACAGTGGAACACAAAATAAATGTTCAAATTTATGTTTCCTGTAAAAAATTCTTTAACTGTAAAGGATGCATTCATAAACAGAAACTTTTAGTTAGGTAAAGTATCTCTCTTCGATCTAAATTTTCAGAGGGTAACCTTAGGTAGCAATGGAAAAAAATTGAAAAGATTAAACACACACACACACAATCACCTTTCCTTATCTTTTTCCTTAGCCAATGAGAAAATTGCCATAGCTATATGCAGACCCATACCTAATATCTGTGGGGGTTCAGCCACTTTCTCTTCTTCCATCTCCATCCTACATTTAGAGGGGGTCATGTATGCATGGGTACACACCAGCACACAGTGACAGAATCAACACTCAAAGAGACCAATAAAAGAAGTCCTTCCAGACTCTGTGATGGGCTCAGAACCCCTGGGGTAGGAAGTTCTGAGATTCTGGGTACTTGGCATGTGATCTGGAAGTATAGCGTTGGCTCTGGTTGAACATCACCCCTTAGTTCCTCAGGCTCTACCCCATGGGGGTGGGACATGGCTGGACTGGCATATGTGCACCTCTCTCAAGATGTAATTTTATTCTTTCTCCACATATGATAATACATATGTCTTTTTGTGGTTTTCCAAAAGACCCTTTCAACTCTAAATGTCTCAGCACATTAAAAGTTGTCCCTCTTGGAGAATTTAAAGTATAATAGTATATTACGGTGCATGCAACACACCTGTAAATGTATGAGAGCACCCTGGACTGGGCTGGTGGGTGTGAGAGTAGAGAGTCTCTTCTATACAAAAGCAGCTCAAGGTCTAAAGTAAGTCAAATTAATGTCTGACTGAGAAAGAACTGCACATTCCTACTCACATTTATGAAATACAGAAATGCATAGTCGCCATTCTATCACCATTTAATAAATCCCCCTAAAAGTAGCATAAAAGCTCTATGATTATTGGAACCATGTCTGTCTCTGGTACCTGGCCTAGTGCCTGCCATTTAGTGAATAATCAATAAATGTTTGTTGAATAAATTAATTAGTTCACTCCTTTAATCTGTAGAACATCAGCACTTCTGCTCTAAATAATTGCTTTCATTTCAAAACCCACATAATAAAGTAGACCTGTATTCCCTATCCTATGTCTCTATGGCTGGAGTAGTTTTTAATCGTAGGAAATGCATGTCGCCACATGGTGTGTTGTTGTTTGCTCAGCTAGTCTTCATGGCAGGGACTTACAAACTGCTCTCCAAAAGGCTGTGTGAGCTTTAGGCAGACTGGGCCTGGCAGCAGCTGCTGCAAGGAGACAATCTTTAGGCAAAATGACAGCTGAGGGTGAGGAGACCCAGTCAGCACCACCCCTTCAGAGCATCTTCATGACACATCAAAGTGTCCCACACTTTGGTTGGCAAGCGACCAAGATATCCAGCCTTTCAAGTTAGTTTACTTTGCTCTTGTCATCTTTTCTTCCCTAAACGCCATGGTGTTCAGAAGTCTACAATCAAACCAAGCAACTGCTAAGACAGAGGCAACACCACCATCGAGACTGTCAGGAGCTGAGGGACGGAGGGGAGGGAGGATCGTTTTGGTTGCTTTTACCAAAATAAGGGGTACTTAAAAAGCATTTTGATATTTTTTAATTGATGCTTGTCATCCCATAACTAACGAAATAAAGAACACTTTTGAAATTACAATCACAGTTAAAAGACTTGCAATCGTGTCATCGCTGTGTTCTGTTGGATGAAAAGAAATCAGGTACATCCCTAGCCTGTTTGGCTCAGTGGATAGAGCGTCGGCCTGCGGACCAAAGGGTCCCAGATTTGATTCTGGTTAAGGGCATGAACCTTGGTTGCAGGCTTCTCCCTGTCCTGAGCCCTGGTCGGAGTGCATGCAGGAGGCAACCAACTGATGTGTTTCTCTCACATTGATGTTTCTCTCTGTCTTTCCCTCTCTCTTCCACTCTCCCTAAAAATCAATGAAAAAATATTCTCGGGTGAGGATTAACAACAAACAAAAGTACATTCGGTGCACTCAGGGCTGGGGTTGATCAAAATGTACTGGTGCAGCCAACTTGATCAGGACTAGGAAATAGCTACCTCTCCGGATGCCCCCCGTTGCACTGGTCCTCTTCTGGGGGCCCTCAGTCCTCCCCACCTTCCAACCGCTAAAGGGTAATGGTGTGTCAGTGCCCCTGAGATAGGTCATTCAAGGAGTGAACTAATTAATTTATCTTCCTGCTCTCCCTGTGCTTAGGATGTGGGGCTGTCACACATATTCATTGCTATAATACGATCCTAATTTTTTAAACTTATGTATACTCATATGTGTGTGTATGTGTGAGAAAAAGAGAGAGAGAAAGGGTGGGGGCAATATACCAAAACGCTTAGTAGTAATTACATTGAGAATTTGAATTAGGAGTGATTTCTGTTTCCTTTCTTATTATTTTAGGATTTTCAGTTTTCTACACTAAGCATAGCACATATTGCCTCTATGGCTTGAGAAAAGAAGAGCAGAAACGTTATATGTTGAGAGGGACTCATAAAGGAAAATTCAATTATTCTACTATTCACTTATACCTCATTCAGTTCTGATAGCAATTTACTAAATCTGATATGCACTACATGCAGTAAATGTGTTTTGGGTGACTACTATGAGTTTAACAAATGAGATACTAAGTAATATAAAGCATGACCTCTGTCAAGGAGTTTGCAGTCTAGTTGGGTGGTAACACACACACACACCTCCCTTCCTACCTTTGCTCAAATAGCCTCATCCCAGAGGCCTACCCTGACCGTCCTGTTTAATACTGCAGCCACCCTCCACTCCAGCTGCCCTCCACCCAGCTCTACGCTTTCCTTTTCCAGGGCGCTTGGCATCTCTTAAAGAGCCTGGAACAGCAGTACCAGGTGCTCACATGCCATTGAAGCTGCAGGCGGCAGAGGAGAACATGGAACAGGGTCTAGTAGACAGTTCCAAGAAAGTGCCATGGAGAAGGGACTAAGGGATGAGGAGGAAAGGGAACACTGGTCTGGGAAGAACTGATTTACCTAATCCTCATGCACCTCTGCTTGGGGTGGGGAGGGGTGTATGATTTGTTTAAACTGAAGGGCACTGCAGTCATCAGAGCAAGTACCTCGCTTGTCATCACAGTTTGAGGTACAGGGAAAGCTCATGCCTTAATCCCCGTGGTCACAAACTAAGGTTTTTCTAACCAGAAAGGGACTTGAGTGGAGAGTCCAGGTGTGTTACCTCTGTGACCCTGGGCAAGCTATTCGACACCTCAAAGCCTCAGTTTCCCCATTTATAAAGTGAGGAGAATAGCAGAGCCCACTGTAAGGAACAGAATGAGAGCATGAACATCGAGCCTTTTACCCAGTGTCTGGAAGGGAGTATGCGCTTGGCTTGAGCAGTGGTGGCTGAGGAGAGGGCACAGACCTGCAGGCCAAGTCACCGCCCTCCCTCCCTGTCTCAGCACAGCCTCTTCCCAGGGCCTCTGTGTGCAGAGCCGTAACTGCACACCGAGCAGAGACATTCCCAACATCTGCTGCTGCGTAAGACATGCCTCTTCACTGACCCCCTCCGCCTCCCTCCCCGGAGATCTGCCTTTGTTTTGCCAGTCCCTGTAATCTCGCTGTGCATGTCTGACAGATGCGAGCAGAGCAAGCGATGAAACTTGAGTGGCCTCATGCGCTCAGTGAGGGAAGATGTCCTAGGGATCCTGGGGATGTGGAGACATTTAACTGCAAACAGCTCTGATTTCCTCCTCCCCCCGTATCTGCAGAAAAGCCCTGGAACTGCTCAACTAGTAGAAAGAATACCCAAAGTGACAGTCCCCCCCTACAGCCATCAGGAGCAGTCATTTTTCTCAGAAAGGGGAAAATAAGCCTGCTTAATCACGCCAATGTGCGAGGGGTGTGTCTGGGGTTGAGAAAGTTTCAAGTCCTCTTGTGAAACAGTTTTAAGAAGGTCCCCTGGAAGAAAGTAGCCTTTTTAAAAAAACGTATTTTTATTGATTTCAGAGAGGAAGGCAGATAGAGAGAGAGAGAGAGAGAGAGAGAGAGAGAGAGAGAGAGAAACATGAGAGAGAATCAGTGATCAGCTGCCTCTTGCAAGCCCCACACTGGGGATCGAGCCCACAACCTGGGCCTGTGGCCCAATAAGGAATTGAACCGTGACCTCCTGGTTCATAGGTCAACACTCAACTACTAAGCCATGCTGGCTGGGCAGAAGGTAGCCTTTTTAAAAAATCACTTTGACCCTCACATTGAGGCCTCAGTGTTTTCCTAAGCAAGGCACCACTCTTCTTGGTAGTCTTCAGAAAGATGAGAAAACCATATGTTCTACAGATTTCTTGAATTCTGTTTCCCCTGTGTGTGAAAACAAAGGTGAACTGTCTCCTTTGTCCCAAAGGAGAACAGTTGTTGGGGTGTCAGGCCACATGTGGTAGCATCTTCCTGCTCTCCCTGTGCTTAGGATGTGGGACTGGCAGCTGGTGAAACATTTCTATTCCAAAGCATCATAGTTAATTATTAGAAATTCCATTTTACTTCCACTCTTGTCCAGCCCCTAGGTGATACATCACCTAGTCCCCCCCTCCCCGTTAGCATATCTACTTTGCCTATTTTCACTCCCATCCAAACAAAAACTCAATTAATATGAATTTAAAACTAGAAAAAACCATTCTCATTTTCTGGCCCCAGAACTGAATGCATTTTTTAACTCAATTTTCAACCAAGGCTCTCTTTTTTCTTAAGCTCTCTTGAATCCATCTAAAGCAGAACCAAATCTAGTTTTCTAATGATTAATCTGGAACTAAAGTAGAATACAAAAATATTCTGTGAACCAAATGAGCCAAAATCCAAGCCTTTGTGCCATTTGAGTAAAAGAGTTGTGAAACATCCTGGTGTCACATGCTTGTTTTTTGGAGGCTGGGAGTGGGGAGTGTGGAGGCCTGAAAACAAAGGAAGATACCAAAGTCAAAAGAGAAAAAAACGGTCTAAGATGGAATTGAAGCCACTGGCCAAAGCCAACTTAGTGGTCTGAGATCAATGAGACCACAGGTCCACAGTAGTTAATATGTCCCAGTTAGGTAACGTCAAGATGTATGTAAGAGGCCAACACAGGCAAGAGTAAGGATCAGCAGAAGTAATAGGCTGGGCAGGCAACAAAGACTGGGAAGACAATGTCAAGGCCAGTTGAGGCAGGGTCCAAAAATCTGGGTCAGAAACCTGGGAATGAAGGAAATAGAGGAAGAACGCATAAGGTGCAAGAAAGTGTGTAAAAAGATAACAGTGGAAAGTTCTCTGGTTACTGAAAAGATGAGAACTGACTGTCCTAGTCAAGCTGGCTTCAGCTGAGATGGCCAGTGGGTGGCTGTGACAGTTTCCTGGAGGTGCCTGACTCACAAGCCGGGCTTCACGAGTCCACATCCTCCGCAGAGCACATGCTCTGGATGCATGCTTTCTGAAGGAATGAGTAGGTTCCTGCAAATCTGAGGTACGAGTTTGCTATTTTTGTCTTATATGTACAATGGGTAGCCCACTCAGACAAGAATAAGTCTTGTAACGATAATAGTTTCTCCCTCTGTAGACAGTGGACTATTGAATCTAATAATCAGGTAAATACCACCTGGTATGTCTCTTTAACATTATCTAGAGGGGTTCTTTCATTCTAAACCTAATACAAGTGACCAAAAGATGTTTCACAAACAATATGCAAGCCACTCTATTTTTTTTATCTAGCCATCAAATTAACTTCTATTTTTTTTATTTTTTGAATATTTTAATTGAATTTACTAGGGCAGCATTGGTTAATAAAATTATATAGGTTTCAGGTGTACAATTCTATAAAACATCATCTGTATATTACATTGTGTGTTCACAACCCCATGTCAAGTCTCCACGCTGCTCTTCACGCTTCTATATTCCCAAGCGGGTTCTGATACCAACATCCGGCTCATCCTCGCTGAGAAGTAACCAAAGAGCAACAGAGGTGTCACTGGTATCCTTTCCTGGATGTGCCAAGCATTCTTGTCCCCAAAGCCTGACTTGTCCTATATGATTATTCTTCTGGAGGCAACTTTCAGATCCAATCTCTCACCAGCTCAGAAATGAGTCAGGGCTCTCCCACCATCAGTTAACAAAATCCCTAAGGCAGTGGTCGGCAAACTCATTAGTCAACAGAGCTAAATATCAACAGTACAACGATTGAAATTTCTTTTGAGAGCCAAATTTTTTAAACTTAAACTATATAGGTAGGTACATTGTTATTAACTTAATTAGAGTTCTCCTAAGGCTTAGGAAGAGCCACACTCAAGGGGCCAAAGAACCACATGGGGCTCAAGAGTTTGCAGTTTGCCGACCATTGCCCTAAGGCATACCTTAGAGCAGTGGTTCTCAACCTTGGCTGCACATTAGAATCACCTGGGAATCTTTTTAAAATCCTGATTTCTGGGCCTCATCCTCCAGAAATTCTGTTTCTTTGTTATGGGGTGGGGCCACAACATTAGTAACAAAGAAACAGACTTTCCGAAGGATGAGGCCCAGAAATCAGGATTTTAAAAAGATTCCCAGGTGATTCTAATGTGCAGCCAAGGTTGAGAACACTGCCTTAGAGTCTTGGGCTCCACTATCCCCTGTGCATTCTGTCACGCCAGCCAAGTGGTGCCCATTGTTTTTACCAGTGTCTCCCACTTGCCCACCTCTGTCCTTTGCTCATGCACCTCCTCAATTTGGGATGTTCTTTTCCCATTTCTGTTTCCTGAATTTAAATTCCACCCATCCCATATTTCAGGCTCCTCCCTATACTTTTGCTACTGCTGAGCAGCTATGGGATTTGAAGTGCTAACTCCAGAAAACTTTCTGCACACCT
This sequence comes from Myotis lucifugus, assembly GCF_000147115.1. Taxonomy (NCBI): domain Eukaryota; kingdom Metazoa; phylum Chordata; class Mammalia; order Chiroptera; family Vespertilionidae; genus Myotis; species Myotis lucifugus. The sequence goes on along the minus strand of NW_005871049.1, from coordinate 21,544,775 downwards.
ACCTTTGGGTCAGATCACATACTCAACCCAATCCCACTGAGTTTGAGAGAAATTTGTCGATTATATAGCACACTCAGGAGAAGCAGTGAACGTATGAGCAAACTGCCAACATCAGAAAGAAAGAGAGGATACACTCTACAATGAACCAGAAATGACTTAGGGACATGTTTCCATGACACACAACCCTCTGCATAACACCTTAAAAAGCATTCTATCAGATTGAGGAAGGATGTGATGAAGGGAGAGTTTTAAGAGTGATGAAACTATTCTGTAATCTGATTGTGGTGGTGGTGGTAACACAAATGTATAAATGTGTTAAACTTCATGGAACTGAACACCAAAAGAAAGAAAAGGTCAACTTAACTGTACTGGTATGATCAAGTTTTTTAAAAAAAAATTTAAGTGTTCTACCAGAGAAGTAAACTATGCATTAACAATCAGTCATTATTTTTCTGAAAATAGCTGTCAACCAGGTCAAGTTAATGACTTACCTTTTACATTCGTCCAGCTCCGAGATGATAAACAGTGTTGGTTTTGTGTTCGGGAGTGAGGGAAGGGGGTTGAGGAAAGAGAATGTTTTATGCCAAACAATACTGTACAGTTTGAAAACTTTGGCCTTGGTATATGTAGCACCAGACTTAATTTGCAATTTCCTTTCTCACATACCTTAAAACAAGACCTTAATACAAATATAACATACAGATTTTATATATAGCTTTTCTTCACCTGACCTAGACCTTTATATTTATTTTCATTCATTATTTCTTATCTAATTAGTTGAGTTATTTCAACTAAACTTGGCTTCAGGTGATGCAGGCAATTTGTTTCAGAGCCATAAAACTATGCGTGTTTATACTGTTACTAGAGTTTTCCAAAGTATGCACTAACTTCATCATTTGTGACGTACATTATCGGGTTAATAATTCATTCCTCTATTATTAGCGATTTGATGACTACAGTAAAATCGAGATATGTGGGTCATAAATTATCTGATATGGCATCTTTTCCATTGTTTCTTCAGGTTAACCTAATTTCCAACCTCATCGAATTCTGTAACAATCCTAATTGAAATCCAGGAGGGGTAGTTAAAATGCAGGCTCAAGTGAGAAAGGATTTAAATGAGTTCTTAATGGAACCCAGAGACCTGCCAAACGCTGCCTAACGCCTAGCCTGGTTATAAAGACTTTCAGCAGCGAAAGGTGCAGCCTAGATTCTCGGCAGATCTTACTAAGGGCGATGGTGACCAGGCCAAGCTTTGGGTTTGGGGTTTTATTTGTTTCCCATAGAGAATGCAAAGACAAACAAAACATAGAAATTCTCCCCTTATGAAAGTTCTAAAAAGCGCTTTCACTCAGCCAGGTTATATCCACTAGACTAGATGTTTTATGGTGCCTCTATTTTGCATAACAGCATTTGGGCTATATAACTACCAATAAAAAGTGAATAAAATATGGGGTTTGGAAAATTCTTAGAAAAGCGTTCATGCTGAGGTAACTTCCATGCTGAATCAATGGATTCTCTGCCCACGAAATCATGGGATTTTAAAAAGGTAAAATTCCAAGTCTCAAAAAAAAATAAAGGTTTCTGTGAAGGACAGCCCTTACCTCCATTCTTTGCCTCATTTAAATGGCTATAATGGAGGGCAATTTGACAAGGGAAAACTTAACGGCTAAGATAAAACTAAAAATCAATATACAAAACGGGAGAAGCATTTTTTTCTAATCACATACATCTAAACTTCCACAGCTTTAAAAATACCCATGTTCCCCAATTTTGGCTCAATACCCTCTTTATCTGGGAAGGATTTTAATGGTAAGGTACAAGAACCTTCTCCCCCATGAAAAACGATGAAATCGTTCCCACATTCTTCTACCAAATGCTCACTGAAAAAATTCTAGATTGAAAACCGGAGGAAATGTCTGCACAGAATGGAATATAGCTCTGGAAACCTTAACACAGCTTCACAGTATAACATGTAAATAATCACCACAAACAAACAGGAGAGAACTTTCTTCAGTCAAGAAACTGCGGGAGTGTAAAGCATAATAATAAACCACGGCTGTAAAACAAAGGTCATACTCTGAGCCTTTTTTTCTGATGTTGCTACACCAGATAGTTAGGCCACTGCTCGGAAAGCATCTATGGGACTCGGTCATCTTCAGTTCAGTAAACCATCCATGAAACATCGCCCTACGTCCAGGGCCTAGGGAACCAGGATGGGTGTGAAAGAAACCAGGCAATGGGACTAAGAGAAGCTGTCTCATTCTGCTTCCCCTTTCTAGCCATCTGCATGTAACTGTTACTCTGGGATGCCAAAATGATTTCTCCTGGCAAACTCTCATCTTTTCTTAACCTGAAAACAACGCTCTCATTATTACTGACTCATCATAATAAGGGGAAAGCCCACTCACACTTTGTAACAGTGGCGATGGATTTGTGCCATGTTGTCCATATTTTCCTGGGCTCATTTGTGGCCAGCTGGTGGAAAAGGGGCATAAGCCAGCGGTTCTCAACCTGTGGGTCGCGACCCCTTTGGCGGTCGAACGACCCTTTCACAGGGGTCGCCTAAGACCATCCTGCATATCAGATATTTACATTACGATTCATAACAGTAGCAACATTACAGTTATGAAGTAGCAATGAAAATAACTTTATGGTTGGGTCACAACATGAGGAACTGTATTTAAAGGGCCAGAAGGTTGAGAACCACTGGTAAGCTATGACTAAAGAATAGGCAAGACAATTGGCCTGTATGGAGATGAAACCCAGAGTCCCATTTACGCACTCTTTTTTTTTAAAATCTTCACCAGAGGATATTTTTCCATTGATTTTTAGAGAGAGCAGAATAGAGAGGAGAGACAGAGAAAGAGAAACATCAATATGAGACACATTGATTGGTTGCCTCCTGCCACGCACCCTGACCAGGGCCAGGGATCAAGCCTGCAAACTAGGTATGTGCCCTTGACCGCACACTCTTAACTAACCCCTCTGAGAGGCCTCAGAATGCTGAATATAAGACAACAGTAACAAAAATAGGTTGTCAAAAGAAACAAGGAATTGGGCAGAGGAACATAAATGAACAGGAACTCAATGTGAATAATAATAAAGTATACCTTTGGAGAATAACATGGATATTAAATAAATAGGTCACAGAATATCAATAGAACATGTAAGAGTTATGTAAATGGTATAGTCTTTGTTTTTAAAATAAGACACGAATTAAAGTAATCCTATAGAAATTTCAAGTGAAACACACACAAACTCCCAAAATAACTTTGCCTCAACTAACAGCAGAAAAACTTTTCTAATTAGTTAACTAATAAGGAATCAAAAACTTAACCTTTCAAACTGAACTATTAGAGATTTTTGTGTGTATGTTTTAAAGTTTGTATTTCAAACAAATGAGTCTTTCATCAATAATTTTTTTTAGAAATTGCCATAGTTCTCACTTTATTATCTTAGCATACTGGTAGTACTTTGAAAGGCAATTTGGGGATTATTTACTTGAACCACTTCTTTAAAAAATTTTTAACTATTTTTGCCTTTGATTTTTAGAGAGAGTGGAAGGAAGGAGGGGGGAGAGAAAGAGAGAGAGAGAGAGAGAGAGAGAGAGAGAGAGAAATTGATGAGAGAGAAACACATCGATTGGTTTGCCTCCCATACTCACCCCCACTGGGGCTGGGAAATGAAACCTGCGACCTTTCAGTGGCTAACCACTGAGCACAATGGCCAGGGCTGAACCTCTTCATTTTATAAAATGAAAAGACCTACATGGCTATGCACTTCAATGAGGAGAACCAGGAACTGAACACAGCATCTGACTTTTAAGCTAATGCTCCATTCCAAGCTGATGTGCTGATTTATAGCTTAACTATCTAACAAAAGAGAGTGAAAAAGTGAGAAAAGGTGTCCATCATTTTGACTTGACGACCATGAGAATGTCACTTTATTTTCTCACAGTTTTTGTGTCTAAGGTCCCTATAGACCCATCTGTGCCCACAGAGCTCGAAGTAGAGAAAATGTGGCCGTTGGTTTGAGAAATACGAGCAGCCTCAAAACAGACACTGGAAGTGTTTACTTCATAAATCATGTCTTGTTGTGTTAGAAACTGAATAACAGCTGGGGATCCTTCAACCCAGCCACCCCCGTCAATGTCTCTGAGAGCAATGTATGGTCAGAGGGGAAGGCAGGGCAAAGGTGCTCTTTCTCTACCCAGAGGTCTTTGCCCCAAACCCCATGTTAGTGCTGCTATTTATGTCCAGGCCAGAGAGAGGTCAAGTGCATCTGATTCCCAGCCCACGTCGAAGTCTCCTCTTCATCCTATCACTCTGATTTATTAGTGAGAATAAATGTGCCAAGGGAAATGAAAAGAAAACAAGAGTTTCCTTATAAGGCCTACAACTTGTCTGACCTGCAACCACAAGACCTCTGTAGGGAAAGACAAGCTTCCTAGGAAGAAAAAAGCTGAAATGAGACCACTGGAAGTTAAGACCTCAAACTCATTCTCTAATGACACCGAGACTCCATAGCCTTGTACTGTGGCCCAATAAACATCCCTGACCTTGATCCATTCTTATCCGAACTCCTTCCCTTGGCTGGGTGCAGGGGAAGGAAACGCAAGCACAGAACCTTGCGCTCCCACTAAATTCAAACCCGCATCACTCTGTGCAGTATAGACACACCCTGACCGAGGCCAGACTTAAATAGAAGCCCACATGGCGGACACCCAGCATCATCTCTCCCCTGTGGTTGACTGATAGGAATGATTCCTCCACCACCTTCAAATAACCCTTTGTCTATGCTCAGGCATAGATGATGAAGAATGTCCACACGCTCTCCAAACGCATAATAAAATCCTATACCTCATCGAAAAATCTTACACTTTGCTTGAGTTTCCTGAGCCTGGGGCATCCACTTGGAAATGAGAAGAAGAAAAAAGTATAGTTTGAACCATTAGGGGAAAGAAATATAGTCTAATCCACTAAGAAAAAACAATAAAAAATGTCTTATTCCTTCCCTTGGATTCCAGTCCCTTACTTTCAAGTTTCTTTTGTTAGCTTTAGTACATATTGGACTACCTCTCTCTAAATAGGGTTCAAGCTACCTTGATACCATGACAGACGAAGCAGTGAGGAGTAACCCACATGGTCATGCCACCAAAAGCATGCCACCAGTCCATAAGGGCATGCAGCCAGATTCTGCCCTCCCCTCTTACCTAAGCCCCTTCTTACTTTTTGAAAGTTTTGGCCATTCATGCTCAGATCCATTTGGTAGAAATTTTCTGAGTTGAAAACTGGACAGCATCTTGTTAGGTCAGATGACGCTTTGCTGAGCAGGAAGGAAAACTAACATGTAAATAGCCTCGTGTTGCCAGTTTTCTGTACGGAAAGTGATCTCTCCACTGAAAAGTTCCAACACTGTGGTAAAAGCCATATGGTCAAGGCTCTGAGTGTATGGTTGGTCTCTGGGTCACCATCAAGAGAAAGGACAACTTCATTGAAACATGTTGTTACAAGTTTGCCTCTTGACGCACAAGATCAAGATACTTTTAACTATTTGGGTTTCATGTCAATGATAGATAGTTATTGAATTGAGTGTAGGGTCATATCCTCTGATATAACTGGGACATTACTTGGAAAAGTTGAATCCAGTCTATTGACATAAGGTAGATGCATTGGCTGTTGTCAACCCAACTAGTAGTCTTAGAGGAGTTACAGTTCAACCATCTTTTTCAGTTCTTGAGATATATGTACATCAAAATCACTAAGATGCCATTCTTCCTCAGAGCTCTCTTCACCCCATTGGTAGACTATTTTACCCCTCTTCGACCTTGAGGAAAATTTCTCCCTGGCCCTTTTCTAAGAGATGGGGCTGAGAATAGGACCCCAATTTCCTGGCTCTGGTGGTTTTATCCACAGTTTGTCTTGGTCTGAGAATTACATATACACTGTTGGTGTGCCTCTTCGGCTCCAGCTATGTTATTAAACTATTATTACCTAACAATACTCCCATTAATCACCGTGACAGATGGAAACCAGCCCTGGTTATGTTCTCTGAACTCAACGTCAAACAGTCCCAAAGCTAATGGAGATGACGCCAGCCATGAATTAGCTCTAAAAGCTTCTGTTTATCCCCACACCCCCTTTCCTATTACTCTTCACTGCAATGCCTTTTTCTTGTCACAAGACTCCATGCTTCTTTATGGAGCAACTCCTTATGGGATTCTGGGAAATGGTTTTCTGTTGACAGACACCATATAATGAAGATAAACGATGGACAAGTCCACAGTCTTAAAACTGTTATTCCCTGAGCAGCACACTTGCAACTACATGGAGCATTTCTATAGGCTTCATCAGTGGAAAGCTGCAAACCTGGAAAAAATTCTCCATTCAACTTCCTTTCACAGACTGGGGAAAAGAAGTGATACTAAACAGAAAATGTAAATCACCTGTGAGGTAATACGCCCCAAATGATGCCTTGAAAGTGTTGAGGGTACATAAACAGTTCCTTCACAAAAGAGCTTTGTTCTGCCTTAACTATGAATGGGGGTGTTGGTTCTCCTTGCTTTCCCTGAATAAATTACAGCTCGGAGTAAGAGTGCCACATAATAGTGAATGTCTTCCTCTAAAAAGATTCATTTTTAAAACTCAGCCATGCAATAGTGCTCTTTTAATTGAAAACCCTTTGATATCTTACCTCTTAAGAAACTATTCGATATATAACTCCACATAACAAACAGGTTATGAACAGAAGGAAAACATAACAAAGGGGCCAGCCCTCAAAAGCACAGGGCAGCTAATAAAACGCTCTCTGCTGCTCCCACTGAAGGATACTAAAAACTACATCCCAGAAGATGATTTTTCATGGGCCTGATGGATGAGATCGTTCTACTCCACTGATCCCACTGAGAAGTAAAAAGGGAAAGTATCATTAAGGAGAACACTCCAACAGCTGCTACTGCTCTTGCTGTTGACATGACTACTCATATCTTGCCCTTGATTCAATCACTAAATACCAAAGGCAGAATAGAGCTACCTTGTTCAATATCATAGCCACAAGCCACATGTGATTAAATTTTAAATTTAAACTAAATGTAACTTAAAATTCAGCTTCTCGGTGACGGTGACCACATTTCAAATGTTTAATAGGCACATGTGACCTAGGGGCTACCATATCGGATAGTACAAATTATAGAACATTTTCATCACTACAGAAAGTTCTATAGGATAGCACTGGCATCGAGTATTCATTCATTTATCCATTCAGTGAATATGTACTGAGTTCAGTCATAACCAAAACAAAGTTTGTGCTCTCAAGGAAATAGCATTCTTTAAGGGGGTAGAAGGGGAACAGATAACAAAACAATTAAATAAGTGATCAACATCATTTTACCTAGCATTAACTGCTGTGAAGAAAATGAAACAAGATGATAGGGTAGATGATGACTAGACTGAGGGTGGGGTGGGAATGGCGGCTAATTTTCATCAGGCGACCACTGAAGCCTGAGGGGGAGACAGCTAAGCAGAGCCTCAAATAATAAGAGGCAGCCATGGGAATCTGGGGACAGAGCATTTCAGTCAGGGGCCAGAGAAAGTGCCCGGGCCCTAATGTGGGAACTGCTGGCAGTGCCCCAGAGACAGGGAGAAGGCAAGTTGGCTGGAGACATGGGTGTGGGAGGTGATGTCAGGTCTCTCAGCCCAGGTCACATCCAGTAGGACTTCATCCTTGTGAAGGACAGTTCGGATTTTATTCTTTAAGAAACCTAACCTAACACTCCTTTAACGGTCTCAGTTTGGGGGAAAAACACACTTTGAGAAATAACTCATCCTGTTGTTCCCTCACCAAAAGCAATTGCCATCAAGAGCACGGCCCAGATCTGCAGGGAACTGTTGCTAGGAATAACCAAACTTGATGTTCATTCACCACTTGGTCTGAAAGTCACGCAGAACTTTATGAACATCTCAGACTTCCTCCAACACTTCTTAGGAACTGCTAAGTATTGTTCATGGAGGGTTGGGCAATTATAAAAATTAATTAATTAAAAATAAACAAATAAAAATAGTCACCTGATCAGAGACAGAGAATGGCTTACACGTAAATCTCACACCCGTAGCTCAGTGCTTGAGATTGCAACAATTTGCAAGGCCACCCAGATAAGTAGCAGAATCGCCCTGCCCATTTAGAAAACATGATCACTTGTTTGAATTGGCAACAGACTAAAAATAGACTCAAATATTCTCAGGATGGAAAGAAACTTGTCAAATACCACTTTTACAGTGGAGGGAACTGCAGCCCAGAGAAAGTAAAGTTACTTTTCAGTGCCTAGTGGCAAATGATTTTCTACTGTTCTCTAGAAGAATTCGTTGTTTTTAAAACAAGGAAAATGGGTTCTGTTCGGGAACTGAGCAAGGACACTTACACATCAGAGATAAAAGTGATTGTCCCAAAGCCTCCTGAAAGGCCACACTGTCCGCCTCTCCTTGTTTCTGGGTCTGTTCGTGATGTCACGCTCTATGGACACAGAGGCACCGGGCAAGGTGCTCGGAGTAAACAGGAAAATGCGCAAGGGTGGGAGCTCCCTTGATTTCACATGAAGTCTCAAGGCCCAGAAGATTCATGACGGACAATGGGAGGGGATGCACAAGCAGAGGTGAGCCCTGGAAAAATCTCCTGAAGAATTACAACAGGCTCTGTGTACAACTAATCTTGGCTTCCACCAAGACGGGCGCGGGGAGAGACATGCAAAAATGAGTTTCTGCCTTATTTCTCCTTTCTCCTTCTCTCATAACTCAGTGTCTCACATGGTCAGACCTCCGTGTTTTCTTCATTTTTCTTTTCAATAGAGGAACAAATTAGTTTAATTAGTGCTCAATGTTGAGCACATTTATTATACTATTTTTTCAAACGTTTTCTATATAACTCTCAAGTTTGAAATTAGACTCCTAAAGTAAATAAGAAATGCTTTTTCTACTTACGAAACCTTACTCTAATTAGGTGGTTCATTTTTATGCCTAGATGCAGTTGGAAAGTCCTCTGCCCCCACCCCTGTAAGAATAAAATCTGCCAAAAAGTACAAGTTTTGATTTTTTGGAAAATCTTTAATGTCAAATTTTCTGTTTGTTACCTGGCTAATACTTGTGGAAAATGAACTGAAAGGGATCATGGCTAGTGACCAAAGGAAATAGACCTAAAGGCCCAGAGTCCCGACCCTTCCACACACCGAGTGGCCAGGCCTGGCCATGGCATAAGATTCCATGTCTCCGGGTATCCAGTCTCCCTTGCTAAATGGAAGATAAAACTGACCATTGGCTGGTTGTTAGAGTGGAGTTAACGCTCAAAACACGGATCAAATAAACAAACACACCAATATGAATGAACTCTTTTTCACACTTCTTTTAGGAATATAGTCAATTTCTTCTAGACATCTTTCGAGGACTTAAAACATAATCTAAGTGAAAAATCATACTAGATTAGGGGTGAAATTATAGAGTGTTGTTACCAAACATCTCTAGGAAACGAGGTAGGGCTTAGGGTACCAGATTGGATTCTAATCAAGGCTGAGTCTTTCAACAGAAGATAACTGCCTACTAGGTAAGAATAGACCTAAAATTGAGTCAACACCTCAAATCTTAGTCGCCAAGGACATCAGACTCCCAAAAAGAAATCCAAATAGATGATGACACAGATAATACACAGAAAAATGGAATATCCCAGCTGGATAATCAAAACTTTGACACTGAGAACAACATTGTCAAGATTCTTCCAATGATGGGATGAATATAAACTGTCCTGCTATAGGCTATGGCCAGTGTGGCTCAGTTGGTTTAGTGCTGTCCTATATACTGAGAGGTCGCCGGTTCAATTCCCGGCACATACTTGGGTTACAGGCTCGATCCCCAGTGGAGGTGTGCAGGAGGCAGCCAATTGATGTGACCCTCCTACATCAATCTGTCTCTCCCTCCCTCTTTCTTCCTCTCTCAAGTCAATAATAAAAACATATTTTTAAACTGTCCTGGTATATATCAACTTTACTCACAATTATTTGTGTGTCTTTTTTAAAAAGGATGACCATAGAATGCATTTCACAGTAAGTACAACAAAATTTCCCCCTTCTTTGTAAGTACCATCTAATGCTAATAACCCCAAATTAAAATGGATTAGCCCATCCACATTATGGGCAGCCAGAATAATAATAATAATACATCTTCCAGCACCAAACATATCACTATAATCATTCTGGTTACAAGCTCTAAAACCCTGATGCCTGAACAAAGAAATAAAATCCCTTCCACTCTCAAGTTCAATATTTTCTGTGTAGGATGTGGTTTTATTCATTGTCAATCCCAACTCTTGCTGGAACACACTTTTCCAATTTGTCCAGAGAGTTGTCAGCAGGTTGCCCTTTCCTTCCTGGGCTGCTGTTGTTTGTGGTATTTTGCAATAACTCACAAATAACTAGCTTTACCACTATCTCTGCCCTAAAAAGTAAACAGCATTTTTCTTTTGTTGTGGAAAAAGTTAACGTTTTTCAAAATTACAGAGTCTCCAGATCAAAAAGGACAGATCGTGTATACAAGCCCAGCAAAGCCACTCCTCGCTGAGTCAGAGTCATGAATGAATAGCTTTTGCTAGTCCCCTTCTCAAGGATGCAGCAGAACACAATTCAGTCCATTGGCTTAAGTCTCTCGTGTGTGTGTGTGTGTGTGTGTGTGTGGAGAGAGAGAGAGAGAGAGAGAGAGAGAGAGAGAGAGAGAGAGATAGTATATTCAGCCAAATGCATAACCCTTACAAATACAAGATAATAACACTTAAGATTCTTGATTTCTACTTAGAAGATGTGTTTCCTGATGGAGAAGACACAGAGAGGTTCCAGAGACAGAAAAAGAGAAAGTCAGACATCAGATGATAGATTCTTCCACCTTTTATAATCCCTCCACAGTCAGCTACCTTTTCATTTATGCTCGAAGGCTCTAGCATCAAGGAGCAATGAAGAGGGGTAGAATGCATATCTGGTTGATGCTTGAACCAGTCAAGACTAGAATTGCTCAAAAACAGACAGGAGTTTCCCACAATGAAAAGGGGGGGATTATAGTCTACAATATCCCAGAAACCAATGAGAAAGCAAATCTTAAGTAACAAATGTATTCAATCACTTATTCAACAAATATTGATTACTACCTCCTCATGTCTGGGGCTATTCTGTGTACTGGGGACACAGTCAAAAACAAGACAAACAAGAGTCTTGCTCCTACAGAGCTTGGTTTCTAAAGAATAGTTAGCTATGCCCAATGCCCATTGCTTCTGAAGATGCTAATGGGATGAGGATAAGCAAATAGCTACTGGGTTGGGAGTCTTCAAAGGTCAATCTGCAACAACCTTTAAAGAGCATTTTAGTGGTGAGGTGGCAATAAAAGCCACACAAAGTCTGGAAAATACTGATTGGATGCACATATCAATTAGTATAAAGGAATTAGAAAACAAGTGTTTGCTGCTAAAGAAGAAGCACAGAATAAACTCTTAAGTTAAATGCATTCATTCATTTAACATCTATCCATTAAATTGAAAGATGGAGCATTATCTTACAAGTTATATTGGTCAAGGGTTGGTTCAAAAAAGGAAAACAATAACAGGATCCATTTGTACTCATGAGGGTTTAAACAAAAATTTGTCATAGAGAAACAATACCACTATGAATGATATGGAATTCAGGACTTATGATACTGAACTTGTACAGCTGTGAAACTGTCGAGAATCCAATGGAAGGCTATTGCCTCTGTGTGTCTGTGCAAGGCTGAAATTGCTGCCGGTCTGAGAACTAGTGCACAAAGAAAGGATGGATGTGAAGTTGGGGAACCCATGAAGATAAACTGGAACCTGTATCCGTTTCTCACAGCTTCCAACCTCAGTGACGCTGGGGGCATGCAGAAGGAGTTGGCGATCTTCACTGCGAAGGCATGCACACATTACAATTCTAAGAAACAGGAAAAAATCTGACAGGAGCTCGGGGAATGAGAGCGCAGGGGCTGCCCTGTGTCAAGGTGAGCCTGCAGATCAGCCTTCACATGCAGGAGCAGCACGTGCCTTGTGGTTCCCACCAACCTCAGAGTGTGAGGCCTGCTGCTTCACTTCCCCTTTCCAAATCTCATGCATATTTCTTTTGTAGTCAACCCTAACCTCATCCTAACCCCAAACCACAGAGGAAATGAATTCTGGAAACTTAGGTCTAGCCTCATTGACACATGACAAAGCCACCGTGGTCCTCTCCTTGTCTACATATCTCTTTTAACTATATTTAACTCCGAAATACAAATTATTTCAAAGCCATGCCTCTACCTAACATCAGGAAACTCTTGTCCAAACTTAAACACCAACCCTCTCTCCCAAAAAACATATAAAGTCGCTTTATTCCTCTTTTAGTAATCTTTGTTCTTCTTCTAGTTGAGTCATACTTCTCCTTTGATATTCTGTAACATAACTACTGAGATGTAAGTGTAGATAGGAGGGAAATGGAAGAGGGGCAAAGAATTTATTGATATATATCTTAAGGAAGAAATACTCATACATAATATTATAATCCTTTTTATTATAACTAGTAATGTGGTCTTAGCTGATAACCATAACTTACTTCTACTATCCAGTCCATATTCCTTTTCTCCTCTGCAGGTCATAGTTCTTTGCCTGGTAGAGTGACCCAAAGCTTCATTCCCAAAGTGTGGTTATGGTTAGGATAGTGGTTACCCTGGGCGGAGGGATATGATGAAGGAGGCATGAAGGGGCTTCTGGGTGTTGATAATATTCTACATCTCCATTCAGGTGCTAGTTACAGGAGTGAGTTCAGCTAGTAAAAATTCATCAAACTGTTTATGATATGTGATTACCTTGTGCCTGTGTGTGTGTGTGTGTGTGTGTGTGTGTGTGGATATATATATATATATATATATATATATATATATATATATTCAATAAAGAGTTAAAATATAAAGTGATAAGGACTTGGACTTCTTAAGTAAAATGCAATGATTTAAGGGTTAAAAATTTGGATACAAATAGGATACTTTTGCTGGCATCATGGTCATAAAAGATGACTAACTCAAATACTGTGGCATAAAAGATTTATAATATATAAGTTCTCTTGTTTTCATTGGTGAATAAATCAAACATTAACTTTCCTTTCCCTTCAATTAATTTGAACATAGGCCATGTGATTTCAAAAAACTATCTTCAAAAGTGTATTTTGAAGTAGGACTAGTAACTTAAAGTTGTGTTTGAATATGTAAATGAATCTTCTTTATTTCAGGATACATGTATTCCTTAGATGCTAATCTACTCCAGCTCTTCCTTATCTGCACATGAAATATGCAGCATGGTCCTTTGGGATATCCTGGGAAATCTGTTTCTTATGAGAAACTTGGAACATAGCATTTACTAAAACAATATTCAAAGAAAAATGGCATATTATCAAAAAGAATCATTATTACCTTAATTTGTTATATATGGTGATTGAGCTTTATTCTCAAATGTATAGAGCATGGCAAAGACAGAGCCAATAAGAAACCAAGAGGATAAGGAAATATCAAAAAATGTAAGATCAAGACTCAATGTTATCTCCCTGGAATAACTTTATTTTCAGTAAGTCCCTCCTCACCTACCTACACACACACACACACACACACACACACACACACACACACACACACATACACACACACACACCAGCAATGAATCTGGCACCAAATAAACAGAAGCCAATAAAAACTAAATTCAGGACCTATGGTGCAGGGCAGAATAACAGGGTGCCCTGGAACTTGATTCTGCAGTCCTTACACAAAGTAACATAACTCCATCCATGCCAGGGAAGTCTTACTCCAGGTCGTGCCCATGGATAGATGGAGAAGTGGTTGCCTCCTACACCACCTTCAGAACAGAGCCTTCCTGTCTCCCAGGATACCATGTACATGCCTTTACAACCACTCCACTGTATTTCCATGGCTTAATATCAGAATTTTTCTTCCTACACTGTGAACCCTTGAAAGGAAAAGTATTTAATATAATGCCTGGCATGTAGTAAGTACTGCTTGAAGTTAATTTAAAATACTTTTACTAAAATTGTTAGAAAGTCTCTAACAATTAAATGCCAAGAGACCTGACTCTAAGACTAAAAGAAAATAGTCTTAAAGTGTGGAATCATGCCCTGGCTGGTGTGCTCAGTGGTTAGAGTGCCAGCCCTCAGACCGAAAGGTTACAGGTTCGATTCCCAATCAAGGGCATGTACCTCAGTTGCAGGCTCGATCCCCAGCCCAGTGGGGGTGTGTGTGGGAGGCAATCAATCAATGTATCTCTCTCACATCTCTCTCTCTCTCTCTCTCTCTCTCTCTCTCTCTCTCTCTCTCTCTCTTCACCTCTCCACATCTACCTCTCTCCCCTCCACTCTTTCTAAAAAAAAAAAAACATGGAAAAAATATCCTCGAGTGAGAACAATAAAAATAAAAAGTGTTGAGTCATCATAAAGTACCTATATTATGGCTAGAATAAAAATTTTAGTGTAAAAATGGGAAGAGGATAGCCATAGACCTTTAAAATGTAAAACAAGGCTCAAATTTTAATTGCTCAAAAAGACACCCATTAATAGTGTGGATAAAAAAAGGGGGCAGGGGTTCTATGGAAGGTAACCTGCCAGGGTGATCTGATGATAAATTCCTAACTGGGCCGGTCATGGTGGCTAGTCACACCCCAAGCCTATAACTTCTTTAGTGAAAGGTTTGAAGCCAACCTTATCTATTGTCCTTGTGCATCTAGGTTAGCATACCTTTGAATTACCAGAAGGGGTTATTAACCCTCAAGAGACCACATAATCCTGTTAACAATTCTGTAATCCACCCCCACTTTGCTTTCTCCAATCTTCCTTATGCCCGTCCCCTCCTTAATTTCAAGTGCATAAAAGAAGCTGCAAAACGTATTCTTGGGAGCTTTTGAGATCTTCCTCTGGGGCATACATAGGCTCAAAGAAAAGCTTATAAAAATTCTCTACAGGCTTGGATGTTTCTTATGTTACCAAGAGTCCTTAGAACTGAGACCTCAGTACTCTGGAGAGAGATGCTTAGATCTGTCTTATACACTGCACTGTGCCCAGTGCCTCGAAGAGTTCCTAGGATCATGGTAGCTCCCGAGAAATAGCTAATGTATGAATACACAAATGAACTAATTGTTCCAGAGTGCTTGGTGACCATTTCTACAGTGTTCTCTGCTCTCTAAAACTCACCAGAGAGCTTCATTGTCCAACACATCTCAATCACCTGGAGCGCTAGTTAAAATGCTGATCCTGAGCCCCACTTCTATAGCTTAGTGTATTAGTCAGGGCTCTCCAGAGAAACAGACCAATGGGATGGATGGATGGATAGATAGATAGATAGATAGATAGATAGATAGATAGATAGATAGATAGATAGACAGACCGACCTAAGGAATTGGCTCACAAAATTATGCTGGCTGCAAGTCCAAAATCCATATGGCAAGCTCAGCAGACTGAAAATTCAGTTAAGCACTGAATCTGCAGGGCAGATCAACAGGCTGGAAACACAGGCAGGGTTTCTATGCTACAGTCCTGAGGCTGAATTCCTTCTCTTTCAGAAATCTGTCTTTGGTCGTAAAGCCCTCAACTGATTGGGTGAGGCCAACATTATGGAGGATAATCTGCTTTACTCAAAGTTTGTTGATTTAAAAGTTCACCACACCTCCAAATGCCTTCGTAGCAACATCTAGACTGGTGTTTGACCAACTAGGCATCATAGCCTTGTTAAGTGGACACATAAGGTTACTCATCACACCCACCATGGAAACTCGCCTAGAAAGTTTGTCTCTAATGCATAAGGTCTGGTTGTGATGGCATATTATTAAAAAGAATCATTATCACTTTAATTTGTTATATGCACCTCAGGTGAAGCAACCGCAACCAAAAGAGAATAGATAACGGGTCATAGACCTCTCCTACTTGGGTCAGCACATCTTCTGTTTTCACACAGCTAATGCCAGATCTGCAGTCCAGTGGTCCAAAAGCATACATCAGTGTTAGCCATTTATAAACCAAGAGACTTGATGAATTTCAGTAAATGTAAACACAATATGTGTCAGACATGATATCTACAAATAGTAAAGCCTTGAAGTGTTCTAGAACAATGGCTCTCAGAGGATGGCCCCTGAACCGGCAGCATCAGCTTCACCCGGGAACTTATTAGCAATATAAATTCTTGCCCTTCTCCCCCAAACCTACTCATCAGAAACTGGGGTTAGGGCCCAACAGTCAGTGTTTTAATAAGGCCTCAAAGGTGCCCCTGGTGCACACCAAAGTTTGCGATCCACTCTTCTGGTGCATTTCATAACTTAACTCGTCGAACTTCTGAATTGGAGCATCTTTACTTACCTCCTTCCTCATGCAAGGTTTACACGTATCTTCTCTCGTTTTCATGTATCATCAGTCATCATCCTGCCACAAACAAGTGATGAATAGTCAAAGCCAAGCAGAGCATAAATTATAAGAGTTCTGTTTGTCTTGGCACACGCAGATATCTTGCCTGTTTGTATCTATAATTTTTTTCAGACTTGTCCTGTAGTCTCAAGGCCCAGTTTAAGGGGAAAAAATTACTGTTTTCCATTTTATTTTTAGTAATAAGCTAAGTACGTCTTTCCTGGTTCCTGGAGCAATCCAACTTTTCAGAAGACTTTAAAATGAACAAAGAAAATTCAGTTAATGGGCATGGACATAGGGAATCAGCTTACTAAAATTAAAGGCCCAGAGAGATCACAGCATATAACCAGATGCAGGAGGACAAAATGCAGTATTGTGCTTCTTTTCTCCAACTACCCATGTTATTGTCCGTATTAACATTTTTCTCCATAGTTACACGGGGAGAAGATAGATTTGATGCAGGAAAAAGCCAGAGTAAACTGAACCCATAGAAGAGGTCTTCCAAATCAGAGGTTGCCAACTGGTACCCAGGGGCCAGATTACTGCCTCACTGGCTCTGAGACTAGTCAATCACTTCTTAAATTAACAACAGCTTTTAAAAGTGATGACCCATATGACAACAAAGAAATTAAAACAGAAACTATGGTAGCTGAGACTGTCATTTTATATTTAAAATATTTGAAAGCTGTTAATGATCTTTCTGCTAGGGACACAAATATTTAAAGTATCTGGATAATTTCATCATGAACAATAACATTTTCTGAGCATCTCTATGTAAAGCACTATGGCTTATTTTTTTAATTTTATTTTATTGTTTAAAGTATTACATATAGTATTACATATGTCTCCTTTTTCCTCAATTGACTGCCACCCCCACCCCGCCACCAGCTCCCAGGCACTATGCCTTTTTCATTCTCTTTGAAACCTACCTTAGTAATAAAGAAAATTCAGCCTAATCCTTAACGCAAGAAAATCAAAATATTCAAAGATATGGAGCTTGATCTGCAACATCTCCTAGCTCCTAAATGTCAGTGCTTAAAACAATTATGTCAGTCATTAGGAGATCTGTGTTCAGACTGCCTAGGTGGGGAAAGGCCTGGCACTCAATGCCCCTGCTGAGCTCAGCCTTGGAAAGGCGAGGGCATATTGTCATGACCACTTTGCCAACGGAGCATGCACCAGGGCTGGCCTAAACCTCAGCTCTACCAAAATAGGCATCCAGTCCCAAGAATGGAACTGTGTGCCTGGTGTTTTCCAAAGCCATTCCCCTCCCTCACAACATTTAAGGGCAGAGAGTTGAAAGATGAACAGATTTGAGAGTCCAGGGAGGATTCAAGCATCCAGACTCTGGCAGCTCCCTCTACCCTGTTTTCCTATAGCCCACATGGCACTTAATCAGTGATGAGTGCTAGAAAATCACTTAGCATCATTGAGACCTCTCACCCGTGTTGTTTTCTCAGAGCAACATATACATTATCTCTGTAGCATACATTTGCATTGGGATTTTCTGGATGCAATTATCCTTTGTAACTAATAAAATAAGATGTAATTATAGATGTACTGTTAGCGGTGCCACTTCACATTAGCCTGCTATGTTTGTGGCAGTCTGGAACTCCCGATCTGAGTGCTGGTTATTACCCTCACTCACAAGTTACTGCTGGGGACAGTGCTGCTCATGGTGACAGCTGTCTGGGGCAGCACTCACACTCCTTTGGGGAGCTCTCTGCCTCCTGGGCTCTGTCTCTTAGCTCGAAGCTGCACTTTTGACCCTCCCATGAACAGCTTACAATGCATAATTCAACCCTAGCACAGCCCTCATTTGTCCTTCTGAACCCGCAGTCCAGTGGCCTGACTTTAAATGTCAGTTTAGTACCTACTAATTTAAATGAGGAGCAGAGCTTTACATAACAGAGGCCTTAGTCAAAAATCTCAGAAAGGTCTGGCCAGTGTGGCTCAGTTGAGCGTTACCCCATGCACCAAGAGGTCGCCGGTTCTGGTCAGAACACGTGCCCAATGTTCTGGCTCAATCCCCAGTAGGGGTATGCAGGAGGCAGCCAATCAATGTTTCCATCTCTCTCCCCCTCTTCCTTCCTCTCTCTAAAAATCAATAAAAACATATTAATAAAAAAATTTTCATAAAGAACCAACTTGTACTTGGACATGACAAAGAGCGCTACAGAACTTCGCTGCATATTATTAAAAAACAAAACAGAAAATGCATACAACAGATGCTATATGAAGTCAGGAGGGGGCTAGGCCCTTCCTTCTGAGATCCCTCCTACAGGAACTCTGGAGGGACGTGAAGACTTACCGTGAGGTACATGGACTCATGAGATTTTTAAGGGAATTCACTTCTAAAAACTCAACTTCCTAAACTGGGTCTTACTGAAAACTGTGCCTGAAGATGTGTATGTACACTTACTGTATAAAAAAATATTTTTAAAAGAACACATTGATGAAGAGTTCAAATAACAAATGAAAGACCTGTTACTGTGGGTTTCTCTTGACTCTAACATCTTAGAGGCAGCACAAGGTATCCTTAGCACTCAGGATACGTATGTCTGTTGAGGAGGTATATTCAGATCCTGCCCCATGAAATCCTCTAGCCTATGAGGACAATTATCACTTTAGAGACAAGCCACGCAATTGGATCTCGTGACTGCCCATCAAATTAATAAGGTGAACCTAAGAGCTCAGTGCAGATAGGTAAGGAGAAAGTCAGAAAATCTGCCTCAGAACAAGGTGCCCCTGGGTGGCTAATGCCCGGAAATGGTTGAGACTTTGAGGAGAAACCAGCCAGGGAAGGAAGAGGTCTCACAGAGGACCAGGTGGGGGACTGCTCAGCCTAAAGAATCCTGAGGACAGACAGGGCAGTTAGCACCGTGTGTAGGAAGAATTGTGTGGAAGAATCACTTTAGCGAAGAAGCCCAATCTAACAAATCCCGTTGGGAAATATTTTCCAGAGCTTTCCCCTCATAGCCGTGGTGAGGCTCTCTCGAATTAGGCAGGGCTTCCAGGCCTGACCCCAACAACAGCGGCAGGCACTGCACTTCTTGGTTTTGTTAAACATCCTTGAAAAAACTCAAGTCATTCTTCAATGAAAGGAAACCAAAATGTACAATCCTGCTCATGTTTATTACCCTCAGGCAATGATTTATTATTAAATGGTATTCTGAGTCTGAAATGTCCCAGATTGGCTCCTTGAGTATTGTCCCTAAGCTAAGAGACTGGATCCTGAGCAGCTGGCATTTATCAGGCTTCTTTTAAAACCATAAATTTGACCACAACTAAATGCAGTCTAACAAGCACAGAGCATATAAAGAAGAAATTCCTGACTGTAAGGCTGTCCATCGCTAAACAGCTATCTTCCCACGTGGTACTGGCAGCAAATAGCCAGAGGCCTCCTGGTGAATTTGCTGCCACTGAGAAGCTAGGGCACATTCATTGTATTTAGGGGATAGAAAGACCAAGTATTGCCCTGGCCAGTGTGGCTCAGTGATTAGAACATCAGCTCCCACACTGAAGGGTCGTTAGTTCAATTCCCAGTCAAAGGCACGTACCGGGGTTGCAGGTTCTATCCCCACCCCCCACCCACCCCCACCCTATCGGGGTGCTTATGGGAGGCAACCAATCAATGTGTCTCTCTCACATCGATGTTTCCCTCTTTCTCTCTCTCTCCCCCTTCCCCCTTCCCTTCTACTCTCTCTAAAAATCAATGGGAAAAAATATCCTCTGGTGAGTATTAACAAAATAAAAAAAAAAAAAAAGACCAAATATTGAGGACAAAGACAAAATACTACTACTCAAACTCAGAGACCTTAAATCACATATCGTAGCCTTTCTCCATACATTTGAGCTCTGCACCAACAGTTTTCATAGGCCATTCATTAAAATGTTAACAATGGTTCCCCACTCCCCGGAGTGGTTGGATATGGAGGAATATTTGCTTGCTTGCTTTTTTTTTAACCTTTTGCTTATCAGGTTTTAAAAAATATCTATAATGAGCATGTATCATGTTTGTAAACAGAAAAATTAAAAAGGAATAAGCTCTTTAATAAAAATAGGGCATATAAAGAAAAATTGTATTCAAAAATTAAAAGTGAGAAAGATAATCTGCTTTTTTATTTCTCATTTGAAAGAAAAGTGTATGTGATAACCGCTGAAACCTATGGCATTCCTTTTTATGAATTAAAGAAAACCCGGGGATGCTAATTGCAGCAACACAAAATCACCATGAACATTCCTAGGTCAAGTCACAGAAACAGCTGACAGCCATTTCTCTCATGTAGCAGATTTTAACTAAAACTGCATTGATTATTAGTAAGTTTTAAGATATAGCAGTAATTTTTTTAAAAATAAAGAAAATTCAAATCAGAATATGACCTTAACAATCTAGTATTCAAGTCCAAGTACTTTGAAAATGTTTTGTTACTGTCAACCATGAAGATGATAATAAACAATGCCACAGCAAAGCAATTTGGCCTCATGGAATTGCCACTGATTTCCCACAGAAAATGCCAAACAAGAAGGTGAAATGTTTGTGGAGGTACACTCACTCTTTTCCCCTCCCCACTGCCCTATGCTGCTGCTTGTTCCCTAACCAGCCTCCCTTGATAACCTCAAAACTCTGGTGTTGGGACTGTGACCACCTTCCATCCTCAACCTCCTGAATGGTCCCTCAACCTCCCTGCCTCAAGAGACCCTGCGCAGTTCTTGAAGACATGGCTTCCTCAGCCTCCCTCGCTCAGAGCGAGCCTGACATTCTTCCACAGCCTTCAAAGTCAAGGTGGAGAGATGGGGCGAGTCATCGTTCTTATTTGCCAGTACTCCTTCCAGATGTTTCCTCCTCCAATTTTCTGGGGAAAAACCCACTGCTCTTCAACATTGTCATCTTTATCTGCCATATTTCCCCATCACTCCCTCATTAACTGAGCACTTTAGCGCCTGGCTCACTGTCTGCACTCAGCCTTCATATACTCCCACACCATAGGAATCTCAGAAATCCATCTAAGCTTTCAGTTCCTTGATCTGCCTGCTCCATGGGGTTTCCGAGGTAAGGAGAAATTTTACTAAACAAGTTACCAAGTCTGAGCATCTTGATGCAGGCAGGCATATGAGTGTAGAATCTTTATTTGTGGTCACACCACCTCTGAAATATTCTATTCAAACTTCCTTCTCTTTCACCACCATCTCCTGCCCTAGTTCTCTCACGAAGTTATTTCCCACACACCTACCAATCAGCTCCATCTGACTGTCACTTTATACATCCAGCTTCAGTTCCATTATCTAATCACTCTCTTGCCAGTATCATCAGCTCATATGCCCATCTAGCCTTCCATCATGTGTCCTGGAAAAGCCTAGCTCTGTGTACATCCAACTTTCCACCTTCTCCATGCCACTCCTGTGCTGCTTAGCCCTGCTATGTACCAAACTGGTACTTTACTATTATAATAATAACAATAACTGTCATAGAAAATATTTATTGCTTACTGCCTACCTACCAGACACTATGCTAAGTGCTTTGCGTGTGTTATATTATGTAATCCTCCCAGCAACTCCATGAACAACCCAGGGTACTAATATTATGGCTACTGCATGAAGACACTGAGCATCAGGGACATTACATACCTGCCCAAGGTCACACACGGAGTGTCAGAGCAGGGACTCATGGCAACTTGAATCCAGGGGTGTCTTATTTCAGGGCCTGCATTCCTCACCACCACAGGTGGATTCTCCGTTTTCCATCTGCATTGGCCTACACTGCCCTTTTGTGCTGTTTCTGTCATAACAGGGTATTTCAAATCTTCCTCTCTCTCCTCAGACTTCCCTCTTCTAACCCTGATCTCCCACTCGAAGCTGAGCTCCTGAGCTCCTGCTTTATAGGAAAAAAAAGAGCCATCAAAAAAGAGAGCAGCTGCCTCTGCTTCCCAACACCAGGCCTATGAAATTAGCACCCCATCCGTTCATCCTTTTCTCATCCTCTCCTCCTCTTTTCCAAGACAGGTTTCTCCACTTCGGCCTGAATCCCATTCCACCCATTCCCTCAACTCTATTTTCAACTTGTCACTCCCTGTAACAGGTAAGCGGGCTCTTTCTCACCTCCAGGCCTCTGCTGCACAACTTTTTCCCATTGGAACAATGTTATTCCTCTCCACTGACTGGGATCCATATTCTGCTACTTCCTCCAAGAAGGCTCTCATCCATTCCCCAGTGAGTGTCCGCCCATCCTCTAAGCTCCCTCCCACCGTGCTCTAAGCTTCCCTCTCTCATCGTGTCTACTCCATGGCTTACTTCTCGGGCCGCTCCTGGACCGCATGCTTCATGAGAGGAGGGACAGTGTTCACGGTATTCTTTTCAGCCCTGGCACGGTACCTGGCACACAGAAATACATAGTGAATTAATTAATGAATGGGTTAAGGGAGCCAAGGAGAGGCAATGTAATAGAAAACTTTGAACTTGGCAGAGCACATAGACTTAAAATAAGAAAAAGGGAGTCACTGGAGGTTTTGAGCAAAAGGATGAAATAATCAAATCTGAGGATTTTATTGTTTTGTTTTAGAAGACTCATCTTGTCATGTTTTGGGAATAAAATGAAGTGCAGAAACCAGAGTTCTGAAGCCAATTAAAGTAATAATACAAGCATAAAGTAACAAATGCCTCCAAAAGGCTTATAGTAGTGGAAAGGAAATTATATTTGGGGGAGACACGTTTGCTACGGGGGCAGTGCACCAACCACAAGGAATGTTCCACAAACAAGCTAAATTGGCATTTAAGAGCCGGGCTCCTGGCGTCGAGTTTGGCAGAGGAGGAAGATCCTGGGCTCACCTCCGCTCACTGACACCAAAACTACAACTACATCTCAAACATCTGCCTCTGAGAACGACCTGAAGACCAGCACACCAGGTTTTCTACAACTACAGGTATAAAGAAAGAGCCACACTGAGATGGGTAGGAGGGGTAGAGACCAGGTCCAGTCAGGACCCACCCTATCCCACTCCCCTGCAGTGACTCACAGTGGGAGGGATATCACAACTGTGGAGGTCGCCCCAGAAGAGCAAGGGGGTGAGCCAGGAAGAGGAGCCCCCAGATCATCTGGAAAACCAGCAGGGCTGACATCTTAGAGCCAAAAGGCTGGAAGAAACCAGGGTTGCGCGCTTCCTGAGTCCCAGCACAGAGGCAGCGGCTTGAGAAGCACCAAAGTCATACGTGAAGGTGAAACATTGCCTGATTTTAGGGTGTGTGCTGGAGGGACAGAGATCTGTGGGGACTTTCTCCTGAGTCAGAGATGCTGGCGGGTGCCATTTCCATCACCCCACCACCACCCACACTGCTTTCTTTTCTTTCCTGTCACCTAGCTGGTCTGTGGCGAGCAGGCACCATTTCTGACACTCTCCATTATCCTTGTTAGACTGTTTACCCCACCCTGGCATTTCCCTAAGAGCTCATCCCCTCCAAAGCGGCTCCTGCCCTGCCCTATCCAGTGGGTGGCCTCGGTGGGCACCAGCGCCCAGCACTGTGTCTGCCACAGCCTGGCTGAGCGTGGCAGCCACACCGTAGGCCTGCCCTGCACAGCAGGGAGCCCGCAACAGCTGTGGCCAGGCCTCACGGACTTTGTAAGGTATGTGAATATCAAATCACCATGTTGTACACCTGAAATTAATAAAATATCATATGTCAACTATACTTTAATTTAAAAAATAGCTTTACATTAAAAAAAAACACAGCAAAACTTCTGATAAACCAATTATGTGGGCTGAGTACAACGGACAAGTCAAGATAACTCCATCTACTTTAGGACTCCATAGTCCACATGTAAGTGGCTATAGAGTATAAGATGACATGTATGCTATAAGGTGTTTTTGGTTACCTGCCTAAAGTTATTTAACCTGCTTTATTTACTTAATACATCCTTTGAACTGAGCATGATGCCTTGAATACAGCAGGAGCCAATTAAACAAATGAATAAATTTACATTGCTCTTTTATTGCCTCAGATCATTTATTGGAAGGTAGGACATATTTAACCATACATACATATAGTTTTCAATATATAGTTGTGTGTCTATATTAGATTTGTGTGTACAGGTATACATATGTGATTATACACACATTCCTGGTTTCTCTAATGCCTTTTTTCAATTCACAAAAGTCATAATAACCACTTAAAATAAAATCTTTTTCTTGAATTTCTCCAATCAAATGTTAACCTCCTATTATTAACAATCCTTGCTACAAATTATTTTCTCTCTGACTTACCAATGTATGCATTTTTTTCTTACTACAGATATTATTATCTGAGTTGATCCCATCAAAGAAATGCAAATGAACAATAAGCACACGAAAAGATTCTCAACATCATTGGTCCTCAGGGAAATGCAAATCGAAACCACGATTAGATACCACTCCACATCCTAGAATGGCTTCAATCACAAAGACAGATAATAGGAAGTGTTGGTGAGGATGTAAAAAAATTGAAACCCTCATACACTGCTGGTGGAAATGTAAAATGGTGCACTCATTTTGGAAAACAATATGTCAGTTCCTAAAAAAAGTTAAACATAGAGGTATTATTTTACCCAGCAATTCCACCCCAAAGTATATACCCAAGACATATAAAATCATACATCACAAAGAAACCTGTACAAAAATGTTCATAGCAGTTATATATAATAGCCAAATGGTGAAAATAACTCAACTGCCCATCAACTGATGAGTGGATAAACAAAATGTGGTATAGCATACAATGAGATGTTATCACAAGAGAGAATGATACATGCTATAACATGGATGAATGTTGAAAACAGTATGCTAAGTGGGAAAAAAGTAACAAAAGACCATGTATGATTCCTCATATAAACTGTCCAGAATGGGCACATCTATTAAAACAGAAAGTATATTAGCAGTTGAGGAAGGAAGCATCAAGGAATAGTGATGGCTGAAGGGTATGGGGGTCTTTATGGAGTAATGAAAATGTTCTAAAATTGATTATGGTAATGATTCCACAATTCTGTGAATATACAAAAAACATTGAATTGTACACTTTAAATGAGTGGATTGTATGGTACGTGACTTATCTATACTAATAAAAGGGTAATATGCTAATTGGACCAGACATCTTCTGATATCCTTCTGGACGTCCTTTTGGACAAAGCCACAGTGGCAGGGACTGAGGCAGAGGCGGTTAGGGGCAATCAGGCTGGCAGGGGAGAGCAGTTAGGGGCGATCAGGCCTGCAGGCAGAGAGATTAGGGGTGATCAGTCAGGCAGGCAGGTGAGTGGTTAGGAGCCAGTGGTCCCAGATTGTGAGAGGAATGTCCGACTGCCGGTTTAAGCCTGATCAGTCGGACATCCCCCAAGGGGTCCCAGATTGGAGAGGGTGCAGGCTGGGCTGAGAGATCTCCTCCACCCCCTGCATGAATTTTGTGCACCAGGCCTCTAGTATCTCAATAAAGGTGTTACAAAAACATTATCATTGAAGTGACTTTTTTATATGAAGAAAAATAACAAAAATTTGGAGGTAATACTATTTTCAGGAGTAGAGGGTTGGGCACATTCATACCAATTGACTGCTTTTCAGGAAACAAACCAGAACAATCATACATACTGCATTAATCAAAGGCACTGTGAATACTACCAATAATATTTCCTCTTTGCCTCCACTTAGGATAAACCCTGTGTTAAATTTTGAATTAAATGGGAACATCCTTATCTACCATTTTACTGAATTTTGGTTCACCTGTTCTGTTCAAAGGGAACAGCGGTTGTCAAAGACAGGAGGGAAAGGATGATCTAATTTTTAAAGTATTGAGGTAAAGAGACTTTCCTTGAGAGCAAAGTTAAGCTAAAAGATAACTCAAATTCATCCTTCTCTGAGATCCCATCCAAACTCTATTTTCTCATTTGTGGGATGTGAGGGGCGTATTTATCTAGGTACCCCTAAGGTCCCTCCTAATTCGAAAATTTTATAACTAGCCACAGAATTCAACCATAGAATATGTATAAGAACTGTGGCCAAACTCATCTGGATTAAAGAGTCGACTTTGGGATTTCCCAAGTGTTCAGATGATAGCTACATCTGTGTTAGTGGTTGGAAAACTTTATCTAAGAGCTCATCCTCTACACTGATTCCTTTAAAATAGGTAAAGATGGGAAAAAACTCAATTCCACTTGATTGCCAGTCCTACTTTCTGTAATACAAACAAGTCATCAAGTTATGTGGTTTATTCTGAATTGTTTCAGCCACTACATAAACAGAAACAATCACACAGTGATTCTCTCTGAAATCATCTGGTCCCTTCAGGCCTACAAATTAGAGTTGGCCAATTCCTTCCAAATATTAAGTTGTTTTTTTATGGAGTGGGGGACTCAGCAAGAAATTTTTCAGGCCAAAGTGATACATTCCTTTTCTCCCTTGATAAATTTAGACAAGTTGAAGTACTCAAAATAGGAGAAGGACTTTGGGACAAGGAAGGAATGAAAATTGGCTCCCTAGCTCTGGAACTGGGAAGCAAAATTCCAAGGGCTGGAAACCCAAAGATGTGGTGGTCCATTGGGGAAGCATAATGCTGTAGTGGAGGAAGCTAGAGAAGAAATAAGAACAAAAACTAATGAGTTTCTCAGGAATTGGAAATGCTGAGCAGTGAGTAGAAGTTCATAAAATTAAATTGGAATATATAGAAAATATATTTTATCTCTCTATTTAAAAGATCATTTTTTGAAAAATCCAAGCTATCTGGGCAAGATACTAAGAAATGCTCATATAATTATACCCTAATGTTAGAGGGTCACTCGGTTATTTTTTTTCCCCAAATTAACTCTCCTCAGCCTTCACCCCATAAGTAATGAACCAAACCAGTTGTATAAGATGAAATGGGTTGGAACCACTCAAACTGGCTCAGATAGTTTTCCCTCTTCCTAGATTTTGCTTGGCTTTTAGGAAAGAAACATAAAAATTAGACTTCCTTCTCTAATCCATAAGTTTAATTTTACTTCAATGTAAACAGGTCTTGACATCAACTTTGGGTGCACTTCAGCTGTGCTCCAGCTCGACTTGTAAAGTCATTCTGTGCGGGACAGCAGAGGGTCCAGTTTCATGCTTCATAAATCAATTTCAGGCTGCATGAAATGTGCGTATGCAAGGAAAACTAAGGAAGACTGAAAATCGCACTATACAAATTATATGGATTTGGAAAAGGACGTAGAAGGAGGACAAGAAAAATCTATTTGCCAGTTGTTTTAACAAAATGTCAGACTTTTTTCAAGATTTCAAAAATGGCCTTTGAGATGATTTGCTTGGACTGAGGGCAAACTCTTGTTTCCAATTTATAAGAGACTACTGTGACTAGTCCAAGCAATCTGCAATCTACATACAAGGCAATCAATTAAAGAGAAGCCCACCAAAGACTTATTTCTGACAAAAATATGGAGACTCCACAGCCTGAGTTTCCAGAATGGTCACTATGTTTTACCATTACATTTCTTCTGCTTGACTTAAGACTCTATATAGTGAGAAGAATTGATAGCAAAGACACTGCAAAGAAATTCTATGAATTTACAGAAGAAAATTATTAATTGGTCCAAAGAAAAGTGCAAAACTCAGATCCAAAATGAAACTCCTTATTTCTACCTACGAAACGACCAAAGTGATACAAATGTGTGCCCTGAAATACACCAATAGGAAGTACAGTGGGGCCTTGACTTACGAGTGTCCCGACTAACCAGTTTTTCGAGATATGAGCCGTCTCTCGGCCAATTTTTTGCTTTGAGTTGCGAGCTAAAATTCGGGTTATGAGCCAGCTTCAGATACCCCACTGCTAGTTGGTGCCGCGAACGTCACAGTGAACGCCACAACAGCAGCCCAGCATCACGTGTCTCACTCGTTCACTTTAAGATTTGACATACGAGTAATTTGAGTTACGAGCTCCGTCACGGAACAAATTAAACTCGTAAGTCAAGGCCCCACTGTATCCTAAAATCATGAGAGGAAACAAAGAAATCTCTGCTACCTGTGGTGCTTTAAGAAAACAGGAACCTAGCCCTAGCCAATTTGGCTTAGTGGATAGAGCATCCAGCCTGTGGACTGAAGGGTACCTGGTTTGATTCCACATGCCTGGGTTTCGGGCTCCATCCCCAGTAGGGGGCATGCAGGAGGCAGCTGGTCAATGATTCTCTCTCATCATTGATATTTCTATCTCTCTCTCCCTCTCCCTTCTTCTCTGAAATCAATAAAAAGAATATATATTTTTTAAAAGAAAATGGGAACTTTTATGAGGTCCTACTAAGTGTAAGCTATCTGACATATATTATATATAAGGTTTTCTTTGGTTTACTATCCTCCCTGTGACATTGAGATATGTCACTCCCTGTTGCACAAGTGAGGACACCAAAGCTCAGAGAGGCCAACACTTTGTCCAACGTCAACCCAGCTGGTAAACCGAGCCAGAATTGGAACACCTGGGTTTCGGGCTCCATTCCCAGTAGGGGGCGTGCTGGTCTGGCTCGAGAGTCTATGCTATTAAATCATGCGCCATGAGAAATCCTGTGCTTTCACAAACTAGAAAAAAATAATCAGCTCAGCAGTCTTCTTTCCTTTCTATTTTTTTCTGTGAGGGACCACCTCACCCTGAGTATAGAAAAAATCCAAGTACAAATGTTTGTAAAGCGACAGTCACACATTGTCACAGGATAGCTGGTATATGGAAAGAAGCAGATATGCCCAAGATAATGCTACTTTTCCATTTGACTTAATATAATCAATGGTGTTCATGAAAGGGAAAGGCTCCTTATGCTTCAGTTCTTTCAAAAAATGCAGCTTCATTAACAATAATATTTAACTATACTTTTTAAAGCTTTTTCCCCCTGGAAAGCTTTACTTGTTTGTTCTTGATAACAATCCATGAGGTAGAACAGGTATTCATCCAAGGTCTTTAAGGTGTAATATCATTTTATTAATTATTAGTATATCATGGGCAAGTCATTAGACCAATATTAATTAACACTTAATTGGCATATGATCTGTTTGGATACAAATGGATTATATGAAATACTTGAAACATGTTATTTTACATACAAAAGACTCAATTCACCATTTCCACTGTGGGACAGCCACAGAGCCCATTGGCATTCCTCTCTAAAAAAATAACTCTCTTTTATTTGTGTTTCATTCTTAAATTCATTTAAAGCTTTTTTTCTTGAAATCCCCCCTGAGTATAAGAAACAGTGCTAGACATCATGAAGGCTACAAAAACAAACAAACAAAAAACAAAGATCAACAGTTTAATGAAGAAATGACTGCAGTACTACTAAAATCTACAAAAATCTCACATGAGTGAACATAAATCCTTGGCTGCATATAGGAATCACTTGGTGAGGTTTGAAAAAGACCTGATCACAGCCACAGAAATTTTGATTTAATTGGTCTGGGAAGCAGCCTGGGCGTTGGTGCTTTTAAGAGCTCCCCAGATGATTCAATGTGTTCTGGGGTTGAGGTGCACAGCTGCCGGAGCACCAGGAAGGGAGCACGGAGGTGCGAGAATGACTCAGTGTCAGGTCAGTAGCTGTTGGTGTTGTAGGGGAACCCTCCCTTCCTCCCTCCCTCCTTCCCTCCCTTCCTTCCTTCCTTCCTTCCTTCCTTCCTTCCTTCCTTCCTTCCTTCCTTCCTTCCTTCCTTCCTTCCTTCCTTCTTTCCTTCTCTTAAAGTAGATGTGGCATATATTTTGAACCATGATGAATGGGGATGAGAGGTGAAGCGCTGGAGATGGAGAGCAGAGAAAAGGCGTCGGAGGAGGAGAAAATGCTGTAAACCATGGCAAGGATATGAAAAGGAACAAGGGACATTTCAGGATTGAAATTTGAATGGAGCAGTCTTGTGGGAAATCTGGAGGGAGAATGGGCTGGACTTGTGGGCAGGGCCCAGAGGCAGAGGGACCAAGGCAGTTAAGCTTAGTGCTGACTTCTGAACAATAAGAAACCACTGATCATTTCTGAGCAAAGAACGTAATGTGAAAAAGGTTACTAGTAGCTCTGCAACTGGAGACTCAAGAAGTTTAATTAGAAAAAGTGTGCATGGGTAGTATAAGACAGGAAGGCCAGTTCGGCCACTTACGAAATGATGGAGATGAGGGAGGCAAAGGTCAGAGGCGGAGAGCCAGGGCCATGGCAGTGGGAGGGCAAAGGACAGATTCCAGACTCACCACGATAGAGGAAGTGACAGGATTTAATTGGATGATGGAGACAAGGAGAAAAAGGGATCAAAGATGGCACTAAGACTTAGCACTTGGTGACATAATTTTAAAAAATGGGAAGTCAGGAGGAAGAAGCGGGTTTTAGAGGGCAGATGACGAATTCCATTTCACTTACATTTGCCTCATCTGCTCTCATGTCATCAATTTGGAAACATCCAGTGACAAGTCTGAAGTTAGGCATCGGAGCACAGTAGATAATGAAGGCAGAAGTAGAGATTTGGGTGTCATTGTCATAACCATGGGTCATTAGAGAAGGTGACAGGTGAATTCTCTGAGAGACATGAAGAGAACTTGAAGGGGCTTGTGCAGGAGACAGACAGCAGGCAAACAGAAAGGAACGAGGGCAGGCTGGGTCACAAGGCTCATTGAGAAAAGGAGATTGTAAACATGGGATAATCTATAATGTCAAATGTTTCTGGAAAAAATCAAAATGAAGCCAAAAAGAAACCCTGGGTATGGCCAACTACAGATCATTGGTGACTAAGTTACTAGAGTAAATGCAGCATCCATGGCATGTAGGGTAAGAGAGTTGAAGATGGGAGGCAAGGAAGTGGAGACAGGAAGTAGAGTCCACTGATCCAAAGAGTTTGCAGATGGAGCAAAGGGGGAAACAGGCAGCTAGCACACAAGGACTCGGAAACCAGTAAAGGAGCACTGTGAATGCACAGGTGTGCAGGGGCCAGAGTCAATGGGGAGACTTTGGATGCCAGAGAGCACGTGGTGCTGGAGAGGGTGAGGGAGGTCATTAAGAAGATAGGTCAACATTCAGTCATGGGGAGGATGGTAGACTGTCCCAGGAAAGAAAGCTAGATCACCTTCTTCTTGGAAACAAAGGGTAAGGAGAAGGGGGTTCATGAAAGGACAGCTCAGCAGAGGTAGGGAAGGAAAAGAATGAGGGAGCCTGAAGGCCTGCTGACCGAGGTTGTTTTAGTGAAGCAAATACAAGGGCACCTTCCAAAGATGGGGGAAGGAAGGCAGCAAAGAGGAAAGGAAGAAATATTTCCACTAGGTGGGGGCATGTCTGGAGTTCAAGCTATGCCATCTGACTATTATGGACTTGTCATTGACTAGATAGACCACCTGAAATAATCAACGAACCCAGACAGCACCGCCTCAAAATAAAGTCTCTGTAAATGCCAGCACCCAGAAATAATCTGAGCTTACAAGCTCCTCTCTGTGGCGTGATTCTCCCTTGAGGTCTTAAACCAGTAAGTGTTTCCCACCTTCCATTTAGCATGTCAGGATTTCTTCCAAAGGCTGCAAACCTCAGCCTCCCCCAGTGTAACCCACTCCTCCCAGGTCAGCTTCACTGCTATTATCTTCACTTGCATGTCTCCTGTGGCCCAAGCAGGCAAGACTCTCCACTCAACATGCGTCCTTGAACAAGTCACATATCGTCCGCCTTCTCGACTGGAAAATGAAGGGCGATGAGAATGGGGCACTGCCTGCAGCACAAAGGGCTGGTGCAAATCAAATGACATATGGCTGAGCAATTTGCAGCTATGAAGCTATAGAAAAGCTGAGCGATCATCTCTGCCTGGCTGGGCACAGTGCAGTGAGCCCAACACAAAGGCCACATTCAGACCTTCCCAGGTGCCAAAGACCCGCAGAGCACTGGCCAAATGAAGCAGAAGCAGAAGACAAAAGAAAATCCCTCAACAAAACAAGGCAAGGGGAAAGAGGATACATAGAGGGAAGGGACGGGGAGGTTAGAGGGTCACGGAGTATTCCGCCGCTGAAATTCCTCTGGACAAAGAAATCATTTCATGTTTCTCTTTGGGGAACAATATATGGCGCATAGATGGAAGACTGCACAGGGACCCGGGGCGTCTAGGAAATCTATCTGATGGAAAGCGAGGGCTCTCTGCTCTACACACTTCTTTCCAGCAAACCTGGCTGCTGGAGCATTTCCCGTCTTCTCCAGGGACTTACCCTTGTGCAGTACTTTCCTCCAGAAAAGAGGCAATGCTCATAGCATTTAGGGTGATGTCTTTCCCTTTTTCTGCTCAGCCACAGACCTGCTTCATATTAACTTCTTCATGAATTTTAGAGACTTTTAAAGAATTTCAGAGAATTTTGGTCTTAGATAATTGTCTGGGCACAACTTTTTACAAGCCTACTAAATGCAAAAAGACACTGAATTCGTCCGTTCTTATCAATATTCTACAGGGCTAGCTAATGAGTATCAGTAGCATTCTAAAGAAATTTCCTCCTTGGGGGTGGGTCACACTTAAATTTGTTGTGTATCCCGGGGGTTCCCAAGGCCCAACCCAGTCTGCAGGCCCCAGAAGAGCCCTTTGACACTATGTACGCTTCAGTTGGCTGAGTGAGTGGTCCTCACCCACCAGGCAGGAATTTCCTCTAGGCTCCCGGCTCCTAGGTTTCTGAGCGGTTCCAGACGGCAGATCAGGTAATGGTCTGAAGCACCTTCAGAGCTGAGCCGTTGTGTTTGACCAGCCGGGCCCTGGGCTCCGAGTGCTTTCTCCTTCGCATAGTCCCTGGATCGTTAGGCTCCAGTGCTATTGCTGTCTTCTTAGGGAGCCACCAGCTCCTGTTCTGACCTGCTCTTGACTGTGACTTCCCCCAGGTTTCAGCCTTCTCCCGGCACTACCAGGTCCAGGCCTTCCTCGCAACCTCTACCTCATGACTGCCACTGCTGGCTCTCTGCAGCTGACCTGGGAAAGAGCTCTAACAGTCCTCCTTGTTCGGAAGAGTGTAGGACACTTACAGCTTCGGGGTCCGGGCTCCTGTGGCAGGATTATATCGCTTCTGGTCCCCTGTAGCCCTCTCTCACAGAACATGTAGCTTTGGGAGGGAGGCCTACTATGGTCCTTGGTCCCCTGTGCTCTGCTGACATCAGGTCTCAGGCTTGGTCTGATCCACCCTTTAAACCCCTTGTTCATCCCTAGGATCCTGCTTCCAATCTTCCCTGGGCCTGGCGTCCAAGGGGGAACTGTCACAGAGCCAGTTAGTCAGAGAGGTGGAATGACATGTCAGGATAGGTCTGAACATCAGTTATGAATGAGATTTCAACTCTTTATTAAGGAGCTTCGGGCATCAGGCGTGAAGCTCATCTTCTTAGGAAAGCCCCATAAAAATGACTCAAGCCTGGTTTCACACCTCAATGTCCATTTGTACTCTAGGAAACTATGCTCTTACCACTATTTCCAGTGAAAGTACAGGCTCTGCTGCTACCATCCCTCCCTCTTAGCCAGGCAGCTTCCTAGAAAGCTCTCCCAGGATGCACTCCAGCGCACCAAGGTGGGCCCGGGAATTTCTGTGGCCCGGCAATCAGCCAGACAGGAAGTGAAATGACAGACTCTCCTCCTTTTAAGGGGATTCCTTCTATGAGCAGGTCTCTTGAAATGCTACCACCCACCTCCTCCTCCGAAATCTTACACATATGCACATGCACACACACACATACACTCATACACACACAGAGACTCTACCTCCTGGCTGACATACTCTTTATCTTATCCTTTTTTAAAATGTTTTTATTGATTTTTTTGAGAAAGAGGAATAGAGAGATAGAGAGGAACATCATCAATCAGCTGCCCCCTGCACACCCCTATTGGGTATCAAGCCCGAAACCTGGGCATGTGCCCTGACCAGAAATTGAACCCGCAACCTCTTGGTTCCTGGGTCAACGCTCAACCGCTGAGCCACACTGGCCAGACTTTTTATCTTATCTTTAACTCCTTATTCTTTACCTTACTGGCTCTCTTCATCTTCCAAGGTCTAACAGATGAAGTGGGGGGCCAGCTTAATAGTGTCATGCCTGGCTCTGCCAGCCTCTTAATAAGTCCAGCAGGAATGCATCTAGCTCCCTCTTTGAAAAGGGGGAGGTATTTGCTGTGGGGCAGCAGCTGAAAGTAAAACAATAGAATATCATCTCTTTCTGTGTGTGGTTAGGTTATGGAGTACAAATTACTGACAGTAGTAACAGTTGTTGAAAAGCAAGAGTTCCTAACAGTTTTTAATATAAATTAACCAGTATTATATCTGCTTCATGATGAAATACTTTCCAGAGTATACCCACAATTTAGTGTAGAAAAAAAAAGTATTATGAAGATTGGCCAGAGCGTCAAAAGAATAAGGGAGAACTCCAACATGGCAGCATTTAATATTGATTATTTCACTTGTTTGAGATCTAGTGACTCACTTTTGTTTGCCGAGCCTGTTCTGGGCAGTAATATCTCTGATTGCTCTAGGAGATGTAAAGCAATTGGAAAACAGGAAGGTAGTTGAAAAAAATTACTCTTTGTTCTTCCATATTAAAGTGTTTTAAAAAAAAAGATTTACCCTGCATAGAGTCTGTTTATTAAATTAAATTATTAAATGTTAATGGAATCCTCAACACCAGAGTTTATCCCTCAAGTAAAAAAAAAATCCAAATACGTTAATATGCTTCCAACCCAAAGTTCGTGTGCTATTTTGCATCAACCAGAAATGGTCACACCAGACACAGCTGGCCTGACATTTAATCCCTGCTGTCATATTTTTGGCTCTCTCTGTATCATTGGCCAATATATTATATAAACTTCTACTCTAAACCTAGACCCAGTAAATCAACTGTACCTTTTGTTTGGGATTTTTTTTGGCAGAGTTGGCAAGTTCGGACACATGAAGAATTAGGAGCTGAGGCATCCCTGACAATCCCACTGTTGATCTGTCCCTGCAGTTTTTGCCTCTAAAATACAGTGTTTCCACAGATGTTGCTGAAATACTGCTGGCCAGAGGAGCAGCCCAGGCAGCTTGTCCTCTCTGCCATGGTTCTCACGTACACACCGCATCCCGCCCCAGAAACCACTGGTTCTCTCCGGCCTTGGATGTTCACCAACACTGCCCCAGGCAAAGCCTCCACATACAATCTGTCCTTTACATTCTCCCCTTTCCTGCTGTCCCCAATCCATTGTCCTGAGTAAATCACACCCCAACTAAAGAGGGAAAAATCTGTCTTTGAATCTTCCACCTCTTCATTTTTTTTCTTCTGGTTGCCAGATCCCAAGGACATTAAGTTGGTTCCCTCCTCCTGTCAAAGTGCATTCTCAGGAAAGAATTAGGCCGGGTCCAGTTAAAACCGAAGTGTAAAAGACTGACAAGGTTGGGTTTTTCCTTAATGATTTTAAGGATCACTAAGTCCCTGGTTTGGCTTTAGCTGAAACTCTGACTGTGGCAGACATCTGCCAGCCTCTCTCTGCAGTAAACCCCATTGTCATTCCTTTACAATATCTTCCCAATCTCCTGTCTGGCCCAACACAGGCCCCCCATCCCATTTTACTTCTGAATGTCTAATAAGATTCACCTTTTGCCCTAACCGGTTTGGCCCAGTGGATAGAGCATCAGCCTGCGGACTCAAGGGTCCCAGGTTCGATTCTGGTCAAGGGCATGTACCTTGGTTGCAGGCACATCCCCAGTAGGGAGTGGGCAGGAGGCAGCTGATCGATGTTTCTAATTCTCTATCCCTCTCCCTTCCTCTCTGTAAAAAAAATCAATAAAATATATTTTAAAAAAAAAGATTCACCTTTTATTCACAACAGCTTATCTACTTCCCCAGACACACACATACCCGTCTCTCCACCCTAAGACTTTGCCTTACCTTCTCTCCGTAAACTCTCCCCTCACTCCTCCAGCTTTAAGCAAAATTGTTAAACAACTTTTCTAGGGAATCTCTTGTCCATAATCTTTTACAAGAGAAAAGAGAAACTGTAAATTCCCTAAAGTGAGTTTTCATTCCTCCATTACCCCCTCCCCTCACCCCCTCAAAAAAAAGCAAAGGAGAGAAGATAAAGTACCCATCCATTCTTGGTAAATTGAAAACCAGTCAGTGTGTTTTTACACCAGTCCCAAGAATATGATAAAATTAGTTGGCCAAAGTGTACTAGGTTGAATATGTGAAGAGCTTACTTTTAAAGTAGATCATTTCCAGTAGGAAAATATAAAAGTTACATAGAGAAACAATATTTTTAAAAGGTAGTAATTGGTTACAAAAACAGGAAAATCTTCTCCCTCTCACTTAAAGCTTCAAAGAAATTCACATTTTTCACCTCCAAAATTAGGGAAAAAATACCCAAATGTTTTGGGAGAACAAATTGAAAGGTACTTTTGGAAAGTAATTTGGCAAAATATATACAAATAGCCTTAAAAAGTTTACACTCTTTGATCAGTAATTCCATTTCTAAGGAAATATTCTAAATGCAGAAAAATATAAAATTTTTAAAGTTTATAGCAGCAATGCTTATGAGAGCAAAACACTGAAATGATCTAAAGATCCAATAACAAGGGAATGTGTTACTGAAATATGATATAGCCATTTAATACAATAGTTAAGCAGGATAAAAAGTTTACATATACCTATATTATGCATAGAAAAGATGAAAGCAAATATGCCAAAATGTTAGCACTCTTTTCTCTGAGAGATGAGGTAATGATGACTATTTCTTTGTATTTGATATTTTCAGATTGTTCATGATGAATATGTATTACATTTATAATTTAAGTATACCTTAAAAGAAATCATCTATAAGCTACATTTACATGCAGCTTAATAAGTCTGGAAATCCAAAAATGTTTGGAGGAGTTCACATACCAAGTTCATCCTTGGCTGCTGCTGCTTCTTTTTTTTTAATATTAACCCATACTTTTTTAAAAATATATTTTTATTGATTTCAGAAAGAAATGGAGAGAGAGAGAAGAGAAACATCAATGTGAAATCACATCAATTGGCTGCCTCCTGCACTCCCCGCAACCTGGGCATGTGCCCTGACCAGGAATCGAACCGTGAC
The DNA here is from genome assembly GCF_000147115.1 of Myotis lucifugus. Classification (NCBI taxonomy): domain Eukaryota; kingdom Metazoa; phylum Chordata; class Mammalia; order Chiroptera; family Vespertilionidae; genus Myotis; species Myotis lucifugus. The sequence goes on along the minus strand of NW_005871049.1, from coordinate 21,507,284 downwards.
CTCCTGGTTTGTAGGTCAATGCTCACTCAACCACCGAGCCACACCAGCTGGGCCTTAGCTGCTTCTTGATGATACCCTTTTGATTCCCACTGGGAGAAAAAAATCAATTAAAGGATAAGAAGTAATTCTAGTTCAAGGTGATAAATCAAACGTACACACACACACACACACACACACACACACACACACACCTGCCTTTCCTGCTGATAAATGTCTTTAAAACTGTTCTGGATCATCCATATCCAGTTCTCCTTGCCTTTGTGGGTCCACAGTTAAGCTTAATTCCTCAACTTCTCTTGATGAGTCCACTCAATTACTGTTGACAGATGTGCTCTATCACACTTTAAGGCCTCTCTGTCAAACCTCTCTTCTTCTCTCTTTATATATCTCTCATCTCTATGTCTATCTGTTTATCTATCTCTCCCCTGCCTGCATGGCTGAAAGTGAAGGACTCACAGCTTGGAGGAGAACCAATCAGAGGAGATGCCCAAACAAGAACATCAGATTGGAATCTGTACGAGGCAGAAATACACTTATATTGTATTAAGCCACTGAGATGTCAGGGTTTGTTTGTTACTAAAGCATCATCTAATCTACTCTAACACATCAGGACCTAATGAAAGTAAAGGAATCCACATAGAAATAAATGCATAAACAGATTTTGAAAGTAAGAGGACTAGGGGAGGCAATTTGATGGAAGAAATAGAATAGAGATAGTGATAGCCCCAAATATGTGCAGGATAAGACTGCAGTGGAGGGGAAAAGGATCTTCCCTTAAGAAACCTAAAGTTGATATCAAGGAGGATGGAGGACAGAGAAATGGAGCTGAAAGCAAGGAATCGGATGGATATCTGTCAATGGAAAATGTTACCCTGCTCACACAGCAATAGATCAGCCAGTGTTTACCTTCAAGGAAGAAAAAAATCATCTCTGAACAGCAGAAAATGAGAAAAATAAGGCACTAAGGGGCATGATTCAATAGGGTGCCCTAAAATAGAGAAAACAGAGAGTAGGAAATTATTAGAGAAGTAATAATCGAATATTCCCTGACCAGAAGAAAGTGAGTCTTTGGATTATAGGGTCCATGGAGTGTGCTACACAGAAAGTGTGCATGGACCTACCTAGACATGGCATCATGAAACATCAATGCAGCACAGAGCAAAAGAAGATCAACTCAAAGGCAATGGAATTTTCAAGGTGGCCACCGAAAGAATTATTGACAACTGAAAGGGGCTGTTGTTGGAAGGGATAGGTTCAGGGTCTTGCCTTTCATGATAACTCCCTCTACTTTGTGTTTCCTGTTTTCATGTATTACCTTGATGCCTTTTTTATGTAAGTATAGTTGGTATATAATATTAGTTTCAGGTGTATAACATAGTGATTCAACAGTTATATACCTTACAATGTAATCACCACACCAAGTCTAGCAATCACCTGTCACTGTACACACTTATCACAGTATTATTGACTATATTCCCCTTCACCTTTTTTCACCCATTCTCACAGCTATATGTATTTGTATTTTTATTTGGAAACCAAAAAAGTTCTGCCTACCATATCTCTAATCAAGCCCATACCTATGAATTATGAAAAAGGGATAAAAAGAAATCACCCTACCTTTACATAACTATTATTTTGTCAGTTAACTTCAGAATAGGCACTTTCCCAAATATCCATAATTGTAGTAGGCCTCTGGTTCTCTCCCTGACGCACTGCAGTCATTGGTAGGAACAAGGACAAAATGCATATTTGTGTGGTCTGGCTACAACTGCACTCAGAGTCCAAATGAAAGTGATTTAAATCAGTCATCATTTAAACATCATCTTATTTTCCCTCCACTAACAACTATTAATTGAGAGTTCCATTTAATGTATTCATACTCTGCCATTTTTCAGAGGAAAAGAGATTGGAAGTAACTTACATAACAATATCATGCCTGGTCAGTGGCTCAGTGGTTGAGCGTCGACCCATGAACCAGGAGGTCATGGTTCGATTCGAAGTCAGGACACATGCCCGGGTTGCTGGCTTGAGCTCCAGTAGGGGGCGTGCAGGAGGCAGCCGATCAATGATTCTCTCTCATTGATGTTTTTATATCTCTCCTTCTCCCTTCCTCTCTCTGAAATCAATAAAAACATATTTTAAAAAGAAAAATATCATAAAATTAACCAAAATAGTGATTTAAAAGAAGGAAACACCATGATAGAAAGAGGAAAGCTAACAGGCCAAACATACTATGTGGCAACAGGGATTGAGCATAAACCCGGCATGTTTCCTGACACTGAGGTAAAGAGCGGTTCAGCAGGTGGCAAAATTCTCATTTCATAGAAGAAAACAGACCAGTTTATTAGAAAAAAGAAAAACAAAGTTTGTTCTTGAACCAACTTTGAGAGAAATATTCTGGCTGGAGCCTTGAGAGCATTAAGAAACATGAGGGCAATATTCTTCCAGCAACTTCTTAGCAAACACAGAACCAAAAATGGTCCCTTCGACAATGTTATTTATCATCCACCTCCCCACCTCCAACACCCCCCTCACAAAATCCACCCCTTTTTAAACTACACGAGGTGAGTGATTCCCAGACTTGCCTGTTCCTAGCAATCAGTGGGTCTGCTGGTGAGAAAGTCCAGTTCCTGGGCCCCTGCACTGAGACTGCCTTGGTAAGTCTGCAGGAATCTCCATGGTTCTCACACTCCCCAGGTGAGCAGGCAAGTCTGGGAAACAAGGTGATAGGTGATAGTCTACAGCTGCAAATGAGCTAGTTCCTCTTGCGCATGATGCCCAGCACTTCAGCCTCCCTCCTCCCTCCGATGACAGCCTGCTCTGACATGCATTTGCAGAAAAGCATCTGAGAAAGATAAGGAATGTAACATTTGTTCCTTGATGGTAATAACTCAAAACTCCTCCCTCCCTTCCTCCACAACACTCATTTCATCAGTATGACCATGAGAATTCACGAGAGGCTCCACGTGAGATACATCATGCACACGATTTGATACAAACACATCTGCACCGATGTGCACATCTTTTTATCATTATACAGATGATATGTCGGCCGCTGCAGAATGTTTTGAAAGTCTTAAGATTGCATCTATTATTTCTGAAACGAGGGAAGAAAAAAAATCTCCCTGGGAAAAGAGAGCTGCATACACCGGGGCGTGCATCAGCTTTGCTAGACTCCCATGCTGAATTAATTGCGCTTCCAAAACATTCTTGCCTGAACCACATTTCAAGAAGGCTCTCAGCTGCAGAGAACGAAAACTCCCTTCCATACACATCAAAATCAGGAAATCAGAAGAGGCACCAGATTTCCCCCCACAGTGTCTTGTTTCTCTCCTGGCATTCACGAGAAACCTGGTTCAAGATGTTGCATTGCAGGGAAATTGGAGATGAAACGGTCACAAAAGTAGAGAGATGTTTAGCCTCAGGACAGTTATATGTGTTCCAGAACCAAGTAATAAAGGTCAAACCTAAGTCAAGGGAACAGCTCAGCTTTCTCTAAAACAGAGACAGCCTAAAACATCAGAGTGGGAGAGGACAGAAACCTGAGATACAGTCTGATAACATTCTCTTGTCTTGGCCAAATAGTCACTTGGATGGTCAAACATCATGGTGAATCAAACTGTGTGAAGCTTAAAGGTGAACTATGATCTAACAATAAATACAAATATCCTTAGTCATGGGTTAGGAGTTGGAGGAGGGGGCAGTCAAAAAAGCATTGCTCAGGTCCCCTGGAGTTTAAGGATACACTGGAAGTCACAGGTTCAAAAAAGGCCAACTGGAGAGGGCAGACCTGCTACGTGCATTCCAAATCAGCCTCGCCCGTCAAACCCTGGCCATCTGAAAGGATTAAAGATTAGTTATCATTTCAATCCTATGAAAGAAGATCTATATTTCTCTCTTAGACACAAAAGTCTCTGGAGGATGGTGCTTGCCAACACTCTGAAAAAAATAATCTCTCAAAATTCTTGCAACCCACTGTGTTATGATTTCATCTCATGAAATACAACACCTTTACATTAAACCTCATAAAACTAAACCCCACTGGGTCTTTTCCAGACTCAGAGAATAAGTAGCTCTGTTGGTGATGCTTAGGAAAGTAAAAGGGCCTCTTCTCACTGGGCTCGTTCCCACCACTGGGTCCATTTTGCAGGGAATAAATTTGCTTTACTTCTACCAAATATTTACATGTGATTCATCTCACACATAATAGATTTTGCAAATGCTCTGTGAATAAAATAATGCCTTCCAACATCACAGCATTAATTCCCCTTTAAAAAAGATAGTTTAAATTAAAATGTGCACTAATTCATTCTGGTCTTTCAGTCTATGAACATTGTCTCTGGTTCTCCTGGATTCGCCTATGGGTGGTCATAAGTATGAATATCAGTGTCAGAAAAGGCAAAATAAAAGGCTCTCTGGCTAAAGGAAAATTATTTTGAGTTTCCACTAGACGCTTGACTCAAAAACAAGAAACAATTGACTTGCTAAAGAGAGTGGCAATATCTCCATGTAACATACACATACATTCACACAAAGTGAGTTTTCATATGCTCTCATCAATAGCTATGTTTTCCCAATACTGTAATTTTTAGCAACAAAGTCATTTCTTGATGAAGTTCTCACCAAGCAATCAATCAATGATCAGTAACTCAAAGATTGATAACTCATGCATTCACATTATTATTATTAGAATCACTTCTCTTCACTCACATTTATCTCTAGTCTTTCCATTTGTCTCAAAGGTGGGTCAAACATTATGAAGAATTTTTATCAGCCCCATCAAGAATATTCCACTGGAATTCCACATGGCTCCTCGCATGCCTTTTGATACCATCCTTTTTCTATCAGATGTAAAATTATAGGGTATAGACTATTCTTTGGTATCGCCATAAATAATTTTCCATATACCCCAGCAAATATAGACTCTACTTGAAATAGAGGCTACTTTTTTTGCCAGGAAACTTTTCATTAGTTGGACACTCATATGTTAGAATGGAGTTTTCCTTTAGATTAAAAAAAAAAAAACTTGTTGAATGTCTTCACTGATCTGGCCTGGTGACACATATCATATTAGTTGGTTATAATAATTGTCCAGATGTAAAAATGCTTGTTCTCTGAACCAATAAATACAGACTAATCCCATAGTTACTTATACACTTAATATTCATTAAAAATTTACTCATTTCCCCAAATCTAGGGTAGAGACAAAAAATAACCCAGGGCTCAAATACTATAATACAATGATCATGGACTATGAGACCTGAGAATATTACTTGGAGCTTCTTCAGTTTTCTCATCTATGTGATAGAATCAGTACCGTTTTCTTGAGTTTTTGTGATTATTAAATGAGAGTAATACCTATGAAAACACTTTTAAAACCAACATTAGTTGTTGTTGTTCTTAACAAGCCCAGATTGAACTTCCCAAGGCCACTCTTTCCCAAAATCATGTATTCGTTCTACAAATATATTCTGAGCACCTATTAAGTTCCAAGAACTGCATGATTCATTGACCACAACCAGCTATAGCTTCTGCCCTCATGGACTTATTGTGGTCTGCCCAGTGAAGGAGAAAAACATTAATTTAAATAATCACACTTAGAAAATATGAAAAATTGTAATGGTAATAAGTGCTTTGAAGGAGCTGTGCATAGTGCTATGAGAATGTATCATAGAGGATTTTGACCTGCGGGGACAATAACGGCTCATTTATTTAACAATATTAATTGGGTCTTAATTGTCACACACTATGAAGGTGCTGGGGATTCCAAGACCAGAGCATGATGCCAAAACTCAATCAGCTCACCATGCAGTGTCCCACGTAGGAATAAGCAAGCACAGTGCCATCAGGAAAGGACAGTGAAGCATGAAGGAAGAGATAACTACAGAGAAAGGAGGAAGAAGGATATGAGAAAAGACTTTGTAAGGGAGGTGAGCCAAGTCTTAAAGGATAACTAGAAGCTTGAGAAAGGACAATTCAGGAAAAGGCAGGAATGTGAAAAAAGACACAGTCGTGGCCATGAAAGTTAATCTCTACCGTCCCCTCTCCCTCTTACCTCTGAGATTCCTCAGTCTCTTCCATGCTTCCATGTCTCTGGATCTATTTTGTTCATCAGTTTATTTTATATATTAGATTCCACATATAAGTGAGATCATGTGATACTTGTCTTTCTCTGACTGACTTATTTCGCTTAGCATAATACTCTCCATGTCCCTCCATGCTGTTTCAAAGATCATCTTACAATTGTCAGAATGGCTACCATCAACAAATCAACAAACACCAACTGCTGGCAAGAATGTAGAGAAAAGGGAACCCTAGTACACTGCTGCTGGGAATGCAGACTGGTACAGCCACTATGGAAAACAGTTTGGAGTTTCCTCAAAAAATTAAAAATGGAACTGTCATTTGGGGCACATCAGATCCCACTTCTAGGAATATATCTTAAGAATCCTGAAACCAGAAAGAATATATGCACCCCTATGTTCATAGCACACTATTTACAATAGCTAATATCTGAAAATAGCCCATGAACAGATGAGTGAATAAAAAAGCTATGGTACATATACACAATGGAATGCCATGCAGCTGTAAAAAATGAAGACTTTTTAATTGTCACAACCTGGGAGGAAGAGAGAGGTACTACTGACATCTAGTGAGTAGAGGCCATAGATGCTGCTGATCATCCTACAAAGCACAGACAGCCCCTACAACACAGACTTATTTGGTTCAAAATGTCAATAATGCTGAGGTTGAGAAACCTTGCATTCGAGGAAATAATGTATCAAATCAACATGCTGAACACCTTATCTTACACAATGTTATAACTAAAATATCTTTCAATGTTTTTTAAGGCAAAAAAATTTGTAGACAAATCCTCTAAGAAGCTAGGCTGTGAAAGAATGAAAGGATAGTAAGGGATGCACAATAGAGATTTTTTTTCTTGGTATAGAAGGGACTTGAGTATTTCTGTAAACTGCAGAGAATCCTGGGCAGATAAGGAGAGATCAAAAAATACAGCAAAGAGAGGTGATTACTAAAGAAGAAGGCCAATAAAGAAGCCACAGCAGAGAATTGATTCAAGCCTTGGAGGGGGTGGGGGAGAAGAATATTTTTCTTCAGTGTTTTAATGAAGGAATTTTGAAAGACAAAGGTAGTAAACAATTACCAAACAGAGGAAAGAGTAGCAAGACCAGTTTTGTCTCCCTCACCATCCAGCCTGGTCCTTAGTCTCAAGTTCCTCTAGATCATCATGAGGAGCACTCAGCAAGCTGACATAGGCCAACTCTGTAATATAGATTTGTGGATTCCAGGAATCAGGAATCCCAGGACCTGCTCTCGTTCCCCTACCTGACATCTACTGCATCTCCACACCACTATCAGCATCATGTCCAAGTGATTTGGCTAAGTTGTGTGGTCCTCTTGGGGCCACAGGTACATCACATATAAAATAATAGAAGCAATATTTTCCCAGCCTAAAGCTGCTGCTAAATCAACTGAACTTGAGATTCTTTCCTCTGTGCAGCCAGTGGTACCATAGATGGACCGCCTCTTTTAGTAAGAAGAGAGCCTTCTGGTCTGGGAGATTTTCCTTCCAACATCATGGAGAAGAAAAACAAGTCAACCAAGCAGTATTCTCCATGGAAAGTTCCAATATCTATCCTCCCCAAAGTCAAAGCAACCTCAAAAGATAAACTTGTGCTCTGAGGTCAATATGAACTTCAACATGAGCCAATTCTAATGCTAACCAACACTGGGATTCATTGAATTTTTTAAAGCCTTTCTGTTTATATCAAGGAAAGCTGCACTGAGGTCATCATAGATGGACTAAGCAAAATCCCTGAAACAAACAGTTTAAATGATTTTATGTGGAATAAAAATCATTATCACAAACTTTTGACCTTGTACGTATGGCATTTTTTAATCAAGAAGGTTAACACTGGAAAAAAACAAATAGGCTGAAGCCACATCATCCCATAGTGTGTTTCTAAGAGCTAGAGATCAAAGCCTAAAGACACAAGGCATCCTATCTCCACAGCTGAATGATTTTGGTCTAAGAAGTTTAGCAGAGTATCCAATGGAAACCTGAGTTAGAGGGTTTCCCAAAGGAAGACATTTCAGTACCATGCTAATGAGTGGGCAAGCTTCCCCTAACCTTAACCCTGCACCCTGGCACTTTTAATTGCTTCTTTTATTGCTTCAGCCCATGTCTGGTTAGAGTGGAAATGCCAGGGATAGACCATGGGGCAGCCTGAGTCATGAACTGTGCATTCAAGGCCAAGATCGGGATCTTTGCAAAACCCTTGATAAACAAACAGCCTCATGGGAACACTGATGAAAACCAAGGAGAGCTAACAATACTAAATGTCTTTCAATTCATCCTCCTGGAAGCTCTTCAGGCCAAGGATGACCTAGGATTTGGGGTCCTTCCATGGCCATGCCTTTATCCTATTTCCCCACTCCAGCTACCACCCTGTCTTCAGCCCTGGGCCAAAACCAAAACATATTCTGGGGGATGGCAAGTGGCATGACCTATCCTTACAATGGAATTCATTCATCTGGGACAGGGAACTGGAAACTGAATTTGAACCTAGGACTGGTCAGTCATGCAAGAAGTCAGATTATATATTTCTATACTCTAGGTTAAATTATGGCCAAGAAATAAAACTACATACCATCAAAAAGACCAATCATTTGTGAGCCTCTGAAATGTACAAACCAGAAATTAGTCATGATGGAGAATACCAGGAGTTTATAGTCTAACTCTGCCCCTTGGCTGTGAGTGTGCTTTTCTCTGCCTTCTTGTCTCTTGTGCACTGCCTGCCTCCACAGGATGGTGACACAAAATGGCAGCAGGCTGCTCATATCCTTCAAAGACACACCAATAGAGTAGAGACTATCTTGTGGCCATAACAGGTGGATTGGAATGTCTCTTGTATCAAATGTCTTATATCTTCAAAGGAACTTTCTATGGATTGTTCTGAAGTAGACAATATACCATCGGACATCTCATCCTGCAAAATAGCCCCGATGTGACTTTAGGTGCACATGACCTGTACTCTTAGGACCAAATGTTTGATGCCCGAAGATGTCCATGTAGTATCTAAGATGCCACAATGAATTTAAGATGCTTGTAGATGATCATCTGATGAAAATTCAGGGCCAAATGTTAGTACGTGGAGCAGTTACCATAAACTGCCTTGTAATCAGTCTCTGGTCATATCTTATTGCTTGCTCCTAGTATAAATTAAAATCCAGATACACAAGGAACATGTGCCATTTTCTCCTTTCCCTTCTTCTGTTCAATCTTTCCTCACTTCACTAGCATATACACATTGCTGTAAATGTTTTCAGTGATAACCAATATTGAACAAATGGATGAATACATGGATGAATGAATGAACAAATGAATGAATGAGGTATCAAAGCTGTATCAAGTAGACATGTGTTTGGCTGTAAATGAATTTTTAAAATTAAGCCTTTCACTATAAGGATTCACACAGATATGGGTTTATTTTATCTCTGGCCACATGAAGTCTATGGGGGAAAATATCAGGCCAACAAGAGTAGCTCAGAATGCCACAAGTCTCTGTCCTTAGAATCACATGATGGCTGCTGCACTTCCAGGTCCTACGTCCAATTTCCAGGAAGGTCAGAGGGCTAAAGGTCTTATCCCCAGGCAGCTTTGTCTTTTGCATGGGAAGGGATGTAGTATACTTCATCACTGGCCAGAGCTGAGCCCTATGGCTACCCCAGGCCAAAGGTATCTAAGAAAAGTGAGTGTTCAGCATTCTGGCCCCTTTAAAAGGGCAAGGGAAAAGTCACATGGGAATGAGTAAAGTCCTGTTGCTATCTACAGACAGTTCTTTTCCTAAGAAAAAATGGTTTTCACATACCTTGCTCCTCACTGATATCATTTTGTTCAATTTATTAAGTCCAGAGTCTTGGTTGGTGTTATTAAGGGTCCTCTTCATTTTATTCTAATATTTCCAGAATCCAGTGGAGAGCCTTATAATCCAGCTCTTCTGTTATCAGTGGAAGCGGGGTATCCATTGGTGGGAGTGGGGGATCCCCTTCTCCATTGGGTGCTTGCGGGCGACTCCCACGGGAGGATGAGTGATAGTTACTTATGTGGAATTAGATCTCTGAATTTCCAAAGTTCCAGTTTCCTTAACCCAGTCCTGGAAGACCTGCAGCTGGGGATTCAGCAAAGCTAAAAGCGAAGCCAGTGTCCAAAGTGTCTGTTCCATGGTGGAGCTGGTCTGGTGTAGCATCAGGCTAGCTACAGTTCATCAGTCCATTGTGTGGGGCCCACAAGGCTGTGGGACAGGTGGGTGAGTGCAAGAGCACGAGAGTCCCGCAGGCCAGGAGTCAGGCGAGAACGAGAGGGAGAGCTTCTTTGTTTAGGAGCTTTAAATATCTAAACTGTTGCACCCTTGCAGTGGCCATGCCTATCCTAGCCAATGACCTGTCCCCAGGTGTGACTGACAGACAAGTACCTTCCCTACATGACCCAGATTTTATTGGGCATGCCTATAATATTTGCCTTCCCTTTGTTCCTTCCCTCTTAATTAATAACCAGGATATTTATGACGGTATCATGTTCAACCATTTGAAATTGAACAGCTCATATTTCTATCCCAAATTTCTGTTCAATCAAATTCATTTCAATACCAACTTTCCCAAATTGATTCATTTTGTTAATATTCTTTGTACTCTGCTTTGTTTATAAGTGAGAGAGTTGGAATTCAAACTCAATCAGATCTGTGCCACCACCTTTTACTGCTATGGAATACCTCTGGCCACAGCAACAGATGCACACACTTTGCCATTGAGAGGGTTTCCATAGTGTTTGCTCATTGAAGTCTATATCAATTTGCCTGGCATGTGATAGATGCATAAAAAGAAAATAAAAAAGCAATCATTTATGAACTTGGAGAGTTGGTTATCTTTGGGGGGAAAAATATTACAACCCTATGTCAGACCATACATAAAAATCAATTCTAGGCCAATTAAATACTTAAATATGAAAAGCAGAACATCTAGAAAAAATATTATGATGCTCTCTTTATGAAATATGTTAAGAAAGGATTTCTTAAATAAGTCATAGAAAACACAAACCATAACAAAAAGATTCACAATTTTGCCTAAATAAAAATTACTTGTGAATGAAATGAGACTATCATAAAAGTTTAAAAAACAAGACCCAGCGGAAGTGAAAATATTTGCAATTCATTTCATTGACTTTTGAAAAACATGACATTTAGAATATGCAATGATGGTCTATAAGTGAATAAAGGAATAGAAAATAGGGGGAAACCTGCAATTCATAAGAAATCTGAATGGCCCATAAAAATGCCAAAAAAATGCTATTGAATTAGTAAAAATGTATGTCTGTTAATACTAAGTGTAAGAATGTGGGATGATAAGAGTCCTTGACATTGTTAGTGGGAATTTCATTTGGCACCGACATTTTGATAGCAATTTGAACTATTCTGGTGCATATCCCATGACTCAGCAATCTTATTCCCCACTATATACCCTGGGAAATCTCTCCAATGTGCACAAAGAAAACATGCAAAGGTGTTCACAGTAGCTCTGCTTGTGACAACAAAAATTTGGAAGCGATCTAATTGTCCAGCAGTAGGAGAATGAGTAAAGAAACTATATACTCACCCAATGAAATACTATAAGAACATTCAAATGTCTGCAATAGAGCTCATGTGCCAGGATGTCTAAATCTCTGAACCATGATGGAGTGAAAAGGTACCACCTTTAATGATGCAGCGTGTCCTGCCTTCCATCCCACCCTCCCTCGGTTTAAATTCCACCCCTCCTCCAAGTGCTTGCTCAAGTGCTAATCCTTCCAAAAACTTTTCCTGCTGCTTCCAACCTTGATGTTTCCCTGGGGCCTTGGCTTTCTCTCTCAGGACACTCACTCCTACAGCAGAACAGCAAAGTGCCCCAGCATCAGCGCCTCTTTTTTTCACTTTGGATCATTTCATAGGGGGCGGGGTGGGGGGAATCTCATTTTAACATGCATTTATTGATTACTCCTGAGGTTAAAAATTTTTCATATGCTAATTCCTTATTTGTATTACTTCTTTCTTTTTCATTTACAGCATCCTTGGCAGACTTTTGAACATGGTCTACGCACATGTTAAAAACAGAAAATCAATTTTATTTTATTTATTTTATTTTTTTAAATATATTTTATTGATTTTTTTACAGAGAGGAAGGGCGAGGGATAGAGAGTTAGAAACATTGATGAGAGAGAAACATCGATCAGCTGCCTCCTGCACACCCCCTACTGAGGATGTGCCTGCAACCAAAGTACATGCCCTTGTCCGGAATTGAACCTGGGACCTTTCAGTCCGCAGGCTGACACTCCCAGTCAGGGCAGAAAATCAATTTTAAACTATATTGAATTAAAAGCTAGAAATTCAAAATGAATCAACAAAAACAATCAGACCCAAAAAATTTACTCTAACATAAATTATGTACTAAAATACAAAAGCATATCACTAATATTACAAATTGCTTGCCGAGGCCCTTTCTTAATTAGGTAAATAGACACATACCTCTATTGCTTACACGATACTGGATGTAGGGGACATCCATCCCTTAAGGCTTACATAGCTTCTGCTAGTTTGAAGAATAAGCTGTGTTTGATGCAGACAGAAAGAATACAGAAGCCAAGAACGTATGTGCCAGCAGCCAGTGTTCCCTACACAGACTCTAGACAGATACCCCTCCCAATAAACCTTGAATTCTGCAAATATATGACCCTATTCCCTAAGTTTAACGCATGTGTCTTTGGAAAGGTTTCTATTAACCTTGTGACTTCTGGGGTTTACAGCTAATAAGCAGAATCATAATTGAAATAATTACATGAATACAGAGTCACCTTTCCCCCAGAAAATACAAGCTATTTTTCCCCCAGCAGGTCACATGGCATTTAGAGGTCCCTGGGTTTTCCATTATTTCTTTGTAGGATTCTAGAGCTCCCAAGGATCCTTTCCAGGCAACTTAGTTTTTGCTAACAGCTTCCAGTAACTTATTCTACCATTCAAATTCAGAGGTTGAAATCAGGAGTTGAAAGTTCAATATAAAAAAGATCTGTAGTGAAAAGAAAAGCTATAGAAGGGTAATTAATTACAAAGATTAAAACCAGTGACCCTCGCTGCAATAGTTTCTTCTCTTTTCATTCCTGAGAAATGTATCACTCTGTCTGGACTTTGAAATGTAACATCAGCCAATCAGATTGTAAAGAAGGGCTTGGCTCCCATAACACTGATTAGATAGAATCTCTTCCTTTGGGGGTAGTCAGGACATCAGGGTAGAGTTCCTTAGAAGATTAATGCCAGAATGCTATTTGCTCACGATTTAACCTGTACTGAACCCAACTGAATTGGCATCAGGTTTGATAATTGTCAAGGGACACAAGAACAACCAGAAAGGACAAGTTTGTCATATTTCCATTACTTTATCTCCTTATGAGTATATACTACAAGAAGGTAAAAACAGTATTTAGTTAAAAAGCAAAACCAAGCAAAATAATGACAGTCCATTGCCCAAAAATATTATGCTTCCTCTTAATATACTATCAGCCGGTAAGCTATATTTTCATAAATATAAATGTATATACTAGTAGAATTTGATCTATATGTTATAAGGTATTCAAGAGATGTTTCTGCTTTTTGTTCATTTGGTTTTTGTTTTGTTTTTGTTGTCAGTGTCATGTAAAATAAATAAGACTTTGCACTAAATCTGTAACTATCATGAGTAAATTCATTTCACAAAGTTAAAAAAAAATCAGCCCAAACCAGACTTTGGTTTATATTGAAAAGTTCCCTAGGGGACTGGGTTTTACATTTGAGCCTGATTTAGCTAAAAGATTTATAAGGGCACATGTAGAAATACAGGTCCCTGTTGGGTGATGAACCAGGGCTGAGACATAATTATGATTCTCTCCACTCTCCATTCCATTGGAAACAGCTCCCAGGAGCCCAGAAGTGAGTTGGTCGTCAAAGAACATAAATGTTCTATGGACTGTGACCACCTGGGTCACCTTCCCAGTCTCCAACGCCAATCTAACGGCCACTAGAAGATTATTTTCAGATATTAAATGAACGGGAATATTTGCTTCCCTTGGAGAGTAGTGTCACTGATATAGACCTTGAAGCCAAGTTTGCTTGGATCTGTGTGTGCGTCATGCTCCAGGCTGTTGCTCAGTTCAGCCTGTCAGAAGTGCAGTGGCAGCGCTCACGAGCCTAAGTGAAAAATGAGGTCGCCAAATGCCATGTGTAACACGGTCCAGGAATGGAACATTGAAATTCTCCTTGTTAAAAAAAAAAATTGCTTAATAACTTGCTGGAATTTCTCAGGAGTGAGGTCATGCACTGAAAGACATGATCTTGGCAGTCTATTCCCTTTGAAAATGTCCCCAAATCATCACCTTATAACACAGAGTAGGGGAACTGAAATGGCATCCCGTTTGATAATTGTCATGGGACACAAGTCCCATGTGTCATCAGTTCATTGGGAGGAGGGGGGGCGGGCAACACAAGTTTCTTACAAGCCTTGCGGGGTTGCAGGTGTTTTGATGGCCATTGTTACTGTTGTCATTTAACTATCACAGCAAAGACCTGGCCCACCCAGAAAACTCTTCCCAGGAGCCTGGTAATCAACAAATGGTCTCGAGAGCGAGTGGGTTGAATGTACGTAGTCAGTTATATAACAAAAACAAGGAGATTACAGGAAGAAGCATCTATTCTGTCTTTTGTTGACACTCACCACCACCCCCTACCAATCACATACCCTCACTTCTGCGAACAACTAAATGCAACAGGGGCCCAATCTTGCAAAATTATGATAACCATCCTTCTCATATGAAAACTACCATGTTATCAATTCTCACTAAGAAAAATATACACATTTTGAACACATAATTTTTGTACACTCAGAGTGGGTAAAAGTGTAAAAAGTCAGAAATGTACATATCTAAAAAAATAGCAAGGTATTGTTCAGAGTACTTTCTGGAAGTCTGACACTCAAGTAAGTTTCATATGGAGAAACAACTTTAAATTATCATTCTAACCCTATTTAGTTCTGTTGAATGAAACACTGGCCATTGTTAACTGTCTACTTCCTAAAGTAAGAGTACTGGTACTTACATACTTTTCTAATATTTCTGCTGAGGATTTCCTACCCCTTTGACAAAAGGATTTCACTGTTGTAGACTTACCAGCTTGCCACTATATTTTTCATAACTATTTTATTTTCACATCTAATGTGAGGTTTGTCTCATTTGTTTAATCTCATGAACTGTTTGTGGAAATTAATGTCACTTTTTGGATAACCACCCCCCACCCCCCACCCCCGACATCAAGCTTTCTCAGTGTTAGAAAAGTTTCACCTGCTAATCTGTGTAAGAATCTGCCCCCATCAACAAATGGCCTATGGGCCTTTAGTTTAGGAACTAATAGTGGATTCACATATGTCCCTTATGTTTCCAGGGATTATGCAGTCTAATCCATGAACCACAAGCCACACAGGATATGATACTTAAGCTGTCCTATAACTACTCTATAAACAAGTGAAGTTTTCCCATGCCAACTACTCTCTTGATCATTACCATAATTTCCTATGGCTCCAAGCAATATTGAAGTGTTTATCGATTTATTCATGCCCTATTTTCAGTCCTGAAGAATTACTTCCCTAGTTTGGGGTATGTGATATATGAAGGCCAAGGAGGATAACCTTTATCCGCCATATTCAACAAACTAGGTCCAAAGGAAAAAACTGGTAGTGAACGTGAAAATAATATATGTACTTAAATATTTATTTTATGAAGGTAGTTGTATATTTGACAATTGACCTTTCAAAATTAATAGCAACGTGAAAAAGTAGAAAGAAACATCAGGACAAAAGCAGAAAGCAAATGGAGGAAATAAAAGTGGCTACCACATATGGGCATTTGTGACATTAGAAAGAAGTGTACATATGGAGAAACAGGGAAGCCAGATGCAAGCTCCACCAACTGAGCAATCAGTGATGGGCAAAACTGAACGATAGATACATTGTTAGTCAAGCAGGATGAATCTTCTGCTGCTAAATAAGACCCTATGACACCCAAGAGTTTATAAATATCATTAAATGAGAAGGGCAAAGAAATAATAATAATAAAAGAGCATCCCTCATTGAAAATATGTCATCTAGAACAAAATAACCTGCCCCCAAATCATAAACAATGGTAATATCTGTCTACACAGAATAGAAAGAGCAGTTCATTGAACCATTTAAAGCAAACCTGCTGGCTTTATCAAATATCTGCAATGACCTGCCCCTAGCTGTTTGGAAATGAGAAATCATCACATTACAGTTGACACCTGTTTCCAATAAGAATGCCATTCAATTACAATGAAAACTCATTGCATACCTGATAAGTATGAAATCTCAAAAGATAGTCACACACTTAAGACCTACCTGATGTGCCCAGGCATCCTCAGGAGACTGTTTTCTCCTGTGTCTCCAACCATTTTCATCCAGCCCTGCTTTGGCTTCCAACATGATAGCCCAAGGAATAAAGAGATGCATGTCAGTTCATTTCACTGGGGGTCATTTGAGTACTGAATGCTTACTATGTGCTAAATACTATGCTACACTCTGGCAGCCCAAGATGGAAAAGGCAGGATTTCTGTCCTTCAGGAGCTTTCTAGTCAAATATAGTCTTTAAAGAAGCGATTAAATGAATGAAGTTAGGGTGGGGCTCTAATCCAATAAGACATGTTTTAAGAACAGAGAAACTAGGGGTGCTCATGCACAGAGGGACAGCCATGTTGAAAGTCAGCAAAAGGGCGGCCATCTTTAAGCCAAGAAGAGAGGACTTAAGAAAACAACCCTGCCACCACCTTGTTTATGGACTTCCAGCCTCCAAAACTGTGAGGAAATAAACTTCTGGCCCAGCTGGTGTGGCTCAGGGGTTGAGCATCAACTTATGGGCCAGGAGGTCAAGGTTTGATTCCAGTCAGGGCACATGCTCAGGCTCAATCCCCAATGTGAGGCATGCAGGAGGCAGCCGATCAATGATGCTCTCTCATCATTGATGTTTCTATCTTTCTATCCTTCTCCATTCCTCTCTGAAATCAATAAAAATATTTTTTTTAATTTTTTCGGTTGTTTAAGACAACCAGTCTGTGGTATTGTTATGGCAACACAAGTAGACTACTATGCATCCTTCCCAATATGAAAACTGCTTGATGAATGCAGTAGACAATGAAGGTAGTTAGATAATCTTGAAAAAGAGCTCATGCTGGAGTTCCCCATCCCTGTGTGTGTTCAAGTAGACACTGGATGAATCCTTGTCAAGGACATCACATCGGGTGGGAGAATAGACCAGCTGATTTCAAACATCTTTTCCAACATTTAGATTCTATCACTCTTCTCTACAAACTTCAATCTCTCCATGGAAGAGAATTATCACTTCAATTATCAAATAATTGAGTTATTCTATCTAGAAATTAAGACTGAAACAAAAGCACATTTAAATACTTTCACTTTCAAAAAGGGAGAAAATGGAAAACATTTATAATACTGTCAGCAATAAAATTAAATTAAAAATAAACAAATACTTTCACTTGCCCGCCTCTGGCCTCTCTTTCATTTGGCTCCTTAACACGTGGTCTCTTACTCAAATACATGGTCTCTGACTGCTGCCATCAGTTTTCCTCACCTTTTGGAGATGAGTATTTGAAATGGAACTTGAAGCACTAATAAGATCTGAGAGAAAGATCTGAGAGTTGTCTTACCAGATGAGAATAGGAAGGTGATGTTCTCTTCTCTCTACTGCCATGGTCACAAAGAAGTGAGATGATCTTTGAATAGCTGCAGTTACCAGAATAAGCAGATCTCTGTCTACTCTTGCTGGTTGGAAAGAGTCGACTCAGCTTAAAGAACTGTGATCTGAATTAAGTTATTAGGCAGTCTAACCAATTCTGTTGAGAAAAAAGAATAACGGCTATTGCTCATAGTACAACATTTTCATTTTGATCAGTAAATTCTATTTCTCTGCCACTAACTCATTTTACAGAGCTATTGCTGAGAGAACCCATTAAATGACAAGGGTGTCCCTACTTTTCTATTCCCTCCTTGGGTAAAGGGCTAAAGAAAGTGCTCTCCCAAAATGTGAATAGCACTTTGATTAAAAAGTTAACACTTGCCGAAACCGGTTTGGCTCAGTGGATAGAGCGTCGGCCTGCGGACTGAAAGGTCCCAGGTTCGATTCCGGTCAAGGGCATGTACCTTGGTTGCGGGCATATCCCCAGTAGGGGGTGTGCAGGAGGCAGCTGATCGATGTTTCTCTCTCATCGATGTTTCTAACTCTCTATCTCTCTCCCTTCCTCTCTGTAAAAAATCAATAAAATATATTTAAAAAAAAAAGTTAACACTGAACTGTACACTTCAAAATGGGAAAAATAGTAAAATTTATGTTATATATGTTTTAGCATAATTTTTAGAAAGTAACACAAAGTTTTAATCAGATAATAAAGTACCACCTCTCAGCATGTTAGCCTTCTAAGAAAGTAGGAAGAAAACGGATTAATAGAACCATGTTGGCCAACATGGTGGGGTGGGGCTAGGAATGGAGAGTTGAGAATTCCCTCATGTACACCAAGAGATTTCAATTTGTTTATGCTGAGACTGACACTCAGTGTGAACTGCTCTGCAAAACACGAGTCACACTGCCATAGTGGATTTTACAAGGTTATACTCTTACACTGTTGGAATAATGTTCCTACGAGCACCTGTCTACTCTTTTTTGATGGAGAAGGTCAAGGCCCAGGGCGGAGGCCAGACTCCAGATGTTGTTACTCAACCTGTCAGTACCAAATTCACTCCTTGCACTTGGATTGTCTCTCAACGATGGCATGTGACTGGAAAAGAGAATGGCTCCGTACCAGGAAATCCTTCTGTTCTGTATCTGCCTTTACTGTATAATTTTATATTCAGCTCTCACTGCAGAGTAATAAACTACATCAATTATACACTTGCTGTATGCAAAACATATCGCTTAGTCTTGAGGCTGTGGCGGCACAAAAATATATATACTCCTGCCATCACCAGGCTTAGAATCTGGATGGGTTGACAAAACATGTTTCTAATTAGTAATGGTTACCCTGAGGAGATTACCAGTGACGATTAATTACAAGGGTTTTGCTTGGAGTGCCAAGACTGTTTCCCTCAGTTAATATTTCAACTACTTGTCATCTATTTTGTAATACAATTTTTGACTTCACATTCAAATTCCAACAACAGTAACAACATTTTAAAAATAATTAGATCTCTTTCCAATATAGTGAACCTGATTTTTGCTTCAATGTGTGTAAAGTGTAAGTCAGATTTGTTTTCCCTTCCCTGGGAAGACGGTGTGGAGTTCATGCCTGGCCCAGACCCTCACAGCCAAGTGTCATTCCAACTTTCCCAGGGATTGGGGGCTTTATTTTCAACCGGGGTAAGTCGCTTAACACTTCATTACATCCACGTGAGAAGTTCCCAGAGAAAGCCTCCGTGAGTAGAGTTGGCTGACCTGATGCACTAGACTTGGTGGAAAAACGTAATAGATAGTAGTTATATAAAGTATTTACTCTATATTTCCAAGTGCTGTGTTCCTTTAGTCCTCAGAGGTGCATTAGTATCCCACTTGACCGATGGGGAAACTGAGGCATGGAGGGTTTAGGTAACTTGCTCAGATCTCACAGCTAGAAAGTAGTGAAGTCATACTTGAGCCCAGCCTAGTTTTTACCCTCAGCCTGCCCCAGACATTAGTCTAGGAGAAGCTGGTATCTCCCAGTACCAGATATATATCTCACACTAAACCACAGGATTTGCTTCCTTGGATTGCAACTATGCTGAAGAAGAGAATCTAAGAAGCCTTATTTCTCCCTCTGTGGCAAAAAGAATCTGACTCCCCTCCCTGGGGAGTCTAGGCATGTTCTTCCTCTTTTTGGCATTCCTTGTTCTGTGGATAAGAAGAGCATCCAAATAGCTTAGAGGGTTCCTTTATCTTCCTTCCCTCAATCTACTGTCTTTATCTAATTTCCTGGCAATTTACATTTCATTCAACGTATTTTCATAGCTGGATCACCTCAAAATGCCATTAAAAATCTGATCCATGAAGACCAGCAATGCATGTTATACAAAATATATCATAAATGTGTATCCCTAGCTATAACCCCAATGCATTTCAGTTTGCTCAAGGCTTTTATTTTGCTAAAATAAGTTAATTCAGAAAGTAGTTTTCTTTCTAAAAAGGAGTTTTGCTCCCCCAACTTACATTCTTGTAAGCACTCTCTTTCTCTATATAATGTAAACACATTTTAAAAGCATATTTCCTTTGGTATGTTCTTCCAGTAATGCTCTTATTCCCTATAGAAAGTTCATTGAAACTGCCAATTAGAAATGTAGAACTTTTGTACATGGCCTCTCAGTTCCAGGGAGCAGCTGTATATTTATCTTGCCTCCCTATCAGTGGTCTGTTTTTATTTATTTGTATCAGTCAACATGCCAGTTACAAATGCAATGAAATCAAAGCATAACTTAGCTTGCTGTCATATAGACTCTGCTCTGATACCAATCAAAGCATAACCATAGACAAAGGTTCAGGTAATATTTTCCACTTGTCAATTTTTTCACTAACTCCAACTTTACAGCATATTAATCTATAAACCTTACCAGTGTTTACTCATAACTTGACAATTATGGATCAGCAATAGTAGCTTAAGCTCAATACACAGCATGGAATTAGATAGGAAATGTGTACATAGATGTGGTAGGCATTACTATTACTCCCTAATATCCAGTTCTTCTCCACTTCTAGCCACAGGGCAGGACTGCACATTCCACCCCTCTAAAGTGAGGGGTGGCCTTCTAACTTATTTTGGCCAATGAAATGTGAGTGGAAGTGACATGTACCACTTCCCAATGTAAGTATTTAACTTCTAGTAATGGGTTTACCAGCCCTCTCTTTGCCTGTTAAGATATTATGGGAGCACCTCTTGCTATGCCAGTGCCATAAAAATAAATGGGAATGCTGAGCTTGGAAAAAGCTGCCCTGGAAGCCCCCCTGACCCACAGCAAACTGCATTAGTGAGAGACAGACTTCTATCCTTTGGTGATGATTGTTACAGCAGTAAATCGAACCCATCCTGACTGATAATGTATCTATGATTTTGCATATGTGTAATTCCTGAATAAACTAGTTGTTCTGTCAATGGTCAAACATCTTGAAAATGAGTACTAATGTGTACAAGAACTGGAAAAGATAATTTGCGTAAATCAGTACACATGGTTTTTACTTCTGTAAAAGTGAGTGATGGCACACATCCTCATGATCAGTATTCAATAGGACCATTCTTGAACATAAAAGACAGACCTTTGTATCTTATAAACCTAAAACCTATTTTAGCTAAACTAATCCTGGAAGTAGAATACAGGTACATATAGATAGGCACAGTATTTATTCCAGGGAAGAAGATGATAACAGAAAACTTCAGATCATTTTGAAGCTTAAATCCAGACAAATTAGGACATGGGAAAGGGTTTCTGAACTAGTACAAATAATAATAAAGTAACTATACTCATTAAAGCATTTTTTTCTTCCAGAGCAGAACTTCTTATGAATTTCTTTAATTAACTAAGATTTCAAGGAAAGTACGGGAAAGCAGCAAAGCTCTGGACAATACAATCAAGATGATTGCTAGACGACATTTCACAGACTGGACATTACCAGAAGTCCAATTTAACATTTGGAAACATTATTTCTATGCAATATTTCACTCCCCATTGTACCACTGGAGATGTGCAAACTATTAAGAAATAATAAGCTTACTAATGAAATTTTGTTAACATTTAGCACAAATAAATTCAATCAGAGTGCTGAGTCTGAATATGCTGGGTACTATATTCAAAATTACAGGTTACACCATGAGCCTTAAATCAACCAAAAACAAATGTTTTTTTTCTAATTTACAGATGCTTGTGACTTACTGAAGCTGCGTATGTCACAAAAGGATGAATCACTTTAATAAATATGACAAATATCTTGGTTTGGGCCTCATAAAAATTCTACCCTTATAGACAAAGACCCAGACAGACAGACAGACAGACACAGAGCATGAAGTGGTGTCCCTAAAAATGTGTTCAGTAAGAATGACAAAGGGCTTTTTATGCTGGGATTTGTCTCTGGAAAGATCGGACTTGTGTGCAGGAACTCAGATTCCATCTGTTGCTTTAGAGCCAACAGGCTTTATTGTATTGACTTTGTGCCCTTATCTGATGGCAATAAATTCCCACCAGAGTGAAACACCAGCTTAGCCAGTGACCCCTGCTGTTCAGATCAGACAATGAAGCAGGTCTTTCTTCCCAGAGACACTGTGACTTCTGGACCGCCCTCTATGAATGGCCTTGGGATTTTGCAGTTTCCATTCAGGATTTCCTAATGTGAGCAATTAGCAGATGCTTCAAGAGTCTCATCAGCAGTTGCAACACATCAGTGAGCAATAAACTACTGGGACTAAAGAGACAGGGAAATTGGGAAGAAAGGGACAAGGGCGGGGGGGGGGGGGGGGGGAGTATACTGTCAAGCTCTTTGCATATAAGAGGCACTTCATAAATATTACTTTAATTAAGAGTGCAAAATAGACTAGGTGTACACAGGTGACACGAATTTCAAAATTTTTAACCTCAAAAACCAAAGAATTACTACTGGTCCAGCAAATTTGAGGTCCTATTCAGTAAACAAAAGGTGGCTGGGTGGGTCTGTGCAAATGGCATTTCCTTCCCTGAGGTCCAAACCACTGAACTGCCTCCCCCACTCCAGGTGTTTTTGTTTGGGTGAATTTTTGTTGTTTTTCTTTTGGAAGCAGAGCAGCTAGGGATGCACAAGTAGGGCATGCCACGCCCTAGCCCCATTCTTTCTCCCAAAATGTATAGGCCCAAAAGACATCCTCAAGGGAACAATAAGAGAAACTGGGCCTGGGTCTCTCCCAAGGCACCAACCACAGACAGCCTCCGTAATGTGCCTTTCGCTGTTCCTGACAGAAGCACCGAACAATAAACCAGCTTTCTCCGTCTACCGTAAGTCAGCTGTTGACTAAAAACACTCTTGCAGATGGAGAAGAGTAAAAAAATAATGATGATGATATGTTGCAGTAGATTATCATTGTAGGTGTAATTTTTTTTCAGACGATAAGAGAACATTTATTTATAAAATCCCAAAGGTAGAAGAAGTAATGTATAGAAGAAATGGGTTGAAGAAACAAGTTATAGAGGCAAAGGAAGGAGCATGGGAGTGAGGAAGGTAATGGGGGAAGGGGATGTGGAGAGAGGGAGTGCTCTCGGGAGGGAGAGCGCCTGTAGGTATAATTTTTTAAGTCATTCTACTGAACTCCAAAAGTATCCATCCATTCATTGCCTTCAGGCCTTTCTCATAGAGCAAGTTCTGTACTTGGTACAAAGAGGACTGGGGAACTTGAAGCCTTCACACTGGCTTTGGACGCACCCACCAGGCGCTGTTACAGCTCTGCCCGCCAGGTGGGCCCAGGGATGGCTCCTGCTTCGCCCTCAAGGACCATCGCCGGGCGCAGGAATGCCGACTGCAACCTGGATTTCCGCCTCCCCTCCCGCGAACTTCCTCGGGCAGCTCGCCGGTCCTGACCAAAGCGGGGCGCTGAGCTCTGCGTCCTCCGCGGGGTCTGGGGAAGCGGGCACCTGACCAGGCCTCTCTCGCGGCTCCCACCCCCGCCCCGTCCCCGCAGAGTCGGAGCCTCCCCGGACCGTTCGTTTGCTTTTCCAACTTCGGTCTGGGGGCCCCCTGAATCCCCGGGAATCTTAAAGGAGACAGGCGCTACAGCTCGGGTTAGTAAACTTCTCGCTCTTAGACATGACTCTTCTTTCCTTACAATGCGAGGCAAAGACTATCCCTCCGCAGGCCCTGACCTCGTTATCGGATGTCCGCGCCTGAATCCTTTGGGGTCCGAAGGCCCGAGGGGTCCCAGAGCGCGCGGCGAGGAGCAGAAGGCACCAGCCCCGCGCGCATTTGCCGGGGAAGCTTCCCCTCCCGCGCGCTCGGCGTCCTCGCCAAGGGGCGCGGATGCAGGGAGGGCCAAAGCCGAAAGAATGAGGTAACCCACCCACCCGCGAAAGAAGGCCAGCCTCACGCCCAACATGTAAAATGTAAAATATCTCAGAGCCTCACCCAGGTTACGGAGGCCAACTAGGCAACCCTAGAGGGAACCATCTCTTT
>NW_005871049.1:21462434-21482883 GCF_000147115.1 Myotis lucifugus | reverse complement strand
TTTCCAGTTCTTGACCCCCTCCTCCCTCATTTCAACATTTTACCCACGACAGAGCAATTAGTTTATCAGGAATTCCGCATAGCGATATCATAGATCCATTCGGTATCAGCAGGAGGGGTCTGATTTACAGCGGTACAATCATCGGCAAAGGATAAATTCTGTCTCTCAGTAAGCAGTTCGCGGGGGTCAGGGGCTCTTCCAAGGCACCATTTCCCACGTCAGCATTGACGATCCAATGTCACCGCCCCAGGAGAGAAGGTGACATCACCCACCAAGCGAAACACCCAGTAGGTCAAGAGGAGTCCCTAAAGCCAGCACACGTAACACCGGGAGCTGAACCACTCACCGTGTGACCCGGTTCCAGTTACTTCACCTCTCTGTGCCTCGGTTTCCTCGCCAATACTGACAAATTTGCAAAATAATAGTCACACCTCTCTGCCGGGTAGCAGTGAGGATTTCAGGAGACAGCCCCGCAGTCGGGCTGTTAGTACAGCCTGTTGACCTGGGCTAAGGGATTGTGGTTCACCAGGTACCCAGGCCGGCCAGGGCCTGCCCTAGCTAACGCCATCCTTCCCCACTCAGGAGTTGCCGTAAAGGCTTAAAGCCTCCCAGAAGGTCCTGCCTCTTCATAAGGAGCAAGCCTTAGAGAACTCAACGTGTTTGCTGCTGGGGGTGTGCTATTCTAGGAGAGGTGGTTGTAACAAGGTACTTTGATTTACTTGCAGCAAGAAGACAGGATTCACATCCAAAGCTCTGCCTCCCCAAAGGGAGCCTTAGGCACTGGTTAATTACACGTTGATTTCTTCTCTGCAGTTGGTCAAACTTCTCCAATTGAGTTCTGGTCAAACTTAACAAGGTTTACAGTGTCTTCAAAATACTATGCTACATTTTAACAGGTAGCAAGAATGGCATTTAGTAACGGGCCAGACCTTGTCCTACCTAACAGAGGGAAACCCAATCTTTCCGACAGAAAGGAAGGGTAGGTCAGGGCTGCAGTTATTTGGGGGCTAAGAAACTTGTTTCCACTTTGAAGCTGGTGCTGGACTTTGAGAATTAGGAAGCCTACATATTACACTTGTTCTCCCCCTTTTTGCTTGCACTTCCTCTCAGATATGAGTCCATATGCCTTAACTTTGCTATTCCCCAGCGGAAGCGAGAGGCTGCGTTTCCTGGGCTCTCAGTGGACATAGCAGACACAGGGGTCTGAGACCCTCCAGCAGAGCAGAGCCTCTGAGAATGAGAGCCAGCGTCCTGCCGGTCCAGAAACGAAAGCAGAGCAGCGGGGCCAAATCCGAAACACGATTGTCGAGGCTCTTCTTCAGGCCTGCAGCATTTGGGTGGGATGTTCACTGTGTGCGTGGTGAGGCTGGATGGGGGGAGGGGCGAGTACCAATCCCATCACCAGGGACCCATGGGGCAGGCAGCCCCCTTTAAGTAGGCTGCCCAGAGGAATTGCCGCCCACCACCACTTACCCTGGGTTTGTCGTGAATAGTTTCCTTCCTAAAACCGGCAAGTACTAAATGGACCGGAGGTAGGGGGGGTGGGGGTGAGGGTGGGGGTGAGCCATGACTCTCAGTTTGTAAAAGCAAAAGCCTCCGGTGGTTTTTGATAAGTGGCAAGGATCTACGAAGACCCGAAGACCCGTAGGCTGAGGCCCTAGGCCTGAGGGCCAACCCAGGGCGCAGCTGAGTTAGGGTGAAGGCGCCGCGACCTGGCTGCACACACGTGCGCGCGTCACTCTGCGGGTGCACAGCGACCCCGGCTGGGGAGGCGCGCCGCGAGTCACCATGCATCCGCTTTCGTGCGCTTTTCACAAGATCCACGCTTGAGCTCCAGTTTCCATGGGAGGTTATTCTCCTGTCCCCCTCGATCAGCTCGTCCCCCTCAATCAACTCGTACCCCGGTCGCGCTTGGCACGTGGGTATGCGCTTACCTGGGCGCGAACGAGCGGGGAAGGAAAGGGAGTGGGCTGCGAAGCAAAGTGGCTAAGATGACGCAGCCTGTGCAGGATGAGTCGAGGCTGTGTTGCGCGGGTAAGAGTAGGGCCGGGGGCCCCGGCCCCGGAACCTGGCGGGTCAGAACCGGACAGTAGGCGCGGCGGCGATGGAGACCCCACTGCGGCTCCCGGCTCCCCCTGGCGGCCAGCGGGACCGCGAGGACTCCCCAAACAATGCCGCGGGTCGCCTGGGCCCGCGCTGTTCCGGGGTGTGCGGAGGTGCCCGCCTCAAACAAGCCAAACCGCTCTGGGCTCCTATAGCTCCGCGCTAGGGGGTCTGACGGACCAGGGCGACCCCAGAAGAAAGCGTTGGGGCCGGAGCGGTGGAGGCGAGAGAGCCTTCATTCCACCCCTGGGCTCAAGTTCCAGAATCTCTCCCAGCTCTGGCTCTGATTAGCTGTTTGATTCTAAATGTTTTTCCTTTCGTTCGGGGTTTATTTTCAAAATAGTGTGTCTTGGGAGCGGGGCTTTTTGTCCTCTTGGGGCTTTACTTAGAAACGAAAAGGCCTACAACCAACTCGGCAGAAGAGCCGCCCTTTGCAGCCGCCCCGGCCCTTCCCCCGCAGGAGAAAAGATGGGAGCTGGACTTTTGGATTTGGGGGGACTCCGATTCTGGTCCAGAAGGTGCTCTCCCTCCAGACGGCGACTTTCCCGAGTAGTTAACAGAATGAGCTCTCACCACCCACACATTATCCCCCTCCTCGAAGCAGTGGGACCACAAAGACAGCAGGACGACTCGGGGTCGCCAGGCCAATACATCTCTCAGGAAGGAGGGAAGTAAGGGGCCTGCGGACACGGCCAGTTGACGGCTCCCAGTGGGCGGAAAGTAAGAATGCGCGCGCCTTACCTATGAAAGAACTTTGGCGGGCTCGCTCTTCCAGCATTATCTCTTTGGATCTGCACCGCCCACCCGCTTGGGAGGCTGAGAGGGAGGAGACGACCTGCCCCTAGGAAAGACTTGGGGCGATTTGGGGAAAGGAGGCCCCCACCACACACCTTCCCTCTGCTGGCACCCCAGTTCCAGTGTCCAACTGTGAACTTACCATTTGCAGTCCAGGAAGGGAGAGGCAGGCCTGTTTGTTCACCTCTGCACACGAGGCACCCCACTGGCATATGCTGGGTAGTTGAGTCAATTCTGCAAGACCACGACTAGCACTCGGGGGTCGCTAGACAGGGCTCCTTCCCCGGCCCCCCTTCTTTCCCAGCCTGCCCCCCCTGGCACATTTTCTGCCAGTCCCTTGTGCCCAGCACTGGCTCTTACAAACCGCGCCGGGAGGCCCACCCTCTGGTTCTCCTGAGCTCCCCCGCTCCAAGGCCTGTTGTGCTAGGATCCCTGATGCCTTCGAACTTGAGTCCTCCCAGTCCCTTAAGGAAGGAGGGCAGGCCTTCTCCCAAGCCGGGAATGGTGGGCCGCGGTGTGTGATTCAAAGGAGACTCTGCGGAGGCGTTTCCACAACAGCAAAATCTCGACTGACCCCAACAAAATAACCACCCCAGCGTTTTCTTTTCCAGGTCAAAGTTTTTGCTCCTACAACTTTATTGGTAATTCTGATTGTTAAAAGGTCAGGGAGGAGCACACGTACGGGGTGGGCCAGGTTGTTGGTAACTGTGTCGGCCTGGGGCGGACAGGTCCCAGGTGCAATCTGAAGGCACAAAGACCCGGATGCCTGCCGGCTGGCACCGAGAGATGCAGTTCCCCCGGGAAGCCCCGGGTCAGAACAGAAACTTCAGGATGCGGGTCAAACAAACCCTGGTCGGGGCCTCGCGGGGGGGTTGGGGGGGGGGGCTGAGTGCATTTCCGCCAGGACCTGGAGGCAAGGTCGCCCATCGAGTCCCCGGGGTCCCCCGATCTCTCGCAGCCCGCGCCCCGCACGCTCACTGTTGGGGCGCAGCTGCCAGGCTGGTCTATTTGTTTGTTGTGAGCAATCCGTGAGCGCGCGCTCGGCCGCACCTTTAGGGGGTCGTGGCGGCAGCCAGAATTTCCTTCCAGGGAGCGCAAGAGGGGCATTCTCAAAGGAAAACCCAGACCAAGTGAGTAGTGACCAACCCTCCTCAGATTACTCTCCGCTGGCTCCTCCCTTGCTCCCCCCGCCTCCAGATTTGCATTAAAAAGGCCAAGAAAACTCTGGCTGGGCCCCAGCAGTTGCACACACTGCTCCCCCGGGTCGGAGCCCCCCGGAGCTGAGCCCGGACTTGCAGCACGAAGCGGAGCGGAGAGGTCTTCGCCCGCGCAGTCCTGCCCACGCCCGGCCTCTCCGCGCTCCAGCCGGCCCGCCGCCCACTTTGCAGGCCCCGGAGCCGCGCCGAGCGAGCGAGCGAGCGAGCGAGCGTGCAGCGGGCCCGGGACCAGCTCCGGCCGCGGCCGCCTCGCGCTTCCCCCGCTCCGCTCCTCCCGCCCCCGGGGTCGCGCGCCCACGATGCCGCAGGGCCCCGGCTCGCTGCTGCTGCTGGTCCTCGCCTCGCACTGCTGCCTGGGCTCGGCGCGCGGGCTGTTCTTCGGGCAGCCCGACTTCTCCTACAAGCGCAGCAACTGCAAGCCCATCCCGGCCAACCTGCAGCTGTGCCACGGCATCGAGTACCAGAACATGCGGCTGCCCAACCTGCTGGGCCACGAGACCATGAAGGAGGTGCTGGAGCAGGCGGGCGCCTGGATCCCCCTGGTCATGAAGCAGTGCCACCCGGACACCAAGAAGTTCCTGTGCTCGCTCTTTGCCCCGGTGTGCCTCGATGACCTGGACGAAATCATCCAGCCCTGCCACTCGCTCTGCGTGCAGGTGAAGGACCGCTGCGCTCCAGTCATGTCCGCCTTCGGCTTCCCCTGGCCCGACATGCTCGAGTGTGATCGTTTCCCCCAGGACAACGACCTCTGCATCCCCCTCGCTAGCAGCGACCACCTCCTACCGGCCACCGAAGAGGGTAAGCCTTCCCTTTATTCCCTCCCTCTGAGCTTTTCTAAGACTTTTCCGGAGGAAATTCCGAGGTCCCCGCCCCACATCCCGATGCGTCCCCTCCTGCGGTGCCAGGGACTAGCGGGGCGCACGCTCTCCTTGCCATGGTGTGTCATTGTGACAAATTTTAGACACACACACACACACACACACACACACACACACACGCCTCTCATTCCCCTCCCGAGTTATTCCAGTTATACCTTTCTCAGGGACAGTTAAAAAAGAAAAAAAAATGTATCACTGAACGGCATCTTTTCCTTATGATATAAAATTATTTTTGCAACCAGGAGAGTGGAGGGCTTGGAAGTGGCCCTGTGTGGAGGAGCTGGTGAGCATCTGGCCCTGCCTGTTGAAAATTGAGCATTGGTTACAACTGCTCAGGTGTCTAAAGAAAAGGGCATCAAGGGAATCTCCAGGAATCATTTTCTATCACAAATCAGCTTTTATCTTAGGAGTGGTTTTAATTAGCCATGCAAAAAAGGAGTTTCCCAAGTTTTTAGAAAACAGGGGGAGTTCCTGTGCAAAACCCATCAAAGCAATGAAAACCTCATGGGCTCTTGATAGTCTTCCTGAAAGCAAAACATACACAGTGAGTCTGTGCTGACTTAGGTCCCCCCTGGGAGGGAAAGGGGGCTTCCAGTCCCTCTCAGGGCTCCAGCAGCATCCCCCTTTCAATCTCTAATTGTTTTCCTACAGCCATCATTAGTTAAAGAAAACGCAAAGTTGCTTAGCAATCTTTCCTGGCAGGCACCATGAGTGTGCAGTCATCTTATTGGTTAGATTTCTAATTTATTGCAAATGTTTGGCATATTTCAAACATTTGTCCAACATACACCACAGACCAACCAATACAGGTTAGTAACATTTTATGTACATTCCTAGAGCTCCTAATTGGAAATGTTTCATTTTGTTTGAGTGAGGGAAGGTAAGGGCAGTTTTATGTGTGTTGCTTTTGTTTATTTCTTTCCACCATCAGCACCAACATTATACACTACCTTTCTCCCAAAAGCCACTTTCTCTCTTCAAAATAAACGTTTAGAGGTCTTCAAAATGGGCTCTGCCATTTTTCTAATTTGATAAGTAGCTGTTCTGTCGTGAATCACATAAAGTTTTTTTCTATGAACATTCAATTTCATATTAATGAAAATAAAATTTCACCTAAGTTTTAAAGACAGAACATTTACAAACAGAGAAATGTTCTTTCTTTTCTTCTTCTTTTTTTTTCTTTCTCCAGGAAATCAAACTGTTTTAGAAGAGCCTTCAGTAGGCTCTCTGATCTTTGTGCTCCTGCACATTCCTAGGTGGGGTCAGACCCCAGAGGCAGTTGGCTTCAATGTTGGTAAGCTTCAGGAAAAGCTGCTTCCTAGTTTGGTTGGCTGGTTTTTGTTTTATGAGTTTGTTTTTGAGAATTTGAAACAAACAAAGAGGAGCGAGAAGAACCTTCCCCAAGGGACAAAGATAAAAATGAAATAAATGTTGCTCAACTGGAGCACAAACCTGGCAGGAAGCTCCAGGTGACACAGAACCGGTTAGAGCAGGCTGTGGTGCTTCCCAGGGTGTTTCCACGGTGGGAAAGAGCCCCTGGGTGGCCCTTACCCCACTAGCCACCTTCGCCGGTGCAATCTTCAAAATATCTTGAAATGCCTCTCCTGAGACACAGAGCTCTACCACGGAGCCCAGCAGAGACCGGGTTGCACTGGTGTCCTGCAGCCGGGAAAGACAATCTTTTGGCCATCGTTTGTGGTTCGTTTCCCAAAAATCTCTCAAGAGGCTTCTGGTGCTTTCTCCTCAGAGAGGCTTTGGGAACAACTTTTTCAGAGACTGAGTTTGTCCCAGAGGTGGGGAGGAAGAACTAAAAAGCCTGCACACTCTGCCCCAAGCGCCCTTTCTCTTTGGGATCCACCATGTATTAAACAGAGCACATGGGCATTTTTGTCCATCAAAGAATGGGAGGCATGGAGACTTGCTTAGGAACGAACGCCTGATCCTTCTTTTTTAAAGGAGACAGAAGCTGGGGTCCCACCACCCTTGCCTGGGTAAGCCCCTTTGAGTTGTTTACAAACGCCACCTGCTGTTCCCTTTTAAGCAAACTTACTCAATTTTCACCTTTCTAGCTCCAAAGGTCTGTGAAGCCTGCAAAAATAAAAACGAGGATGACAACGACATCATGGAAACTCTTTGTAAAAATGATTTTGGTAAGTAACACACCACCACCAACAAAACATTCAAAAGTTTTATTTACCAGTAAAACTTAAGGTGCAAATCATGAAGATGTAAAATACCAACACCGTCCGTGCACCTTTCCTAAAATCATCTAACTTGGCTCTAGCCTAGTTTCCTCCCTATGTAACAATCTTATAATGAGTTGTATCTTTTCAGATGAGTTTTATTGTTCTGCTAAGCAATAATCAATTAATGAGAAGTATTCAGATTATTAATTTTCAATGGCATATTTTCATTTCACCTGGGCTTTTTCTTGCCAACAAGCTTTATCCTGGGCCATGGGGTCTTTCCGACACTTGACATGTGCAGCGGGGATGGAAACATGTAAATATTAGCCCCAGCCACACACATTGAAGGCATTAAGTTGGCCACAGATACAAATTTAGTCCAGCGCCAAACTAAAATATTCTTATTTTATTCATAACCATCAGTGACTATATCCAAGACACTGGCTAATAATTGGAGGAGGGATTCCTTAAATTTAAAAAGAAGAAATAAAGCTCAGGAATTTACTAGGCAAGAAACATGAATGATCCCTGAGGACATGGTGCTTGGGGACAATAAATAATGTGTGATATGTTACTCAAGTTCCATAGAGTGTAAATCACTACCCTTAAGAGAAT
Source organism: Myotis lucifugus (assembly GCF_000147115.1). Taxonomy (NCBI): domain Eukaryota; kingdom Metazoa; phylum Chordata; class Mammalia; order Chiroptera; family Vespertilionidae; genus Myotis; species Myotis lucifugus. The sequence goes on along the minus strand of NW_005871049.1, from coordinate 21,475,089 downwards.
ATTAAAAGAGGGAAGAGGGTTGGACACCATCCACACAGGACTCAATCAGCACCTTATCTGCTGTCCTCAGGCCTCCAGGGTGAGGGAGGAGCCCAGCTAGACACAGGGTCAATGCCAAATTCAAAGTTGGGACTGGCCAAGAACTTCACTCAGACGCCTGAGGCAATCTAGCCTTCATCCCATTCTCAAAGCCAGGCACCTTTTGATGTGTTTAAGTAGTTGGTGCCCCTTAGAAGCATTCATTGAGGCGGAAGGCTAAACTTACTGGTAAACAGATGTGATCCCTGCTCTATCAAACAATAGTGGCCTCTAACAGGTCTGTATTACTAATTCTACATCCTCAACAAAGTACTTGAGACTGAGAGAAGTCACTCCAGCTCCCACTGTTGAGAATTGCCCTCCCAGAAATCTCAGGTTTGGTCGTGTCCCTGAAACTGAGATACTCCTAACCCTGCTCCTTATAACCCCAAGTCTCTCCCAGGAAGTGTCCTGGGTTTACCCTTAGCTGAGAACAACCAGAGACACAGGTTTAGGAGAAGAGCCCCATGCCAAGGAAGGGACAAAGAAAGGAGGCAACTCTGTCCCGACCAGTCCTCCCCCTCAGCAAGAGCCACAGGTGGGATGGTCGTGTGTCATATGTCTATATTCAAATATATACAGTTCTCAAGGCCTGGCATGTGGGCGGCAGCAATCCCAAATCTCCAGGCTCTTAATCAACACAGTTCCTAGCTTTACGCTACCAGATATGATTAAGGGCAAGAGAGGAAAATATAACTTTAATAAAATATATATTAAAACTTACATAAAACATCTTCTTCTGACAGCTATGTCCTTTGCACTAGATTTAATCCAGATCTCCCTCCTGACTTCCATGAAAATGTTGGTTATATTATGGGGCTCCACAACAGTCAATTTAGGAGACACACACATACACACACACAAGACCTTCCTAAGGATGCTCTATCAAGATTGGGCCAAAAAAATGAGGGGGGTGGGGAATTAGTGCTAGTGTTCTCTCTCCTTAGAGGAAAAAGCCTTTCAAGACAACATAGAAGTCATTACATTTAAAGTACCACACATGTAGATACCTCATAAGCTTTGTTTTCTACTTCTCCACATTCATTTTTGTCCCCAAAGGGCTAATGAACCTACCCTACAGGAAGTACATTCTATACCCCTGGTTTATAAGCAGTATTCTCTATCGCCTCTGTACTTTGGAGAAGTAATGGTATGGTAGAAGGAACAAGGATAAAAATCTGATGTATTTAACATCACACTCTTTCCCCATTGCACACCTGAAGTGCAGGGGAAATGTAGAAAAACGGTCTCCAACCCTGCTTCAGAGCTGAAAGTACTGGTGAAGAAAGAAAGGCCCAACCATCTGCTTTTGCATACAACCTATTGTTGAATCAGATGGTGATGATCACATCCCGTATCCCCATTCTCATCTTCCAGCACAGGAAACGTGATTCTGGGACTTTAATTCCCTATATTTGGTCCCAGATGAAAATCCAGGGAGGAAGGGCCTAATGTTTCCCCAGGGTAATCTTTTGCAACGTTGGCTATTTGAAAGCTAGAGAAGCATGAGTGATAAATGTTCCCTCTGGGTCAACGTGATGATTTTTTTTTAATGTTTGGAGCTCAAGAATGTTTAATTTGACCAGGCGAAATTCACACATGCTCTATCTGTACTATAGACGAGGCTCCCAGGCAACAGTTAATCACTGCTCTCACCATATGTCGTCCTCACCCCCACACCTCATACAGGGGCCACAGGAACATGCGACTTATTTTATGATATACGTCTCATAAACCCTGAGAACTCAGTGGTATGGTTCAGAAGTGTATCAAACAAAAACATGGTTGACTAAGTCATAGTATCCTTGATTTACCTGACTGAGCTTTGGTCATTTTCCAGTTGCCAAAACAAAAACAAAACAAAAAAACAATCTTAGTCAAATTCTCTTTCTGAGATAGAAAGAAAGAAACCACCGAAGCAGTGATGCTCACATACACACAATACTCTTCTTCTGTTACTAATTTCAACGTTGACTCAAACGCTGTCAAAGTCAGGATGTTAGACTTGTACATATCTAAATGGAATAGTTGTCAATGGCACCAAGGGTCTTAGGACACATTCAGTTGGGTGAGTTAATGCTCCATCCAGGGCAAGAAACTGGAAGTTGCCTTGTGAGACCACACTGGTGTTATAGGAGGTTTGGGAACCGGCATTCTGAAAACTCGACTCAGCCAGGACACTACCTAAATGGGTGACCTTGTGTAAGTCACTACATTTCTCTGGAATGCAGATTCTTCGTGTGCCAACAAGAGATTTTTAACTGGATGATTTCTTCCAACCTTAAAATTCTGTCCTTTCTCTGCCTTCATGGATTCTTGAAATGTATTTCCACCATGTATGTCTGCAGGGTTTTCTGTCCCAAAGCATGCTGTTTATGACTATAAAATGTGTCTTTTATGTAAACCACTTACTTTTGGTCTTAGCATTCTAATGAGTCCAATATCCATTTTGGAAACAGTACATACATGATCTGTAAACGCCCTGGCCTTGGACAGGCAAATGATAGCATATGAGGATGAGGTCTTCAGAAAAACACTTTTACAGCTAAACATGTGCTCTTAAAAAGAGTCTTGGATATTTTTCTCCGAGTTACTTTACCAAATCAAATGCAGCTGTAAGATCATCTCTCCTTCCCCTTAGTCTATTCTTTAGAAAACAATGATTGTGTGATATAATTTCCTTACAGGTTTGTCCAAAAACCTATCCGCCCTAATTAATTGAGTTTAAAGTTTACAGCCACAGAAGATCACATTTCACCTAAGAGTCAGGCATTTCTTTTCATGCTGACGTTTCCAACAGGGGAAGTCCTTTGTTGAGAGCAGAGCACAAACCACGTGCGACCTAAACACAAACACTAGTCGGGCTAGGAAAGTAATTGAGTCTCACAGAAGTTTTGATTTGAAACAAAGTACAAGGCAAACCCTTTGAGGCTTTAATATATATACATACATATATATACTTTATTGATTTCAGAGAGGAAGGGAGAGAGATAGAGAGATAGAAACATCAATGATGAGAGAGAATCATTGATTGGCTGCCTCTTGCACTTCCCCTTCTGGGGGGAATCAATTCCACAACCCAGGCATGTGCCCTTGGCCAGAATCAAACCTAGGACCCTTTAGTCCGCAGGCTAACGCCCTATCCACTGAGCCAAACCGGCTAGGGCCCTTTGAGGCTTTGGAAATGGAGCACCTGCTGCCCCCAGCTCCCACCCCCCTTCGCACAGCCCCTGACAGTCCCTCAGCTCGAGGAAGCTCTTCCTCCATCCCCCACTCCTGGTCACACCAACATGCAGTAGAATGGGGCGAGGGGAGCTCCCAATCCTGTATTCCATCATTATAACTGGAGTGATTCCATCCCCTCTTGGTAGCACTGAAAATAAAAGTCAAGGAGATAACCTACATCAACAGAGATACGAAAATCATCCTGGAGACCAAGAGCAAGACCATTTACAAGCTGAACGGGGTGTCCGAAAGGGACCTGAAGAAGTCGGTGCTGTGGCTCAAAGACAGCTTGCAGTGCACCTGCGAGGAGATGAATGACATCAATGCGCCCTACCTGGTCATGGGACAGAAACTGGGTGGGGAGCTGGTGATCACCTCCGTGAAGCGGTGGCAGAAGGGGCAGAGAGAGTTCAAGCGCATCTCCCGCAGCATCCGCAAGCTGCAGTGCTAGTTGGGGCGTCCAGTTTGCTTCCGACAGGCCAGCCCCAGGGCTCGGCTGACCACACCCACCCGGAGGCCTCAGCTCTCCTGCCCCAAGCACAGTCCCTGCAGCTCCGGCCCCAGCCTGGAGCAGCATCCCTACCTTTTGCACATTTGCACCCCCAGCATTTCCTGAGTTATAAGGCCCTTAGAGGCCTCAGGAATGGATACCTATTTTCACATAAAGGAAAACCCACCCGAGTATTGTAGAAATATTCAAAGTAATAAAACCATGCATATTTTTATGAAGTTTTAAAATAGCTCACTTTAAAGCTAGTTTTGAGTAGATACAACTGTGACTTGGGTCTGATTCTCATTTTTTCCAGTTTGGTTTGGGTCACCTGATGTTCACTTTCTGCTGAGGTTGCCATAACATACAAATAGCTTCATTTTGGCATGTGGCCCAAAGTGCTGTGGGTCACAAACCAGGTTGAGATAAAGCTGGCTGTTATCTCAACATATATCAGCTCCGGCCTGAGGCCTAAGACTCAGCCCTAAGTGGTGTAACCATTCATTTCTCATTTTACACCCTCGTGAACTCAACTGCAGCACACATTGCATTTCCAAGTAGAGTACTTCCATTTATAAAAAGCACATTAACCATCATAGCATGATTTCTTCAAATAAAGGGCACAACAGACACATTTTGTAATTGACCTGAGTTCTTTAAGCTTTGTTTAAAACATTTTTTCTTATTGTTGCAAATGAAACCATTGTAGCTTACCTGTAATATAATAGTAGTTGACCTGAAAAAGTTGTAAAAATATTGCTTTAACCAACATTGTAAATATTTCAGATAAACATTATATTCTTGTATATAAACTTTACACCCTGTTCTACCTACTTGTCGTGGTCTTTTTAGTAGAAGGAGTTGTGTAAGAGTGGTCGCCTCCTTTCTCCTGAGATCCAGCCTTCCCACCGTTTGAAGTATCTGTCTCTTAAGTGACACAGAAAGTGTCTCCCCGTGGCGGCACTGGGCTCCCGCCTGAGCCTCACATCTCATTTGTACAGATTTTTACACTGGACCCTGCAGGGAGGCAGAGATTGGCAGCCTCTGCAGAGAACTCCCCTGCTCTCGCCCCTTCTCAGCAGTTCAGCTGCAGCCCTGTGGCCACACTGCTCTAAACCCAGAGGTTCATGGCCTCTACTGTTGCCCTTTCCATTTCCAGAGATTTTCATAATGAAAAAGAGTAACCATGGCAAAAATTGTTAGTTCCTTCCCCACTTTAACCCTCAGATAAAGAGCCATGATTTGAAGTGCCCATTGGAAGACGGGGTAGGGAGGGGATGGTGAAAAACCAACATTAAAAGGGCAGCCTGGCCAGTGTTGCTCAGTAGCTGAGTATCGACCTATGAACCTGGAGGTCACATGCCCGGGTTGTGGGCTTGAGCCCCAGTAGGAGGCGTGCAGGAAGCAGCCAGTCAGTGATTCTCGTCATTGATGTTTCTATCTTCCTCTCTGAAATCAATAAAAATATGTTTTTAAAAAGGACAGACATCCATAAAATGCCCATCCAAATACTTCATTATTTGGGAGCCTCCAGAGAAATTCTATTAAATATGTGAGTAGACAGGCTCCGAAGGGTTGGATAGCATGGTTCAGAGGGGCAGAGCTGAAACTCGGGCCTTTCAAAGGACAAGTTCTATCTTCTATTCTACCTGGAAATGGATTTTAGAAACGTGGTGGCAATCATTTATTCAACAAGTATTTACTGGGCATCTGCTATGTGCCTGGCCCTGTTCTAAGTGCCAGGGATACTTACTTTAGTCCTTGTTCTTATAGAGTTTACATGAGGGAGAGAAAGAACATAAGTAATCATGATTACAATTATATACCTGTAATTGCTAATTATATGAAGTACAAGTATAGGCAAGGACAGCAAGAATATCCCAGAAAATCTGCAGTTTTTAGTGGTCTTCATGTGAAGCCTTTATCTGATGGCATGTTATCAATTTACTTTAAAAGTTTCCTGAACATATACATCCGTGACCTCTCTACAGCTCTTCAAGTTCTTCTGGCACCAAAAATCAATACCATAGCCCATAGCCTGGGCTGCACCATTTTATTAGCCCCTTTCATTTTTCTCTGGCTTGCCACTTGACTCTGTTTCTCATCTGAATCCACAAACTCAAGACACAACCCTCCCTCTTCCTACAAGGCACATATGGACCAGACTAGAGAGGGGAGACACTCATGGATCAAGGCCAGCTCATTTTAAACATTTAGAACAGGAAACAAGGGACACTGGAAAAGGCAAAAGAGAAAGAGAAGATAAACTACAAAAGAAAGGAAACAATAAACCAAGGATTTAGAGATTAGAAGGGGGAAAATATGTACAATGCACCAAAATTTACTGGAAAGAGACGATTTGGGAGAAATTGACCTATCTGAATGCTCCTTTCCCAAACAAGCCAAAGTGACATGCCCATATAATGGGATGCAAAACTTTCAGCTGTGGAGAGCAAGCCCATGCCAGGCAGAGCCTCGTTCAATCAGGTGTTCAAGAGTTAGCAGTTGAGACATCCCTCCAGTATCTGCCTCCTGCCATATGTGCCTCCCTTTGGACTTTCCAGACGCATCTTTGACAAGGCTAGGAGACAATGAGGTAAGCTTGGGGAAAGCAGCTAGGTTTTTGTTTAATTTTTCACATTGTTTTATCGTTTTGTTTTGCATGATGATTCAAATATATAAGGCTCATTTATTCTTGAATTAATCATGATTTTATTCTTATTTATATTTACAACTATCAGATTTCTCCTGCAGGCAGATGAAAACCTGAATGTCATTCATTACTAGAGAAAGGAAGCAAGTAATCAGAAGACATTGGGTTTCGGAGTTTCCTAACATGATTTTTGACCTGTTAATAAATTGCTAAAATGCCCCAAATAGGGGATCAGCCTAAATAGAAAAGTTAAAAGATAGGAAAACTACATATCTACTTGTAATTCCTCTTCCTTTTCCTAAATAACTTGAGAAATGAGTTTTTGTATAAGAACAAATCTATAAGAGTTTTTGGGGGGCAGCATTTCCTAAGTGTACAAAGAGCAAAGGCTCTGTGTACATGCACAAGTCAGTATACTGAAATTCACAGGGTTGAAAAGGATCCATTTTGTCTAATATGTCCTCCATTCATCACTGTCTCTTCTCTCATCAAATGATAGCTAGCCTGGATTTTTTAGCTTTTAACTCTTCTTTACAATATTCTTGATGGAGGGAGGGGGTCACCATGAAAAGCAAATCCAGTCATATGTACCCCTTGTGCAGTCACTGCATCTGCATTGTGGAATAATGTGCTTTTCACCTTTGAAACACACTGTACAAGTACAAACTAACTCATTAACTCAGCAAAGATTTACTGAGCACCAACTATCGTCATTGATGTATTTATTCAGTAATCTGTACAGAGTGCTTACCCTTAGTGATGAGGTCCCAACAATGACCAATACATGGCTACTCTCAAGAACCTCACAGTATAAGGCAGGAGTGGGGAACGTTTTTCTGCCAAGGGATATTTGGATATTTATAACATCATTTGCAGGCTATACAAAATTATCAACTTAAAAATTAGCCTGCTCTATTTTGTCAAACATTGAATTAACTCATCCCTAATGCCTTGGCAGGGCCAGCAAATTATTTCATGGGCCTTACACATAAGGCTTATGGCCTGCGGGTGGGACATTCCCCACCCATGGAGTGTGACCTAGGCATTAGCAAACAATAGTAACTGAGATCCACATTTCTCCAGACACACAGTCTTCCTGGGCTATATTTGTTCTTCTGAGTATAAATAAGTTCACATTAAAATAATACTAAAATCAAAATCTCCAGACCCAGAAATTTTTACTGGAGAGTTTTACCAAAGATTTAAAGAAGAATTAATGCCAGTTTTACATAATCTCTTCCAGAAAAATAGAAGAAGAAAGGATGCTTCCCAACTCATTATATAAGGCTAGTATTGCCTTAATACCAAAATCAGGCAAAGATAGCACACACAAAAAGAGAAAAATATAGACCAACATCTCTCATGAACTTAGGCACAAAAATGCTTAACAAAATATTAGCATACCAAATCCAGCAATGTATAAAAGTATATATACTATAACCACATTGGATTTATTCAAGGTATGCAAAACTTTTCATATTAAAAAATTAATCAATGTAATTTACTATTTCAACAGGTTAAAGAAGAAAAATCATATGATCAAGTTAATTGATGCAAAAGAAAAAGCATTTGCCAAATTTCAATACCTATTCATAATAAAAATCTCTCAGTAAACTAGGAAACTATTCTCAAAGAGTATATACTAAAAACCCTACATCTAACATCATACTTAATGGTAAATGACAAAGTGCTTCAAGAACAAGGCAATGATGTCCATTCTCTCTTATTTAACATCATATTAGAAGTTCTAGACAGTGCAATAAGGCAACAAAAAGAAATGGCACATATTGGATAGGAAAAAAAATAAAACAGCATGATTATCTACATAGAAAATCGCTAGGAATCTACAAAAAAACAAACAAACAAAAAAAAAAAACACTCCAAGAACTAATAAGTGACTTCAGTAATAATACAAGATTGACACACAAAACTAATTGTATTTACATATAAAGTAGAAATCAAAATTTGAGAACACAATACCATTTACAATTGCTCCAAAGGAAATAAAATACTTTGATATAAATCTAACAAAGCATGTATGCTGAAAATTACAAAATGCTGATGAAAGACATCAGAAAAGACAATTATCTATCATAATTGGAGAAATAGATATACCATGTTCATAGATTAGAAGACTCAACATGGTAATGATGTTAATTTTCCTCAAATTAATCTATAGGTTTAATACAATTCCTATCAGAATCTCAGCAAGCGTTTTTATAAACAAGAATAGGCAATCCTATTTTAAAATTCATATTAAAAAATAAAGGCCTTAGAATAGCCAGAATAATTTTGAAAAACCAAAATGGGAGAAATCATTCTTCCCTCCCAATGTTAAGGCTTACTATTTAACTATAGTAATCAAGACAGTGTGGTATGGGTGGAGGGACAGACATATAACATAGATCAATGGAACAGAACAGAGAACCTAAAAATGAATCCAGACAAATATGCCCAAATAATTTTTGACAAAGATGTAATAGCAATTCAATGGAGTAGGGACAGCCTTCTCAATAGACGGTACTAGCGTGTTTGGTTGTCCCATAGGGAGAAAGAAGTCTAGATCTCACAATACATACAAAAATTAACTCAAAGTAGACCATGAATTTAAATGGAAAGTTATAAAAGTTTTAGAAAAATACCAGAAGATAAATTTGTTTCAAAACCTAACACTTGGCAAAGAGTTCTTAGATTTGACTACAAAAGCACGGTCCATAAAAGGAAAAAATGATCAAATGAACGTCTTAAAAATGTATAATTTTTGCTATCAAATTATCACATTGTTGACTTTAAATTCCTTACTATTTTATTTGTCAATTAGACCTCCATAAAGTTCAAAAACAAAGATCATGTTAAGAGAATAAAAAGATGAATTACCGATTAAAGAAAATACTTGCAAAGCACATATTTGACAAAGGACTTGTATCTAGAATATATAAAGAACACTCAGAACTCAACAGTAAAAAAAAAATCAAGCAATGCACTCAGACATGGGTAAAAGTCATGAACAGACTTTCAGTGGAAAAGGATATACATATGGCCTGGATGGTGTCCGCCATGGTTATATGAGGAGGGACTGGGAGCTAGGTGTCAAATGCTTGGCACTCAGACTCTATGTGACAAAAGAGACTTTCTTATAGTGCTTAATTCTATGATGGGCAAAACATTGTTTTTAGCAGGGATTTCAAAAACCAGAATAAAGGAGGAAAGCATTTGATTTTTAATTTTTTTTAAGCATCAAAATATTCCTGTTGGGGGAAAACCAAGTCATTGTATACTGACCTATACCTAATAAATATAAGTTAGTGTTTTCTTGGTTTTCAGAATGAAAATATGGGGGTTGTATAGGGAAATCATAAAAATCTCTTTACTGTTTTAGACTTGTAACCATCGTGCTGAAATTGAAAGGGGAGAGGTTCTAAGTATAGCATGGCCCTCACATCCAGGCCTAGTTCCATTAAACCCGTCTTGCATAGGATGAGCACTGGCCTGGGATTCGAGGCTAGAAAAGAAAAATTAAACTAAAAACCACCTCAAACCAGTAACATTATCCCCTGTGCAGCAGAGCCAGAGCACCAGCGTGAATGCTGAACTGCTTCCTGTGATATCATAAAGAATTATCTAGGCAAAGAAAATGTGAGCGGGGTGTTCAAAGAGAGGACAAAGTGAAGAAATGGACAATCCAACAGTAAGACTTCAATATGCCACTTTCAATAATGGGTTGAACAAATAGGCAGAAGATCAACAAGGAAACAGAAGATTTGAACAACACTATGAGCCAACCAGACCTAACAGACATCTATTTTCAGAACATTCCACCAAACAGAATACACATGTTTCTTAAATTTATAATAAATGGCCCAAAGCTGGCCCCTGTATGTGGGCCCTTGTGTTGTTTACTTCTTCGCAGCCGGTTGGCAGCATTAGTTCAAAGCCAAATTCAAATTCTTACATATCCCATTGCTTTAAGTAGATCCAAAATTAGCATATTTTTAGCCATTTAGAGTCTGTCTGCTTCCCAAACCCTGCAGAGCTGCACCCAATATCTGCTAGCCATAGATAAGATAAACCCGTGGTTATAAAAGACCCTCAACTGCTGCTGCCCTTCAGAGCTGACTCAGAGCCCTGCACCTGACTGCTGAGTGGCATTACCTGGATACTTCAGCGTCTTCCCCACTCCCCTCTTCCCTGGAGTTCCCTTACCCTCTTCCCTCTTTGGACGGTGGCCTCTGTCTCTAGAAGGCCTTCCACTGTGAGAGACTTCCCTCTCATGCAACCCTGTCCAAATGCTGCCCAAACTGCTATCTCGTGCTCCCGTCCTTCCTTGATCAGCCCCCAAATCTCTGAACTCATCACACAAGTGCACATGGAACACTGTCCAGGACAGACCATACAACAAGCCTTGAAACTTTTTAAAGGACCAAAATCATGCAAAGTATGTTCTCCAACCACAATGGAATGAAATTTGAAATAAATAACAGAAGGAAATTTTGGAAATTCACAAACATGTGAAAATTAAACAACACAGTCCTAAATCTGTTTAAAATTTAGGTGAATGACACCGAAAACTCAATATACCAAAAAGGATGTAATGCAGCTAAAGTAATGTTTAGAGGAAATAGCTGTAAATGCCTACATTAAAAAAGAAGAAAAAATCTCAAGTCAATAACCTGACATTCCATCTTAAAAAACAAAGAAGAGTGAACTAAGCCCAAAGCAAGCAGAAGAAAGGAAATTATACGGATTGCAGCAATAATAAATAAAATTGAGAACAGAAAAACAACAGAGAAAACAAATGAAAATAAACGTTTAAAAAAATTGACAAAACTGTAACCAGACTGACCAAAATAAAAAGAGAGAAGACCCAAATTACTAACATCAGGAATAAAAAAGGAATATTACTACCAACTTTGAAGAAGTAAAAAGGATTGTAAGGGAATACTATGAACACTTTTATGCCAAAAATTAAATAACCTAGACAAAATTGACAAATTCTTAGAAAGACACAAAATACCAAAAGTGACTCAAGAGCAAACAGAAAATCTAAATAGACTATAATAAGTAAAGAGATTGAATTACTAATAAAACATTTTCCTAGAAAGAAAAGGTCAGGCCCAGATGGCTTGTCTGGTGAATTCTAATACACATTTAAAAAAGAACTAACATCAGTCATTTACAAACTCATCCAAAAAATAGAAGAGGGGGGCAACATTCCCAACTCATATTATGAGACCAGTATTACCCTGAGAGCAAAACCAGACAAAGAAATCCCAAGAAAAGACTACAGGCCAAAATTCCTTATGAATATAGATGCAAAAAAACCTCAATAACCCAGCAGCATATTAAACGTATTAGACACCATGACCAAGTGGGACTCATCCCCGGAATGCTAGCTTGGTTTAACATGAAAATTAATCAATGTCATACACTATATTAATAGAATAATGACCTAACTCCACATGATCATATCAATAGATGCAGAAAGCACTCAACAAAGTCCAACACCCTTTCAGGGTAAAAATACTCAATGAACAAGGAATAAAAGGGAACTTTCTCAACCTGATGAAGCCATCTACATAAACCCATAGTTAACATCACACTTAATAGTGAAACAATGAATGCTTTCCCTTTAAGATCAGGAAAAAATAAGTGATATTCACTCTCTCCACTCTTATTTAACATATTACTGGAAGTTCTAGCCAGCACATTATGGCAAGAAAGAAAGGAAGGAAAGGAGGGAGGAAGAAAAGTAGGAAAAAGGGGAGGGAGGGAGGGAGGGAGGGAGGAGAGGAGAATAAGAAACCAGATCAGAAAGGAGGAACTAAAATAACTCTATTTGCAAATGCCATGATCTTATCTATAGAAAATACTAAGGAATCCACTAAACTATTAGAACTAATGAATGAGTTCAGCAAGGCTACAGGCTATAAGATCAATATACAATAAACTAGAGGCCCGGGGCCCAGTGCACAAAATTTGTGCATGGGGCGGGGGGTGTCCCTCAGCCCAGCCTGCACCTTCTCCAATCTGGGACCCCTCGGGGGATGTCCGACTGCCGGTTAAACCGGCAGTCGGACATCCCTCTCACAACCAAGGACTGTTGGGTTCCTCACCACTCGGCCTGCAGCCCTGATAGCTCCCTAACCACTCTCCTGCTGGACTAGATTGAAGGCTTACCTGCTTCCCTGCCGGCATGATTGTCGCCAACT
>NW_005871049.1:21450349-21462291 GCF_000147115.1 Myotis lucifugus | reverse complement strand
CACCTCCTTTTGTGAGGGTGTGATGGTCAATTAGCATATTCCCTCTTTATTAGATAGGATGATTATATTCTAGCATTGAACAGTTCAAAAATGAAGTTAATTCCATTTACCACAGAATTAAAAAGAATAAAAAAAACTTAGGTATGGAATAAATTTAACAAATGAAGTACAAGATTTATTCATTGGAAATTACAAAACATCATTGAAAGAAGTTAAAGAACTAAATAAATGAAAAGACTTCCCTTGTTCATAAATCAGAAGACTTAATATTGTTAATATGCCAATACTTCCCCAAATTGGTCCACAGATTCAATACAATCCCTGTCAATACTCCAGCTGCCTCTTTTGCACAAATTAGCAAGCTGTTTCTAAAATTCTCATGAGACTGCAAGGGACCAGAATAGATATGACAATCTTGGAAAAAGAAGAACAAAGTTGAAAGACTCATACTTACCAATTTCAAAACTTAATACAAAGCAATAGTAATCAAGACAATGTGGTACTGGCATAAGGATAGGCACATAGATCAAAGTAATAGAATTGAGAGTCCAGAAATAAACCATTATATTTATGATCAATTGATTTTTGACAAGAGTATCAAGACAGAAAGGGAGGAGGGAGGGAGGGAAAGAGGGAAGGAGGGAGGGAGGGAGGGAGGAAGGGAGGGAGGGAGGATGGAAAGAAGGAAGGGAGGGAGGGCCCTTGGTGGTCCTGGATCTGTCTCTTGCTTCAACAGTGTTTGGGTGGAACAGACCGAAGGGACGCCCCTTCTTCCAGCCTCTCACCACCCTCCTGCGTCTTAGCCAGTCACCACCTTCAGAAACACCTCCCAGGACCAGCCAACACGCCCTTGTTGTTGTTGTTTTCTACCTTAACTCCTTATTGCCGAACCACCATAAGCTCCCAAATTCATTAATAAGCTCCTTAATTATTCCACTAAGGTGGAGGCTGCGGTCAACCGCCTGGCCAACCTGCATTGCGGGCCTCCCACACCTACCTCTCTCGGAGCTTCTATTTTGACAGGGAAGATGTGGCTCTGGAGGGTGTGGGCCACTTTTTCTGAGAGTTGGCAGAGAAGAAGCCCGAGGGTGCCGAGCATCCCTTAAAGTTGCAAAACAAGCGTGGTAGCCGCATTCTCTTCCAGGACGTGCTGAAGCCTCCCAAGATGAGTGGGCAAAACTCAAGACCCCATGGAAGCTGCCCTGGCCTTGGAGAGAAACCTGAACCAGGCCCTTTTGGAGCTGCAGGCCCTGGGTTCTACCCGCGCAGACCCTCATCTCTGTGACTTCCTGGAGAACCACTTCCTGGATGAAGAGGTGAAACTCATCAAGAAGATGGGCGACCACCTGACTAACATCTGCAGGCTGGCTGGCCCCCAGGCTGGGCTGGGCAAGTATCTCTTGGAAAGGCTCACACTCAAGCAGGACTAAGAGCCTTTGGAGCCCAGAAGCCTTTGAGAGGTCCCTCTTCATCCCCCTGGTGTCTGGCTTTTACCTGAGCCTCTCCCTGAAACTACTAGCCATTCTTTTAACCACCCTGAAGCCCTCTCCCATGCATTGGACCAAATGAAACAATAAAGCTTTTTGCAGGGCAGGGCAGGGCAGGGCGGGGCAGAGAAGGGAAGGGAAGGGGAGGGGAGGGGAGGGGAGGGGAAGGGAAGGGGAGGGGAGGGGAAGGAAGAGGGAAAGAAAAAAAGAAAGAGAGAGAGAGAGAGAGAAAGGAAGGAAGGAAGGAAGGAAGGAAGGAAGGAAGGAAGGAAGGAAGGAAGGAAGGAAGAGAGAGGCTATTCAATGGGGGAAAGAATAGTCTTTTCAACAAATGGTACCAGGGCAACTGTATACCCACATGCAAAAGAATGAAATTGGACCTCTACTTCACACTATATACAAAAATTAACTCAAAGTAGACCAGAGATCTAAATGTAAGAACTAAAACTATAAAACTCTTAGAAGAAAACATAGGAGTAAATCTCCATAACCTTAGATTAGACAGTGATTTCTTAGGTATGACATCAAAAGCACCGTACAAAAGAAAAAAAAAATATAAATTTAAAATGTTTGTGCTTCAAGGCATAACCTCAAAAAAGTTAAAAGACAACCCACAAAATGGAAGAGAATATTTGCAAATTATATATCTAATAAAGAACTGGTTTCTAGAATGTATTTATTACAAAAACTCTTAAAACTCAACAGTAAAAAGACTAGTGACCCAATTAAAAAATGGGCAAAGAATCTAGACATTTCTCCAAAAAAGATACACAAATAATCACATGAAAAGATTGTGTGACATTCCTAGTCATCAGGGAAATACAAATCAAAATCACGGTGAGATACTGCTTCACACCCACTAGAATGGCTAGAATAAAAAAATCAGATAATGACAACTGTTGGTGAGGATATGGAAAAATCAGAACCCTCATACTTTGCCAGTGGGATTGCAAAATGGTACAGCTAATTTGAAAAACAGTTTGGCAGTTCCTCAAAATATTAAACATAGAGTTACCATATGACCAAGCAATGTACTACTGGATATATACTTAAGAGGACTAAGAACATATATCCACAAAAAAAGTTCTATAGGAATTTTTATATCAGCATTATTCATAATAGCCAAAAAGTGGAAACAACCCAAAAGTCCATCAGTTGAGGAGCAGATAGACAAAATGTGGTATAGCCATATAATGAAATTTTATTTGGCCATAAAAAGAAATAAGTACTGATAAATGCTACAAGATGGGTGAACCTTAGAAACATTATGCTAAGTGAAAGAAGCCAGACACGAAGGGCACATATTGTATGATTTCATTCATATGAAACATCCAGAAAATCTATATAGACAGAAAGTAGATTAGTGGTTGCTAGGGGATGGAGAAAGGAGGAAGTGGTGAGTATTAATGAGCTGGGTTTCTTTTGGGGGCAATGAAAATGTGCTGAAATTAAATAGTGAGGGTTGCATGGTTTTATGAATATACTGAAAGCCACTGAATTATACACTTTAAAATGGTGAATTGTATGGTATGTGAATTGTATCTCAAGTCTGTTATTGGGGGGTGGGGGAGGGGGGGGAGGCAGATGTCCCAAGGCTCGAGGTCACATAGTGAATGTGTTCTGAGACTTGCAGCCAAATTTGTTTGATTCTAAATCTTATTGTCTGGACTATCAACCAAATGCTGGACCTCCTCCTTTTCTCACATTGCAGACTTCCAGGACAATGTTCTTCACTCCTATAGAGTTCACCACCGTCAAACACCAAATCTCTGTCTCTAGCTCTAACTTTTCCCCCGAGCTTTGGTTAGTCTCTGTGGACATCTCCGTCTGCATGTCCAGAGATCTCTCAAAATCAACATGCATTCAAACAAAGTTAACTTCACCTTCCACAATCTTATCTTCCTTTTATGAATAGCTCTTACTGGTAGTTAGTGGCTGGTGTCCTTTGCATTTCTCAGGCCATTTAAAAAGCAAAGATAATTAACCCACCCAAGCCCAGTAAAAAAATCAAGTTTCTCATGTTCAGGTTACCAGCTCTGACCATTTTCTTTGGTGATTCTTCACCCAGAGGACACATTACCAAAAAATTTTTCATTCTCATTCCACTACTAATAATGCCTTAAATATATACTTAGAATATGGACACAATAGCAACTAAGAGTTGAAAATAGTAGAGGCAGGACCCTGATTCAAGTCTTGCCACGCACCGAGACCACGCATGCCCTTCTCCACATTTATAACAGGACAAAACTTCCTTTGAGTTGTTCACTTAAATTTGCCCCCAAAACTATAGCCACTTTGACTGGTACCCATAAGATCTTCAGGAAAATCTTAAACTAGTAGTGTCTATTCCTTAAATTGCCCACTAGCCTATCCAGGGTGTCTTCTAAAACTTCCCTTCTTTGGAGACACAGCAAAATGTGTTTCCTATAAAAACATAAGTAATTTTATTCCAAGATATTAAATTTTTATAAATAGTCATAATTCGACATGGCCGGCACAAAATTTTTGTTTATAACCATTCAGTAACTTAGAATAATTAACATCCTTTCCCAAAAAAGGTGACATCAACAACAATCCAACACACTGATATTCCATTTGTCTGATCATCTGAAATAATGTAAATATGTGTTTTATTTTCATGTATGCACTATTCCAACTATACCTGATGTGCTAGGATCACTGTGTTTAAAGAATAAATTACAAAAATGATATCTCCAGCACTCACGCAAGCCACATACTTTTAGAATTGTGTGACTAAACACAAAATCAATGTTCATTCGACACAAGGATTAAGATAACAGGTAGAATGGAACAGACTCGGGCCTCACCCTTCCCACTGCTTTCTTCTCCCAGCCACATCTCAGCATCTTTAAATGATGGCAAAAACATGTCCCTGTCCTGATTAACGACATCACGTTATAAAACAAGTGGTAGTGCATGCACATTCTGAACTGCATAAAAAATGTTAAGAGAACAATTTAGGCCTCTTATTTGTCCATATGGATGTGCAGAGTTCTCAATGGGCCTATAATGGGTAGAATGGGAAGGTCTGTAGCCACAGAGACAATAGCCCTCTGTCCTTCCTGGAGGAACCTCTGCAGGCCATGGACTAGGGCAGTGGTCGGCAAACTCATTAGTCAACAGAGCCAAATATCAACAGTACAACGATGGAAATTTCTTTTGAGAGCCAAAATTTTTAAACTTAAACTATATAGGTAGGTACATTGTTATTAACTTAATTAGGGTACTCCTAAGGCTTAGGAAGAGCCACACTCAAGGGGCCAAAGAGCCGCATGTGGCTCGCGAGCCGCAGTTTGCCGACCACGGGTAGGGGAAGCCACCCGTCCTCACTCTCCCTCTGTGAGGCAGTGAGAGGCCTGGGGCAGAAGCATGACGACCTGGAGATGTGAACACACCACCAATCCCACTGGGCTCCAGGCCAGGCATTGTGCTAGAGGCAGTGGTGGAATAAAGATGGTTTAGAATAGGGTCTCTGCTCCCCAAGCATTTGCAATTGTTGGCTGATAAAGACATATGTACCAACACCTGGAACAGAAAGCAGCCTGGAACAGAGGCAAATGCAGAAGGCTATGGGAGCAAAGGGTTGAGAGAAATGTATTCCCACTGGGGATCTGGGACAGCCTCGTGGGAGACCAGGACTGTCATAAGCAGGGGGATGGCCCAGAGTCCTTATTTGTCCTTAACTGTGAATGAGGATGATAATAATAGCACACTTAATGCACCAGGGGGCTTTGAGGATTCAAAATATATAAAATGCCTGGCCTTAGTAGGCACTATAACAAGTGTTAGCTATTCCCACAGGTAGGGAGCATAAGTAGGGCCAGAAGTATACATCAGAAGGCTTTAAAATCTAGGAAAAATTAACCTTGTCCTTTGGTGTTGCTTCTATAACTTATCTTATTTCAAGCCCTCAAGTAGACACATATCTAAAGTCAAGAGAAAATAGAAACATTAGTTTTTTCTGTCATGAGATTGTGACTTTTGTGGGGCAGGGGTGCAGTGTGATCTTTGCAATGAACCTGGGGTGAGGCAATCATGGTGGCAAGTCCTTGGTCTTAACTACAAATGACAACTTCCGTATCAGGACAGGCTTTCCTGGGGGCGCCCCCCGTGAAGCAGTGGGCCTCCCACACAAGCCAGGGCTCAGGGAGCAGTGGCGCTGCTATGCATTCTTAGATTGAAACAGTTAACCTCTTCCCACTTAAACGTCTTCATCTGTAAAATGTTGGGCGGCGATACCTGTCACCGGGGGTCATTTTGAGGATTAAATGATTATCAGACACATAAAGTGCTGAGCCTGGCACTGTGGGTATTTAATCAATATTAACTCTTTACAGTTACGACAGCAAAGACTGGCTTGCCTGGGACAGGCTGTCTAGCTTGGTAAAGATGAGACTTCTTCGAGGAGGCACCGGAAAAGAAAAACAAGTAGAGGAGGGGAGAGGAAGGGGCCCCACGGAGGATTGAAATGTGGTTTCCCTCCTGCTGAGGGGGCCGCTGCACTCAATAAACCAGAATGACCCCAGCTGAACTCCCAGGCATGAAAGTATAGTTGGTTTTTAAAAGCAGTTCTTCTTTCAAGATCAGTTGTTCAATAGAACTGAAAAGCTTTCCCTCGGAAGAGGCTCGGTCCTAAAACCTGCAGGATAACCCATGAAAAGCGGGAATGTGCCACCTCTCTATAGGGAGCAGGGAGCCCCATCCACACTGTTGTCTGAGCACTGGGACCCGCTGCCTCCTCTATTTCAAATTAACCAGAAACCTGAGAACCCGAAAGCTGAGCTCCAGCTAACATTATTTAAATGAACTGGCTGTTACATGAACCTTAAACCACATGTCATTTGGTCGTGGGGCTGCCCTGGGCCAAAAGACATTAATATAGAGTTCCCCGCTCACAAATGGATTGTGTTCCAAACGTGCATTTGGAAGGCTGTGGTTTGAAAGGCAGAATTTACTTTCCCAAGAAGGAGATGTTATAAATGGTGATTAGGGCCACACGCTAGCTCACAAAACTCCATGTAACCATAATAGAGCTAAACACTGCACACTTTAGCCAAAAAAAGCGTAGAGGTTGCACTGGCTCATTTTGTTGGAGTGTCATCCCATACAGTAAAGGTGGTGAGTTTGATTCACGGTCAAGACACATACTTAGGTTGCAGGTTCGATCCCCAGTCGGGGTGCGTACGGGAGGCAATCAATGGATGTTTCTCTCTCACATCCATGTGTTTCTCTCTCTCTCTCCCCCCACCCCTTCCTCTCTGTTCAAAATATCAATAAAAATATATTCTTGGATGAGGATTAAAAGAGGAGAAGAAAAAGAGTAGAGGTCAATAATGGTACAGTACTAATAATTAAAGAACAAGATAAACAATAAAGTTGAGTATCCTTCAGTCTTAAGAACTAGTAGTTGAGCAAAGGCAGATTTCGTGAAAGGAAGGTGGAAGGGCTACCCAGTGAAGTTGGGGGCCAGGAAATGTAGTCAGGAACCCTGGCAGTTAGGCATCAGACTGGCTTGTACAATTTCTGTCTAAGAGGCTAGTGTCTGAAAGGGCTCTGGGGGAGGGCTGCAGGGGATTGACTGAAAGGGAGTTAGCCTTTTTATCTCTATGCAGCCATTTCATCAGTCAAGGTAGTGTTGTAATGTACCCTGTGAATCACAGAAGGACGCCTCAAGAAGTCGAATTAAAGAGTCATATTTATTGCAATCCGGGACTCCGAGGGGGCATTTCGCTCTCCCAAATCTCGAAGTGTCCTCCCCATGCCCACCACCAGATTTATAGGCAAAGATCACAAAGGTATTGATTTCATCCCAGGGTTTGGAATGAGGAACCTGGTTCGCAAAAAAGCAGTTTACAGAAGCAGAATTAAGCATGTTAATTATAGTTTTGGATCTCTGGATCACTGAGTTGACAGAAACACATTATCTGGGACCGCTGGGTTGACAGGAACACATTATCTAGAGCCCTCGGGTCTTGAGACCACTGAGTTGCCAGGAACACATTATCTAGAGCCATCGAGGCAATTTAGAGTAATTGTGCTGTCCTGGTCTTGGGACCACTGAGTCAACCGGAACGCATTATCTGTGGCCACTGAGACAATTTAGGATAATTGTGCTGTCCTGTTTCCCAGGTACAGAAGAATGTGCTTCGATAACCAGTAAGATCACAATCAATGGATATTCACATTATAGTCAATAAGGCATTCAATCGAATGGGATGATTTATACAATTCAGAAAATCAAAGTAACTTTTCTATTGTTAAACAAATAAGTACAGAAGCCAAACAGCAGGGTTAAAGTTAAACTATAGTTTCTACCTGAGATGGTTGCTACCCTACTTCAGTAGGTCCTGAGTTCAGGGTCCTCTCCTTTTAGGAATGATGACCCTATGAATCAGTCTGCCCCTGACCTCGAGAATCACTGACGTGCAGAACGTTTTGGTACCTCTTGCATACTGGTCTCTGAGATCAGACAAGCTCTTGGATATCCGCATTGCCTGGATGGTTTGCATTTCTCTCTCTCTCTCTCTCTCTCTCTCTCTCTCTCTCTCTCTCTCACACACACACACACACACACAACACACATGCACACCCCCATTTAGACGGAATCTGCTACTGCCATCCCTTTGACAAAGGGGAGTCCCCACCAGTTGTCTAGACTCTCTCCGTCCACCACCCTACTCCAGGTGACCAGCACTGCACCTGGTTGAAGACATTCTTAATCACCCGTTTTCGCTGTATTGCTTAGGCCAGTGATGGCGAAGCTATGACATGCGTGTCAGAGGTGACACGCGAACTCATTGTTTTGGTTGATTTTCCTTGGTTGAATGGCAATTAAAATAAATATTAAAAATATACATCTTTTTTTTTTACTATGGTTGCAAATATCAAAAAATTTCTATATGTGACACGGCACCAGAGTTAAGTTAGGGTTTTTCAAAATGCTGACACACCGAGCTCAAAAGGTTTGCCATCACTGGCTTAGGCTCAAATACACATTTTATTTGTAAATATTTAAAAGACATGAGAAAAGAGGAAAGGAGTAAATTGAAAAAGAGTTTCTTGAAAAAGATCATTTGCAAAACAATAGAGGATTTCTGCAAGATCTAACCATTAGGTGGCACCATCAGCCCAAGGCAGTTCAGTGTCCTCAGAAGGGCAGTAAAGAAATGGGGAAAATTAATGAGTGACAATCAGCGAGAGGGCAGGAAGTCTACAGGGAACCACTTTGCAATAGATAATTTAACACAAGACATTCTTGTGACAAGAGAAGATAGAAGAATTTGAGGACATTCTGGGCTAGAAAGAAAGGGTGGCCCTTGCCACATGAACACAGACCGGAAGCCAGGTAGGGAGGCAACATGTCCAAATGAACTCGGTATTTTTGCTTCCCCAAATCAACTGCTCTTTCGAAAATCCCATTCTCAGGGATGGCAGCATCATGCGCCCAAATGCCAGTCTCCTCAAGCTACATGCCTGGGCACCATCCTTTCTATCACTTGGCTCCATCCATGTCTCTCCATCTCCCCTCCATCCCATCACTGCACACAAGGCCACTGCCACCTTTAGCTGGAATGACAGCAACAGCTTTTTAACTCGTCTCCCTGTCTTGGGTCTTAGGTAAGCATCCCTTCCCACCCGTGCAGTCAAAAGACAAGTCTAGCGATGTCATTTTCTTGCTTGCCGCTCTGTGATGACTCCCCGTGCTCCTTAGAATACAGTCCAGACTGTTAACAGTGATGTACATAGACCTTCCTGATCTGGCCCCTGATGGCCTTTGCAGCCCCTCTCTCGAGTGGTTAAGAGCCCAACCACGGAGTCAGTCTTCTCTGGCTCAAATTCCCGCTGTACCACCTACTAGCTTGGAAACTGGACAACCTCTCTGTGCGTCAGTGTTCTCCTGCGTAAAATGGAGTTTATAACACCACCTACCTCATGGGGCTGTTATGAGGACTGAGTGAGTTAACCCAGGTAAAGTACTTGGAGTAGGAAGCACTTACCACAATAAACTCTGCTGATATTTGTCACTATGCCCTACTAGGCTGAGAGTTCCACAACCGCAGGGACATGTCCATCTGTGGGTCAATCTCCACCCGTAGCTTCTGTAGGTATTGGAACATGAGCCATCACAAACTGGAATGAA
The DNA here is from genome assembly GCF_000147115.1 of Myotis lucifugus. Classification (NCBI taxonomy): domain Eukaryota; kingdom Metazoa; phylum Chordata; class Mammalia; order Chiroptera; family Vespertilionidae; genus Myotis; species Myotis lucifugus. The sequence goes on along the minus strand of NW_005871049.1, from coordinate 21,452,640 downwards.
GTTAGCCGTATCTTGTAAGTCAGACCATCTGATTGTGTGTTCCCTCTTTGTCTACTGCCCTAAATGAACACCCAAGTATTCCTAAAGGCTTACCAAGAGCCCCAGCTTGCTCCCAGCCATGAGTCCAGGCGTGGGCCTGAGGCCAAGGGGAAGGAGTGTCCCCTAAAAGCGGAGGGGACCAAGGCAAGCTGCGGGTGATTTCCACAGCAGCCAGGGGCCAAGAGGGTCTGCGTTCTCTCCCCACAGCGGAGCTTCTCCCCTTTGTCACCTTTGGAGGGACCAGGTTTGCCTCTAGGGAGCTGCCCGCCGTGATTAAAACTGCAGATAACCAAGGGCAGGAACCCCAGGGAAGGGAACACCGCCGTGGATGCACAGAGGCTCCATCTCCCTGCATTTGGACAACCGTCTTCTGATAAATGCTTCTGGGGGAGAGAGCTGAGAAGACACGATCTCTCTCTTCCTCCCTCCCTCTCTCCTCTCCACTGCTCTCTCCCGACTCCCCACCGCTCTCCCTGCCGACCTCTGGGCCGTCCTCCAGCCCCGTCACCTGGTAACAAAAACGCGTGTTCCCGCCCAGCGCCAGGACGTTTTATTGGCGACGATGGCTGGCACCCGCCCCACTGCGGAGGGGCCCTTGACCCACAGGGTCGCACCAGTCGTGCTGGCGGTGGCCATCTCCAGCTCCCTCTCTGGAGGACGCCAGAGCGGAGCGCAGGGCGAAAGGGGCGGGCGCCCCGGGAAGGCTTCCCCGCGCGGGGACCGGTGCGCACGGCCCGGGGCGGGGCCGCCGATCCGCAAGCTCAGGCTCGGCTTCCCGCCCGCGGCTCCGGCGCCCGAAGGGCGTCCCCCTGCGGACTCGGGGAGACCCTCGGAGCGGGTGCTGGCGGCGGAGGCATGGCCGCGGGGGCGGAGCGCAAGGCTGGCGCGGTGCTGGAGGCGCCCCCCCAGCGCGATCAGGTACCGGGCGCGGGGCCCAGGCCAGGCGGAAGGGACTCCGCATCAGGGTCCCCAGGCTCCCACGGGGGCTGGGAGGCCGCGCTGAGGGGTCTCCAAGCTCCCCGCCCCCTCGCGGTGTGAATGGGCCACGGATGGAGGGGCGGGGACCCAAGGGAAGACGCTGGTGCCGTCGCCAGATCCCACTCCACCCCAGGAAGCCCAACTCCTCTCCATTTCTCTTCCTCCTCCTCCCCCCTCCTCCCTCCCCCTCCCCTTCAGGAAGGACAGTTTGAGGGATGACGGGTGCACATCACGTTTGACTCTCTGGTTCTCAAACTAGAGCGCGCCTCAGAATCACCCAAGGGCTGGTTAAAACGCGGTAGGAAGAGATTATTGTCCCCAAAACAGGTTCAAGTGAGGCTTTGTAGGATTTCTAAGGAGCAAGGGATTGTTCCTGGCAGGGGGGTGGGGGATGGGCAATGCCGATGGGGGGCGTGGCATGTGAGCTGGGCCTTGGAGGGTGGATGAGACCTGGCCACGTGGGTGATGAGGGAGTGAGGAGTCTAGATGGAGGGAACTGCAGACCAAATTGCTTGGAGGTGATTAAAATGTTGGGGAGTGATCATGGGGAAGGCAGGGGCGGGTGATATGCACTAAGACTCTATAGAAACGTAGGGTTCACAAAGGTTTGTAGTAAAAGATAAGGGAGAGCTAGGTTGCGGTTGGCCTTTGGACCACACAACGCATTTGGGATTCCATGGGCTTCCTTGCTGGTTTCAAACCCAGACCATCCAGAGGTTATAGATGAAAAACTGCACACCGGGAGGGGCAGAAGACTGGCAGAGTCACCTTTACTGCTGATGTTTGACATCACTGCCCTGTCCTCTGCCCTCAGGAGGCATGGACCCTCTGTTAACTTGGCCCTAGGAGGGATTCAGCTTTTCCCAAGAGCAAAGCTCTGGTGATCCACCAACCAACAGTCAATGCGTCACATGGACGACAATTAGAAGTTGCCCTGGCTGGGTAGCTCAGTTGGTTAGAGCATCATCCCAACACACCAAAGTTTCAGTTTCGATCCCTGGACACATACAAGAATCAACCAATGAGTGTATAAATAAATGGAACAACAAATCAATGTTTCTCTCTATCCCTCCCTCCCTCCCTCTCTCTCTCTCCCTTCTTCTTTCTCTAAAAATCAATCCATGAATAATTATTTTTAAAAAAAGAAATGCAAAGGACACTACGAACACGTGTCCTCCCAAGATTACTTCCCCTACTGATTATATCTTAAAAATAAACTTTATCTCAAATGGCTGTTACAATAAAAGGCTAACGAGGCAGGCAATCAAGGCTGT
>NW_005871049.1:21430871-21450249 GCF_000147115.1 Myotis lucifugus | reverse complement strand
GAGAGAGAGAGAGAGAGAGAGAGAGAGAGATAATGCAGAGTCTGTCCCCACCCCAGACCTCCTGAATTAAAATCTACATTTTAACCCAGACTCCTGGGTGACTGCATAATGCTTGGCATTTAGCTTTCAAGTGGCCCAATATAGTGCATTAGCAGTGACCCAGGGAAGGCGGCACGTGGGTGCACTGCAGGTCGTCCACAAGCACTTCCAGAGGATGGTCCCTGTGTGCTCCAGCTCAGCCTGCAAGGCCATGGCTACACTACCCCCTTCCCTGGGGCCAGGGCTTCAGTGAAATTACATTAGCGGATGGACACAAAAATGCTCCAAACAAGTAGAGCCTCTGGTCAGATCTGTCTCTAAAACCTTGAACTTAGAGATGATATTTACTCACTGGCAACAACTGAGACATCAACAGAACATGTTTTTGGGGGGGGTTCTTGGATTTATACACTGTATTCCAGAAGCCAGGGTGATACTGCCTATTAGGAGGCCACTCTGCAACCTTAATTGAATGGCACCTCGTCGGGTTCTCAAATATTTATTAATAGTGACCTGATTCCTGTTTTGGGGTGTGTGTGTGTGTGTGTGTGTGTGTGTGTGTGTGTGTTTTCGTTAGTAAGCAAACATTTTATTGGAGCTTTCATCCTAAATTATTCTGGCTCATTTTGTTTTTCAGATTTCTCACACAAAGCTTTCTGCGGATGATGAGTGGAAGTAAGTGATTAGTATATTTTTTATTGCTGTTACACTAAAAAGTAGATTTCCATCTTAACTGTTTGAGAAATTAAATGAAGCCATCATTTTATCTGTAAATTTCCTAGGATAGAGAAGGTGAGTTAGCATAGCCATGCATGCACAAGGGTAGTATAGACCAAACCACAGTGTGCTCTGTGCCACCACACAAAGCTGGATGTGTATGTCCTTCAAAGTCAGGCAGTGCCAACTCAGTATTTATTTTGGGCACAAGATACATCTGGTTTTCTTCATATGCTGCTTCCCCTGTGTTCTGCTACCTGTCACCACATGAAATGAAGTAAAAGTGAAAAGTCCCTCCTTTTTTGCTTTATGGTAATCAATCAGGAATGTATTCCTAATCAAAATAGGAAATACTACATTTGTATACCACTTTATACTTTCCACAGTATTTCCACATCGGTTAGCTATTTGACATGCATTTTCATTATATATATATATGTATGTATATATGTATATATATGTATATATATGTATATATATGTGTATATATATGTATATATGTATATATATGAAATAGATTAATGTCATAAAGCATATTTTGTTTGATATCTATGCAAGTCCTATTTTAGGCTGATGAGAGATTTATTCTTCTATCTATATGGCCTAAATTGAAAATTTATTCATTATGTAGAATATTAGATAGCTATTTTGAACTTGGGGCTGTAAAAACTATTACTAAGTTCTTGTACCCTTTTATTTTTTTTCACTTCCCATTTCTTCAGAGGAATGAGCATCTTTTTTAATGAGCTTCTAAAAACCATTCTTGTCTCCTAAGCTCAGCTTCAACACAGAGACTAATAGCCATGTGATCTTACTCAGGATGTTTACCTGAAATAAATTGCAGTGTCTTAGTTTGATAAATAAAGGGCTTCAGTACATCTTTGGTACTTTCTAACATTAATACCCTAAGATTCCATCTCAAATAAGCTGAACTCAAAGTAAGAATATTTATTTACTAGGCTCTGTGGATTGATTTTTGCACATTCTCCAGCAGGGGGCACCCCTGGGATTTGAATGGGGCCCTTTTCTGAGGCACTGCAGTGCTCTATATAGTACTGTAGAAACGCTTGTAAAGGGAAGAACCCAACCCACATATCCAACAAGTACCTTTAAAAGGTCACTATCTTGTGACACAGAAGATCACTCTGCAGTGTTTTCTGACTGGTACCTTAACTAAATACACACTGTAACCAGCCATAAGTGGAAACTTTAAGAGATTTTTGTGACTGATGGTGCTTCACTGGAGATGAAATCAATGCTAAACAATATTTATAAAGTTATTGGCTGGCAATGTTCATAATTTCCCTTCTTCCCTAATCTTGACCTGGACTGCTCTTTCTTCCTCAGGCCAGTGGTTCTCAACCGTGGCTGTATCTTAAAATTACATTGGTGGGGAACTTTAAAAATTACTGGTGCCTAGATTACCATCTAGAAATCTGTGATCAGTTTCCCAGCATTATCATAACAAAATACCACATCCCGAGAGGCTTAAACAACAGAAATTTATTTTCTCACAGTTCTAGAGGCTAGAAGTCCAAGATCAAGGTGTCCAAGACTTTTGGTTTCTTCTGAGGCCTCTCTCCCTATATTGTGGATGGCCACCTTCTCACTGTGTCTTCCCTCTGTGTGAGTTTGTGTCCTAATCTTCTCTTCTTGTAAGGACATGAGTCCGATTAGGTTAGGGCCCACCCATATGACCTCCTTTTACCTTAATTACCTCTTTAAAATCCCTGTCTCCAAATACAGTCTCATTCTGAGGCATTGAGGAATAGGACTTCAACATATGAATTTGGGGTTAGAGGTGGGGAGACACAATTCAGCCCATTATACCCAGCAATGGTGTTTTTAATTGGTATGATCATTGAATGATCACTTAATTCATTTCATTGATCTGGGGTACAGCTTGGGCACTGCGATTTTTAACTTACAGCCAAGGTCAAGAACCTCTGCTCTCGGCTTTCTTCAAAGCCACTTCTGCTATAGTTAAGCCAGATGACACCACCTTAGTGGTTTTCTCTACCAGTGTGCAAAACCAAGAGTCCAACTGAAAACCTGAACATTCAGTCATCATGATTTAACCTAATTATTATTATTATTGACAAATAAAATAACATATGTTCTTTGCAGTTTTAGAACAATCCTGAGGTACAGACAGATCATTATTTTAAATTTGCAAATGAGGAAACTGAGGCTCAGAGACCCTAAGTGACTTATGAAAGACTATATATGGTGATAAACTGGCCAATCAAGGACTGGAACCCAGGCCTTTCCAGGACCCATATTTTCCCCCCATAACTTAACTTGAAAGGACAAGGCTGAAGTCAATACACATGGAAAAACTAAGGGCTGAGAGGAATTGGCTTTGCTGATACTAAGAAGTTCGGGCTCCTCATCTCAACTGCCTCTTCCCCAAGCCTGGGAGAAAGGGAGGAACCAAGAAAATTTAGGAAAACTTTGCAGTCAAAGCTTAAAACCCCTTACATTTGAAATCCCTAATTGCTTCTTATGGGCCCAGCCTATTTTTTTTGCTAAATGTGCAAAGGTTGAGGACTTTTGCGGATGACCTCATTTGCCGGTTCCAGCCTGCAGCAGGAGAAGATGTACAAGATGCACCGGGGCCACGAGTCCATGCACGTGGAGATGATCTTGATCTTCCTCTCCACCCTGATCATCGCCCAGATAGTGCTGGTGCAGTGGAGACAGAGGCACGGCCGGTCCTACAACGTAAGTCACCCTGGTGGCTGCTGGAAGCCCGCTCCTCTTGGGGCCACATCCCTCTTTTTTTTTCTTTTTTTACCACTTTGAAGAAAATGGTTTGTTGAAGTCAGTGATTCTCAACTGGGTACAATTTTGGCCCCAGGAGACGTTTGGCAATATCTGGAAACATTTTTTATCCTCAGCGGGAGGGGCTGGGGGATGCTAATGGCATCTAGAAGGTAGAGGCCAGGGATGCTGCTCAACATGCAGAGGACAGCTCCTTACAACAGAAGAAACGTCCATAGTGCCAAGGTTGAGAAGCCCTGGTTTAAGGAAGCCAATATTCCTTTTGGGCATGAACAACTTCTGCCACTGGCCCAGGAAAGGAGAATTAGGAATTCCAGAAACAAAAGGTGAGGCTGTCTAACTTTGTTTCATTGGCAATAAACTCTGGCACTGATGGCTTGCATATTCATGAAAGCTTGTTAATGCAAACACTGCACTGACAGCTACATAGGGCACAATCCCATTTGCAAAGACCAATCCCACTGGAGCATGTCCACCAGACCATTGCCATCTCACAGCCTCAGTGGCATCCCCTGGGCATTGTTAGGCCTGAGACCTTACAATGTTTAGTGGTTCTCAAATCTTAGGGTGTCACTCTATTACCTAGAGGGCTTATTAAATCAAATTCTCAGGTCCCATCCTGAGTTTCTGATTCAATAGGTGCCCAATCATTTGCAAGTCTAGCAAGTCCCCAGATGGTTGTGGGACCACATTTTGATGATCAATGGTTTAGACTTGAGTGTGGCCGAAGTGAAGAAACATTGCAAAGGGAGAAGGTCCTCAATGGTCACTCTACTTGCTTCTGGGTCTTGGACTGGTCATTTATAAGAAGACTCACCTGTGACATATGAAGTGCTCATGGCTTAGACCAGTATTTCATTTTCCTCTTACCCATCATAAAGATTATTTTCTGTGTAGCACAGGGCCTAAGGGAATTCTTTAGAGTTCTGTATAACACTTAAATTTAGGCAATTTTGTACATTTTACATAGAAAGAGCAATCTTGGGTGGTTTGTTTGTTTGTTTAGGTAGAACAGAAGAGTGAAAGACATTTAGAAACATCAATGTGAGAGAAACACATGGATTGGTTGTCTCCTGCACTAGCCCCGCCCAGGACCCGAACTGGGGAGGAGCCTGCAACCAGGGTATGTGCCCTTGACCAGAATTAACGGGAATTAATGCAGGACCCTTGGGTCCACAGGCCAAACCAGCTAAGGCTAAGGCTTGGGTAGTTTTTTGTTGTTTTTTTGATGAGGTGGTGGTTTTTATTTAAAAGAGCATGTATCAATTTGCTGTCATGTCACTATTGTCTTGTTAATTAAAATAAACGTCCTCTACATTACAGAGTTTTTTTTAATGAAGGAGACTAGAATTAAACCTTATTAGTTATGCTCTCATATCAAAGATTCTTAAATATATCTTAAACATAGTTTCCTTATCTGCAAAATAAAAATGCCTAACAGAATTACTGGAGAAACTTACTTATACTATAAAAACACTGTTATGTTAAAAGTAAATGTTTGGAGAAAGATATGTCATGATAGCACTAATAAAAGAAAGCTGAATTAAGCTATATTAATTTCAGATACAGCAGACTTCAGAACAAGGATAACTATTAGGGATAATGAGGGGAATTGCACAATGATACAAGGGTCAGCTATTCCAGAAGACACAGAAATTCTTTTTTAAAATTTATCCTTATTGCTGAAAGTATTACAGTTGTCCCTTTTTTCCCCATTGAGCCCTTCTAGCCTGCCCCTGTTGTATATGTGCCTAACAACAGAGCATCAAAATACATGAGGCAAAAACTGATAGAACTGCAAGGAGATATTGACAAATCCACAATTACATTTGGAGATTTCAACACCCTCTTTCAATAACCAATAGATCAAGCAGGAGGAAAATTGTAAAGATATAGTTGACCTGAACAGTACCATTGATCAACTTACTTTAATTAACTCTTATAGAATGAGTCATCCAGCAACAACAGAGCACACATTCTTCTCAGGCTCTCATGACGCATTTACCAACATAGACCACATTCCAGGCCATAAAACACACCAAAACAAACTTGAAAGAATAGAAATCACACAAAGTACAGTTGACCCTTGAACAAACAAGTTTGAGCTGCACAAATCCACTTATATGCAGATTCTTAAAAATCAATATTCAGTCAGTCCTCCACACCCCCAGGTTTAACATCCGTGGATTCAAACAACTGTGGACTGAAAAGAGAATATTTGATCCGAGGTTGGGAATGGACTTATTTCAGAGGGCCGATTTAAGTTATATGCAGATTTTCAACGGGGGGGCAGGCACTGGGCAATGGTGCCCCTAACTCCTGCCCTGAGCTGTTCAAGAGTAAATTTTATACTCTCAGACCACAAAAACTAAACTAGAAATCAATAACACAAAGCTAGAAAAATCCCCAAATACTTGGACTTTAAATAACACAATACTAAATAACACGAGTCAAAGAAGAGGACTCAAGATAAATTAAAAAATTATTAAAACTAAATGAAAATACATCATATCAAAGTTTGTGAAAGGCAGCAAAAGCAGTGCTTAGAGGGAAATTTCTAGCATTGAATGTATACATTAGAAGAGAAAATTAGGGTCTAAAATCAGTGATCTAAGCATCTACCTTTCAAGTATGAATAAATAAGCAAACTATGATATCTCCATACAATAAAATATTAGTATATAATAAAAAGGTATGCACTATCAAGCCATGAAAAGACATGGAGGAACCTGGGTGAAACAAGCCAATACAAAGGCCACATACTATATGAATCCAATTATATACCACTAGAGGCCTGATGCACGAAAATTCGTCCAAGAGTAGGCCTTCCTTCCCCCGGCTGCCGGCACCGACTTCCCTCCAGCACCCGGGACCCAGGCTGGCTTCCCTCCAGCCCTGACTTTGTCAGGAAGGATGTCTGGAATGACATCCAGAAGATGTCCGGTCTAATTAGCATATTACCTTTTATTATTATAGATTCTGAAAAATGCAAAACCATAGAGAGAGTAAAATGATGTTTGGGTTTTTTTGGACAGTGGTTGCCAGTAGTTCAGGGAGGTAAAGAGGAAGGACAAACAAGTGAAACAGGAATTTTAGGGCATTAAAATGGATCTGTATAATACTGGATACAAGACCTTATGCATTTGTCAAATCCCAACGAACTACTGTATACAGCACAAGAAGCAGACCTTAAGGTAGGCAAATTTTTAAAGATCATTTAGGAGATTGGGGATCCCAGGGAGAAATGCAAATGGTGACAACAGAATCTAACTTCATTATAAATGTACTAGAAGCCTGTTGCAGGAAGATTCCTGCAAGAATAGGGCTTCCTGCAGCCCGAATGAAGCAGAGAAGGGAGCGAAGCCTGCCTCCACCGCCCCCCTTGCTTCCCTCCCGCCTCCGCCGCCCCGCTTGCTTCTCCGCAGCTTCGCTCCCTTCTGCAGCACTGGGCTTCCTTCTATGTTGTCTTCAGTCTTCGCTCCGCACCTGCATCTGCAAATTAACCACCATCTTTGTTGGGCTAATTTGCATACTCATCTGATTGGCTGGTGGGTGTAGCGGAGTGATGCCAATTTGCATGTTTCTCTTTTATTAGTGTAGATGAAACAACCTCACCGAAGGGCACTGGGGGTCAAGGTGCTGCTCCATGTGCCTCTGGAAGTGAGATGGGTCTGTGTAGGATTAAGGCACTAGGAGCTGCACACGAGCACTGTACTCTAGTGGATAAAACTGTTTCCCAGGAGGGTATAGGTTAACAATTCCGATCCTGCTATATTTGTCTGTATACTGGGATGGGAAAATTATGTAAACCGTGGCAGATGGTGGGAGTGGGAGTTTACGGATAATCGAAGGGAGGAAACTAAAAAGTAGGAAGTGCACACAATAATATGTGTGAACAGCTTCGTACGCTAATTATTATTTATACATTTATTTATACTTTGAGGGCATTTTTATTGCACATCAAGTAGTATTTTCACATTATTTCATGCATAATTTGGACCATGTACGTCAGAGGTGAGAGACTAATCCAAAAAGCTCAGAACATTTTCAGACACAGCTTTTAACAAATAGGTTTATCTTCTGAAGAGATCATTTAATTTGTCTCTTCAGATTCTGCTCTGTGGTCTGTATAAGCTGTGAATATCAGAGCAGCTTATTATGATAAAGCAAAAGAAACAGGTTATTTAGAAAGCAAAGTTTTAAAACATAATATTAACTGTTCCTAAGTGATGCCAAAAAGTGTTGAGAGAAAGTAGATAGAAAATGGAATGTTGTTATTTGGTTTGGGATACAACTAAATACCTGGATGTTTCCAAATACTCATATTTTTAGCATAACGTAGTGCAAGCATCTGGATATTTGAATTTTTCTCTTTCCAGCTGATATGGTTTAGATATAGGCAGAGCCTCAGAATTAAATTATTTCCAAATGCTTTTGACAACATCCAATTAAAAATAAAATTTCATTCAACACCATCCTCTCCACCTTCTTTTATGTCTCCTACTTTTCATATCTGCAGGAAATAGGGGGGAGGGTGCCGAAAAAGAACCCTTCTCTTTCCCTTCAAACCAGTGGAAGGCCTGATGACTACATACACAGAATTGGGGTTTCAGACACACTGTTAACTTGCCTCAATACACTGGCAAATCCTTAAGCCACAGATTGAAACATTGCTCTATTTAAAACAAGCTCCCTGCCTATTAATAGCTGTGAAACACTAGAATATAGTACTATACCAATAAACCATTAGGTCTGTTCACAGCTTTTTAAAACGAGGCAAGGTGCAAATATACACATACTTACGTAATACTGCAGAAGCTCCTTTAACAGTTTAAATAGCAAAATCAACAGTCTGAATTGATTTGAAGATAGAAATCTAGACCTAGTGGATTTCTAAGAATCCTTCATATGCCACGATTCCATTATTTTACTTATTCAATTTATGCCCACACTTTCCTTCATTGCCTTTGTACTGAGAGCACACTATTCTTGGAGTCGTTTATGTACATGACGATTTTCTGCTTACCTCTAGCATCCCCCTGCTCTCCCTCCATCCCACCCATACAAGTACACACAGACACGTGTACACGTGGCTGCAAGCATAGTAGTTTAGGATTTGCAGTGCAAAGGAAATAAGTATCACATACATACATATCCTTCCTTCCTTCTTCCCTTCCTTCCTTCCTTCCTTCCTTCCTTCCTTCCTTCCTTCCTTCCTTCCTTCCTTCCTTCCTTCCTTCCTTTCTCCCACCCTCCCTCCCTTCCTTATTGTGTGACCCATTCACCATCCAGTACAAATAGACAAAAGATATCTTTGTTTTGTCTTGATTTGCAATTCTTTTCAGATTCATACATAATGCATGGCAAAAGAAAAAACATGGTACCATTGGGCAGCATCTGATCCGTCAGGACAATCCTCCTGCCATGATGTGCGGGTGGGGAGAAGGTGGGTGATGTGATCCAGATGCAGGGCCAGTTATGCAGATGTGTTTTATATGCACATGCCCAGATGGTGACCCCTCTGGCATCATTAATGTGTCCCAGCTGCCAGGCTCCTCCGTTGCATGCATGCACCTCAAGTTCACATATTTCATGTGTTTATTTATGAGGCACCAACATTCCTACATTTCATATGTGGCAGTTACTATTAAAAATGAGAGGTTTTAACTGCTCTGGAAATTGATAAAGAATTTTTAAAATTGCTATGAAATGTGGCCCTCATTTCAAAAGGACTTCTCTGTACAGCCATTTAATTCATAACACAAATTTCTGACCTTTCTCCTTACATGTTGAAAAAATGTGGTGCTGGGTTTAGACTTTAAAGATAGTTAATAAATTGAATATTTGCATACAGAATACATTATAATGATATATATTTTTTGCTTTCCTTTTATTTCTGATCTCCAAGGCCTATTTTTAAAAAAGTAGCAGATCTATACATTTGAACATTGTTATTCTCTGTTAATTAAATCCAGGCATCAAGTAAGAGAAATTTGGGATTTTCCAGGAATGGGTTGTATTTATAAATCCACCGGGAGAGAACTAGTTTTATAAAAATATAGTCCAATCATCACTTCAAACTATCATGGATTATAACTCCACCGATTTGAGGAAATTGATTAGTCTTGTAAAATTTAGCTTATAACCTAAAGTATAAAATATGGGAGCATGGTAGTTTCACTGAATATATATGAACAAATTCAAATTTTTATTTAAAAAAAAACTTCAGCATATTTATGGGGGAAGTAAAAAGATGAATCAAATTCTTAAAACAGAGAGATAAAAATGCAAATGACAGGTGATCAGATTTTGAAAGATGGAGTTCATATCCATTTCCTTCTTTGATATCAGAAGTAATGAACTAAAAAATTCAAAACCTACAATAAAGCATAGATGAATATCTCCACAATAAGCAAAAGGAAATAAAGGAGCAAAATACTGATGAGATCTTTTTAAGGACTTCCACACTTTTTTTTTAAATATGTTTTTATTGATTTTTTTACAGAGAGGAAGGGAGAGAGATAGAGAGTTAGAAACATCAATGAGAGAGAAACATCGATCAGCTGCCTCCTGCACACCTCCTACTGGGGATGTGCCCGCAACCAAGGTACATGCCCTTGACCGGAATCAAACCTGGGACCCTTGAGTTCGCAGGCCGACACTCTATCCACTGAGCCAAACCGGTCAGGGCAGACTTCCACACTTTCATTCTCAACAGTAGAGGGTCAGTCCGACTGGCATGGCTTAGTGATTAATGTTGACCTATGAACCAGGAGGTAATGGTTCGATTCCCAGTCAGGGCACATGCCTGGGTTTCAAGCTCAATCCTCAGTGTGGGGTGTGCAGAAGGCAACCAATCAATGGTTCGCTCTCATCATTGATGTTTCTATCTCTCCCTCTCCCTCCTCTCTGAAATCAATAAGGATATATATTTTTTTAATAAAGATATATATATTTTTTAAAATGAGTTATTTTTAAAAAAACATTAGAAGTTCAAAGTTGCTAATGTTGAATGTTAAAAAGAGTGAATCTTAAGTTTTGGTTTCCTCACATATGGTTTCTGGTCCTCACAAAAACTATTCTACTTCCTTAAGGAAGCCTGTTTTTCCTATTTGAGTGTGTGTGTGTGTGTGTGTGTGTGTGTGTGTGTGTGTGTGTATTTCATAAATAAAGGTGAAAACCCATTCATTAGCTTTGACCATACCCACAAAGTAGGATGGAAAATTAAAGCAATTATCTGACTAATTCTGGCAAGAGTAAAGAATATGTATCCTTCCTTGGAAGTACTGCCTTGAATTCTAAAACAAAAAGCAGGTTATAGGATATTTTTTCTGAACTCTTTAGGTAGTTACCTCAGATTTGCTCCATGTGTATTTTTGTTTGAATGCATACGTATAATGACAACTGTACTGTTCTCTGAAAGATTTAGAGCAATGCTATGATTTCAGATCCAGGTTGTTTCTAGGGATGAAGCAATTAAAAGAGAATGAAAAGCCTGGGAAATGTCTTCTTATTTGACATTGAAAGGAGAATGGCCTTGCCTTTTTCATTTACATCTTGAAATCCTATCAAATTTGGTTATTGACCTTTGGACTATTATAACCAAGATCTTATTAGAAGATCCAAAAATACATCCATACACTCTTTTTTTAAAAGCTACCTCCTTTTATCTTTTTCAAACTTAAAAAGGGTTTATTTGTTACTTCATATATATATTTTCAGTGGTTCTCAACCTTCCTAATGACGCGACCCTTTAATACAGTTCCTCATGTTGTGGTGACCCCCAATTTCATTGTTAAAAATTGAACATAATTAAAGCATAGTGATTAAACACAATGAATCGTAATGTAAATATCTGATATGCAGGATGTATTTTCATTGTTACAAATTGAACATAATTAAAGCATAGTGATTAATCACAAAAACAATATGTAATTATATATGTGTTTTCCAATGGTCTTAGGCGACCCCTGTGAAAGGGTTGTTCACCCCCCAAAGGGGTCATGACCCACAGGTTGAGAACTGCTGATTTAGTTTCTATTAATAAATACAAGACTTTAAATGTATTGAGACAATTTCTGTTAGAAAGTTTTCATTGTGTAAGGCCACCTCCTTTAATTACAAAGATGAAGAGAGTAAAGACAACAAATAAATGACATCAGTCTTTGTTTATACCCAGATGACATATGTGACATGCATGCTATAACAACTCTTTCTACATCCTGGCAGGCATAATTAATCAATCATGATACTCTTTACCTCAAAACCAGGACCCACGCTTAGAATCCTCCTCAACAGAGCATTGCCAGGTGCACCACCAATTAAAGTCCACACCTGAAACTAAAACCTCGTTGCCATTCCCTTCTCTTACTGGTGCTGAGTAAATAATAGGTGGTTAGTCTACAGATGATAAAACATAAAAGACCAAAGATTATTGCTATTGTTTAAACCTATTCGCTTTTCACAGGGGTGAATAGCTGGTTTTAGGCCCAATCAATCTAACAAATAGGAGTGTCAGTCACTATGGTAACCATATCAAGTCACTGACCTCCAGCCCATCAGTGTAGTCCTGCTTCCTGCCATGCGAGCTTGAGGCCAGCCAACTTACAGAACCGTCTGATGGCTACTTGGACTCAGGTCAGTGGTATAGACCACAAAGGGGTTACACACAGAGGGACAGGAAATAGTCTGACCCATATCTTAGGGCTGCCTGGAAAAGGCAGCAGAAACCAAAGAGGAAAGACAAGAAGCAAATGGTGGGTTGCAAATCTAATAGTCAGGGTTGAGGTAACAGCACAGTCGGGATTGCAGGGTTAACCCTGTGCACTGGGACAGCAGGCAGAAGCCTCCCAGAAGCTGCTGGGACACCACTTCCTGCCTGGAGATCTCGGTGCATGTGCACGTGTGCCCATAGTAACACCAGCCCCTGAGCTCCCTGCAGCACTGTTTGCAGGGCGCTTTCCCTTCAGGGATTTCCTTTGATCCCCTCCCACCTCAGTCATCATAGGCAGGCGGGGCAGGCATTGTTATCTCCCATTTTACAACTGAAAGGAAGCTCCTTTATCCAAAATCACACAGCTGTCCAAGCCTAAAGTTACTTTCATCTGAAATATCCCCCAAAAGTGTCAGAAGCTGGATCTTTTGAATTATTTCCCATTCGAATTTTCAGATAATTGTGCCAAACCCGCTCCATGTGCATGTTACAGAGGCGTTTGCAGTTGAATGGTTAACCAGTTGAGGGTTACAGACAGGATTCTGAATCGTTTGATGATGGGCATGCCCTTCTGGGCCCTCAGTCATTGAAAGAGACTTTCTGTTCATTTCTCTAACAGCTGGTGACCCTGTTGCAGATGTGGGTTGTCCCTTTGTATTTCACAATAAAACTTTACTGGTGGCGGTTTCTGTCCATGTGGGGAATGTTCTCAGTTATCACCAGTTACATCCTCTTCAGAGCTACGCGAAAGCCCCTCTCCGGGAGAACACCCCGGTAGGTATTCTACTTGTTTCTTCTCCGCCAGGCCCTTTATTGTAAACACTAAAAAGTATATTTAATTTCCATTTTCCTGGAAGGGGGGCAAGGGGGAGAGGATGTTATGCTTTTTTTTTTTGTCTTCAGTAACAAAACTGTTTGGAGATTAGATTAGCCATACCACCGTCAGTTCACATTCATTATTTAATGGTGATTCAGACATGCCTGTAAAATTTATTACTTTAGCTATTAAGTAGTGAAGGCCAGGAGAAAGAGAAGTGAAACTGTTTTTTCTTTATTTTTAACTCAGCATTTTGTTTATTCCACTATAAGTTGTCACACACATTTTATAACAGAGCAAGAGTTAGAAGTCCGTATTTTTAACAACTCTGCATGAGGTTTATATCATAAGAAATGATTTATTACTCTCATAACAAATGAGGCTTTAATGACCATTGTAATGACCATTGTCAACCTCTGGACATTTATATAATTTCATCACATTATTCACATCTTTCCAAAGTGCTTATAATGTGCCCACAAGCTTGCTCTCCCTCTCCTTGTTCTTTAGATAAGATCTGAACCCAATTCCAGCTAAAACTGAAATAGAAGAAAGAGAAAATAAGTAAAGTGTTTAATGGTAATAAGACAATGCCAAATGTTGATCTTTATCGGAAAATAAGTCATAAACGCCGGTAAAATATTTTTGATTATTTAGCCATTCAGATGTTTGTGTTTAATCCTCTAAAAAAGTGGGAGAGACAAAATCAGCTTTTCCTTCTAGTATGGAGAAGGAAAAATATGCAGTAAGAGAAATTAGATCAATACATGTAATGATAAAGACTGAAATTCAAATAAATGAATTTAGGCTTCTGAGTACTTACACTTAATCCCACGTTGGGAAGTGCTTGGGGTGGTGTTAGGAGACCTTCTATACTGGCCAGTTTGAGGTCTTAGTCTTTGTAAGGACCTGGTTCCCTCAAAAGCAAATGGACAGCTGGGACCCTTCCTTCCTACAGAATGTTGTCAGTTATTTAAGACTTGCGATGCGATCTAAGTTTGAAATGTACTTCTTTTCATCCCCTGGATATAATGGATATTGCATTTCAATGAAAGCAGTTCTCTTTTCCAATGCACCATGCATTCCCCTGGTGAAACGCAGTCCTGTGCACATCAGCTCATTCAACGCCGAACTTCACTCCAGGAAATACCAAGTGCTGCCTTGTTACCCCCATGGCTCCTATAGCTCAGACGGCCGGGGTCCCACGCCCTCTGCTTCTTGTGCCCACAGTGCATCCCTGTCCGCTTCTTCCTGCCCGCGGAGCTCTGAGCCCTGCAATAGTCTGAGGGCCAAGCCACTCCACTCACATGTGAAGCAGACCCAGCTGCCGCTTGGAGAGAAACAATGGGACAGGCTAATTAGGCCCCTTCTCTTTTAGAAAAGCAGGCAGGATAAAGAAACTCATTGAGTAGAGGTTGTGGCCCTAAGGATCTTTATGGATCTTTGCTTAGTCATCACATTATAGCAAATGTGCATGGTGCGGAAGGCAAACCCAGAGGAGTGGTCTCCGGCGCCAACGCAGTTTAAAAACCGGCTGTTCCTCCCCGAGAGCACACCAAGCCCCTGTGAGGGGCAGAGTCACAGATGAGAAGTGGGTTTCGTCTCTACTACGGTCGGGTTGTCTGTCAAGCAATGTTCAGGCTCAAAAATAGGCCACAGAGAGCTTGGCCTGATCCCATTAAGTGTTTTTGTGGGCACTGCTCTGAAGCCCTACCCCAGTTTCCGTCCTGGCTTATCTGTAATCAAATTAACAAGGAATGCCGAAACCGGTTTGGCTCAGTGGATAGAGCCTCGGCCTGCGGACTGAAGGGTCCCGGGTTCGATTCCAGTCAGGGGCATGTACCTTGCTTGCGGGCACATCCCTAGTGGGGGATGTGCGGGAGGCGGCTGATCGATGTTTCTCTCTCATCGATGTTTCTGACTATCTCTCTCCCTTCCTCTCTGTGGAAAATCAATAAAATATATTTAAAAAAAAATTAACAAGGAAGTTCTGGACTCTGGGAACCTGTACCCCTAAAAAGGAGGAAAATTTAGGGGGTGATATTTGGAAAAGCTAATACATCCCTAACAATAATATGACACATTAGGCATTTAATGTACCAAGTCTTTGAAACATGAATACATTATCTCACACAACCTTCAGAACTATTTTAGGAGCTGGTATCGTCACCCTCCCTTTATAAGTGAGCGGTCATAGGGAGAAATGCGGAGTAGGGTGGCCAGGTTCCCCCAGGTAGTAAGTGGCAGAGCCCAGAAACAACCCAAAGACGCCGGCCGGAATGCCAAGCCCCTGCTCCCAACAGCAGGCGGTAGCTCAATTCCATCAACAAACTGCTTTGCACAGAGAAACCCTGCATTTACAGAAGTTGTTAAAACACCTGTGGTGCTGGCACCACCTTGAGAGGGGCCCTTCAGGTAGAGAGAGGATGTGTGGAGTTCAAGGAGCCCCACTCTGGTGCACGCTGGTGTTTTGGGGTGAAGAGGGAGCTCCTCTCGAGGTTGGCCACTTTTCCCATCATCACCCCTTTAGCAACACAAACTTCCACCTTGGTCTGGCTGCACTAAGCAAAGATTCAAACTGTTCAGCACTGGCAAAGCAAAAGGACCAACCCCGCGGCCCAGGAGTCGCTCTGGCCCCCAAGCCGCTCTAGCCCCATAGTGATGACACAGCCTCACGGTGACTGGAGTCACCTCCTGCAAGTTTCCCGCTCCTCCTTGTAACTCCGCATTGCTGAGGCCTCCCTCAGGCAGGATTATACCTGGAGGAGGAGGTGTGCTACCCCCTCTCCCCCCAACTCTTGACTGCCCTTGTATATGAGTTGCTTGAAATGAGGAAAGCATTTCACCATAGAAATTATGTAAACGACAATTCATTTCTCCTGTTAGCCCACAACCCCCACTTAAAACACGTTTCAGAAAGTCCCTTCTGACTGGAACTCAATGGAGTGGGGTACCTTTTAAAATAACATCAAAACATTACATAAAACCAACTGGCATGGCTCAGTGGTTGAGCATCAACCTATGAACCAGGAGGTCATGGTTTGATTCCCAGTCAGGGTTACAGGCTCAATCCCTAGTGTGGGGCGAGCAGGAAGCAGCTGATCAATGATTCTCTCTCATCATTGATATTTCCATCTCTCCCTCTCTGAAATCAATATATATATTTCAAAACCACTACATCAGTAATATCACAGAACTAAAGCGTTTGATGCAATGGCTCCAACAGGAAGGAAGCCAGGGGAGGTGGGAGAGTTGAGGACAGGGCTCCAGGGGTTGGAGGTGAGAGGGTGGGGTCAGGTTTCTGGAGTGAGACTCTAAATGAAGTTTGGTGTAGACGGCAGGAGAGGGGCTTCAGGAGGATGAGGAAAGAAAGGACTGAGAGGCAAGCAGGGCCTCCCGCCATTGTTCGCCCTTGAGAGCATCAGTCCAGCCACCCCTATTGTCTCTGGGCACCAAAGGTAGCCTCCCAGCTCGCGGCTCCTCCTTCCACCACCTCTTCCTGTGTCAGGGCTGGAGTAGGGGGGACTTGTGCTGTCGCACACCAGGAATGGAACTGGGTGCCAGCCTCCTCCCACATCCTCCCAGGCACGAAGCAGCCGTGTGGCCCATTGCATAGCTTTTTCTAAGGGTTTTACTGCCAGGGATGAGGGGAACGAACAGGGTACAGGGTTCCCTTCTAGATCACCTCCACTCCACCCTCCATCCCCACCCTCTCACTTCCCCACCGAGGCCCTGTGGGAAGAAGGAAAGGCCTTAAGAGAGGTCATGGTCAGGGCATCCAAGGAGCAGAAAAAAACAAGGCTGAAGCACTCTTGCAAGTTCATCCCAGGGCTAGGGGAGGGGCTCTTTGATGGAAACGAGGTGGGATGAGGACTGAGGTTGTTTGCTCTGGGGCAGGGGGCAGCAGGAGGAGCAGGAGGAAGAGTAATCCTGGAGGAGGTGCTGTCTCCTCTTGACTTCTCCCAACTTTGCTTGTCCCTCCAAGGTACTCCTGCCACAAGCACTCTAAGCTAACTAACCCTGGAGCCAAATGGGAAAAGGAGGGAAGGAGGAGGCAGGGTCCCAGGTAGAGTAACCATCCCTGAAGGCCATTTTTACTTGAGGAAGATGGGTAAACTACAATGAATTTATATATGCATATACATAGAAACACATGTACATGGTAGCTGATATAATATACTTAAGTTCTTTGTATTACATAATAAATAAAATTTTAGAAACTCAAAACTGACTTATGACAATGTTTGAAAAAGATGGAATACTTTACCATATATCATGCTCTGTGTTTTGCCCCATTTTTCACTCCACAGATTGGTCTACAAATGGTTTCTTCTCATCTATAAACTCAGCTACACATTTGGTGTTGTGGGTTATTTGGCTATCATATTTTCATTGAGTGGACTTCATTTATTTTTCAAGTAAGTATCTCCAACGAAGACATTAATATCTCCAAGCACTTGCTTGGAACATTCATCTGGTCAAGTTCTCTGTATCTATATCTTGTTTATTTGCCTTTTTAAAAAAACATCCCTCCTTACTCCACCTAGAAAAGAACATTGCAAAGGAAGTTGTACAGCTTAATGATCCATGTAAATTATTGAGAAGATACCAATGCATGTAACAACTTTTATGACAAATGGATATTTTTCACTTTCTTTTTATTGATTGATTTTAAATCCTCACCCAAAGAGTGAGGATATTTTTTCCATTTGATTTTAAATAAAGTGGAAGGGATTGAGATGGGAAAAGGGAGGGAGGGAGGGAGAGAGAGAGGAGAGAGAGAGAGAGAGAGAGAGAGAGAGAGAGAGAGAGAGAGAAAGAGAGAAGAGAGAGAGAGAGAATCATTGATGTAAAAGAGACACATTTATTGGTTGCCTGGAACCTGCAACCCTGTTATGTGCCCGTGACTGGGTATTGAACCCAAGATCCTTCAGTCCAAGGACCAATGCTCTACCCACTTAGCAACACTGGCCAGGGTTCAATCTATATTTTCATTGGACGGTACAGCTCTGGAATTTTGTTTCTAGTACCCATGAAATCCCTTTTTCTGGGGACAGTTGGAAAAGGAGGAAACTAAGTGCTTAGACATTGAAAGGGAAGTAATGAGATAACAGAGCAAGAAATTCTTGGGGGAAATAAAGGAAATCGGGGTCATTGTATCTATGACTCAGACCAAGTTCCCATTAGGGAGAGGGTGGCTGAGATGTGCTGTGGAGAAGGCCCTCGCCGAGGAGCTGAGGCTGTGTTATCAACCTGTGTTCAGGAAAGGGGGTTTCAGTCACACCACGTAGCTATGGACACCAGCTCACACAGAAACTCGCCAGATGCCTCTCACATCGAAGTTACTCTGTGGCCATAATAGAAATTGAAAGGCAGAGATTAGCAACCCTTAACTCATAAAATAAGGAGGCGATGGGAGAGAGCGCCAGCCCTGGTGGAAGGGACGCTTCCTATGGCAACAGCGCAATCCGATTTCATAAGCACTTCGTGAAGCTGTCCGAACAGGAGCTCCTACCACTTTCTAGCCGGAAAGGGATAGAAAGTAACTGTACAGATCTGTTATTGCTAGTTTAAGACAGAGGAAGACACTGATTTCTTTCTTTAGCGTACTGTCTATATTACTTTCTTTGAATGAATGCAAAAATACTGTAAGGGCTTTTATTAAGTCACTTGAAACTATGTTGTCCCAAGGCTATATTATCTCATAAGATTTTAAGATCCTTAACCATGACTTCTCCTGCAACAAGGCATAGCAAGGCCTTAACCCTTCAGGTTGGGAAGGAATTATTTTTTCCCTCTGAAGTGTTGTTGATTATCATTGCACTGAGATCCTCTTCTGTGGAGCCATGAATTTGTTACTATACTTTTTATCAACACCTGCTCCCTTGGACTTGGAGGGAAGATAATCTTTACTCCTCCCACATTCCTAGTTGTAACGTTACCCAGGCAAATACTATGCAGAAGTAAAACAGAAGGATCTCTTACCCTTTGAGACAGCATGGGGGGAACTAGAGAGTATTATGCTAAATGAAATAAACCAGTCAGAGAAAGACTGGTATCACATGATCTCACTTTAGATCTTTATATGTGAAATCTTAAGAACAAAATAAACTGAACAAAATAGATCCAGAGACATAAAAGCATGGAACATACTGTCAAATCTCAGAGGGAAGGCAGGGGTGGGTGGGTGGGTAGGAAGAGATTAACCAAAGAACTTGTATACATACATGCATAACTCATGGACACAGACTATAGTGTAGTGAGGGCCTGGGTGGGGGTTGGGGGGCTAGAAGGGGTAAATAAAGGAT
>NW_005871049.1:21337050-21430680 GCF_000147115.1 Myotis lucifugus | reverse complement strand
CAGCAGTCGGACATCCCTCTGTCCAGCCTGCACCCTCTCCAATCTGGGACATCCCTCTCACAATCCAGGACTGCTGGCTCCCAACCGCTCACCTGCCTGCCAGCCTGATCACCCCCTAACCACTCCCCTGCCAGCCTGATCAATGCCTAACTGCTCCCCTGCCGGCCCGAATGCCCCCAACTGCCCTCCCCTGCTGGCCTGGTCCCCCCAACTGCCCTCCCTTGCCAGCCCGGTCACCCCCAACTGCCCTCCCCTGCTGGCAATCTTGTGGCTGTGGGCACTGCCATCTTTGAGGGCCAGGCAGTCAATTAGCATATTCCCACCTTATTGGCTGTGGGCGCTGCCATCTTTGTGACAGTGTGAGGGTCAATTAGCATATTACCTCTTTATTAGATAGGACATACATACATACATACCCAGGCAAATCTTGAAAGGATGAAGCTGCCACCTGTGTTGGAATTCCCAAGTCACATCACCAAAGATCTGTACCCTCTAAGTCTACAAACTCTCTACCTTTACATTTCCATCTCAGATTAACAGAGCCTAAAAACACCCAGAAGAAGGTTCCTGAGACAGACTACCCAACTCCTCTTCACTGCCTTCCCGATTCCATCAGACCCACCCAGGCCCACTGCTAATATTGAGACTGTTGATAGATATAACAAAACAAATATGCAATGATTAAGATTTAGAAATTAAATTAGAGACTAATTTTTTACTTTTTTAAAAAAGAGATCTTTCTCTTTAAAAAGAAAGGGGGTTCTAATAGAGAATCCTATTGTATTTGAAATATAATCCAACTTGCAAAAATTTTTTGACTAATACCTGACAACTATGGCATAGTTGCAAAAGGTCTCAAAACTTGAGGTTGATTCTTGACTCCATCTCAAATATTTTCAGGTCAGATCAAGTATTTGAAAGCATTCTGTAAAGTCTGAGGTCTAAAGCATGGATTCTCAACCCTAGCTGTGTTATAGTTGTTATCTACGTAGCTCCTAAAAAGCACTTCTGTGCAGATCCCACCCAAGGCCACTTAAATTAGAGCCCTTGAAGAGGGCTCACGTATCAGTCTAGTTTTAAATCTCCCCAGGTGATCCTCATCTATATTTAGGGCTGAAACTGTTAAAGAGGTTTGGAATATTACCTGCCCAATGGGATGCCTGGGGTCCAGAGAGCTTCCAAAAATATTGCACAGGCCTCATCCCCAGAAAGTGTGATGTAATTGCTGCCCAGGTCCTTATATGCTCAGCCCAGCTTGAGAACCATTGGTTAGAATCAGCGTGTCTAAGGACTGCGATCTTAAGAAACATTTAAAGACTCTCAAGAATTACTTTCTCCACTTAGCACTGAGTGGTAAAACTTTAGGGAAATTTAGAGAACTTAAAATTTTTTCATTAACAAAAAGGCAAACTACAATCAATGAAAAAAAAATACCCCCCAGTTTCTATTAGACACTGTGGCAGGAAATATTCTCCTGGCTGCAGCACTCCCATTGCCCCCAAAGGCCACATTCTTATTTTCTTGTCCTGTTGTTTTCAATAGAATCAAGGCTAGAGATGCCATGGATTTTGGCATTGTGTCTCTGTTCTATGGCCTCTACTATGGCATAATGGGGAGAGACTTTGCAGAGATCTGCTCGGATTACATGGCTTCTACTATAGGGGTAAGTGTTGCTTTTATGATTTGTACATGGAGAAACGGTCTCATCTGACACCATATTTGCATCCATTTTCAGAAATCAATAAATCTTTCTTAGTTCTCTCAACCCAATTGCTCCTTGGATTCTCCTTGCAGCAAAATCGTCTTTGCTAATTAATTAGAAAATACATTTTTCATTGATATAAAGTGGTTAGGAAATAAGGCATCTTTTAAAATATACCAATTATTTGGAAGTAACCATATCTAGCATACTCCAATTGCCATCATTTAAAAGATTAAAAATTCAACAATATCAAAAACCCGTTATTTCTGCCTACTACAAATAAAAGTCATATCTGATGCAACTAAAACACTTTAGAATAAACCATTGCCTCGGGGTAATACTCATCATAAAGATCAGTTATTATTGTATAGCATTTGAAGAAGTAAACAATATAAAAAGTGTGTTAAATGTAATTCTGACTGTATGTTGTTCCCTGGAATTTAAAAAAAATCCTTAATAGTTTAACTCTCTTAAAAATAAAACTCAGAATGGACATACTTGCTGGTTGGATGGATTTCAGAGTCAGATAGTAGGAGCATTTATCTGTGCCTGACACATGCACATCTCTTAAACATAAACCAAAGCCTGCAGGGCTGACCCAGTGGTTTCAGGAATTCTCAGCCATGTCTCTTGGTACACGGCCAGATCTGAAATGGAAAATCTAGTGTGAGGGCAAGAATGAACTTCTGAACTGTTCTCTCTCCCCATTTATGGGGCAGGACTAAGTGGACGTTATCTTGATTTCCTTTCCACCCATCTCCATAGGCTCTATCTTACCCTTTTCCTTGAGCGTGGAATCCAACTTCTGTGGTGAAATGCTGGAACAAGATTACCTTTTGGGATTCCTCTGCCATGTGTCATCTGTGGGCCAACTGCCTTTCTTATAAGGTTTAAAGTCAACAAAGGAGGAAGCATTTTCACTCCCAGTTCCTCCAACAAAAACCAGAAACCATACCCCTTTAAAAATACCCAGGGCCTCTTGTGCTTGCTGATGGGCAAGAGAGGAAAAGAAGAGTTGTATGCCCCTCTTGTCCAGTGGGTCAGGAAGAAAAGATTTAACCTAGCAAGGCAACCAAGTCTTGAAGCACCAACTTTCTGGAGACTTCTCACCTGATCACACCTATTTTCTGTCATCTTCACTTCAGGTCACCAAATACATAAACGCACTGCCTCAAGCCATTGGGATAACCCCCAGTGACTTGAATTGATGGTGTATGCATGTGTGTGTCTCTGTGTGTGTTTACAGGCACTACAATTACATGAGGATTAAAAAATATAGAGATGCCTGGATTTACTCCAGAGTTATGAGCTTAAAAGCTTCCTGTGTGATTCTGAGCTACATCCCTGAATAGAAACTGTTCCTCTTGAAGGATTCCTCTGTCGGAAGATTAGAGTGGAGATTATACTTAGCAATGTACTTTGGGTCTATTTGGGGTTCCGTGGGTTTTTGTCTGGAAACCTCACACCGACTAGCATCGTTCCCATGGGAAAAAGTGTTTCAAGTTCTAAACCAACGAGGAAGCAGTAAAGACTCCCTGTCCCAAAGCCTGGCAGTGTCTTCCCTGTGTTCAGAGAATAGTCTGTGCTCTCCTGTTCAACAACGCTCTGTGCCTTTCTCCCAACAGTTCTACAGCGACAGTGGGATGCCCACAAGGAGCTTGTCAGACAGCATCTGTGCCATCTGTGGACAAAAAATCATTGTGGAGCTCGATGAAGAAGGGCTCATTGAAAACACTTACCAGCTTTCCTGCAATCACGTGTATCCTTTTCACGGGAAACCATTTGGTCTTCGTGAAGCAATACTGGGAGGCAAATTTCAAATAATCTGTGTTGGGTATGGGAGATGGCAAGTCAGGTAAGACTATCTCCTCACCTACCCGCCTTCCTCTCCTCCTCCTATCCCCATCTCCCCTGCTTTGCTTAGTTCTCAGGCCTTTATCCTTCTGCCCATCTTTCTTCTTGAGACTTTCTGATCATCCCTGCTGAATAATGAACTGCTAATTTAAGGTGAACCTTCTGCTCTAGTTAGTTCCTTTTTAAAAAGGAATCTTAGTGCCACAGGGACAGGAAGGCTCAGCATCTGTATAGGATGCTGGCTGGACCGTTGGTGAAGCCATAGTGAACAGGTAGCCAAGAAGGACCAGGGAAAGAAGGGGGTTAAGGGGTGAGGAAAAGAGTGAAGTTTTAGGTGCAGGGAGGAACTCGGGACTATGCGGGTGGAGCCCCATGTCTGAATCTCACAGGACCAAGAACAACAAGGTGTGTTTTGCTTTGTCATCCTAGGAAACTGCTTGTGTCACCGGTGGTAATGGGTGCAGGCAAATATCAGCTTTGGTCCTGCAAAGAGGATAATGCCACAGACAGCAGGACACTGTAGGTTACAAAAGGAGGAACCAAAATGTTAGCACCTTGGACCATTTGGCTCCTCTACCTATGAGTTCTGCCCCGAACAGCCATCTACTGGCTGAAGGGTCTTGGATGTTAAGGACCAGTCAAGCCCGGGCCTGGAGACCAGCATGCTCTGGGAACTCCAGTAACTACTGAGGAGAACCTTAATATGTGGAAAGACGGCCGAGATCAAGAGCCCTGAGTGAGGCAGCCTGTGCTGCCTATGCAGGTGTCTCTGGATAGCAAAGTTGTGCTTGTGCTGGCCAACAACCAGTATTTTAACTCTTTTCTAAGTACATAATACTTTACTTTATAGTGTAATATCAATTTTACAATATTACGATACACTCAGTTCAAAGCTCTGGCATTATGAGGCAGTTAAACCATCTGCCTCTTGCCTGCAAAGCCCACCTACTCAGTCAGTAAGACCCTAGATGTGCAGCGCTTATGACTCAATTCTCTTTAATCCAGAGAGATTACAATTATACAGTCCTGAGAGTAAAACACTGGATCAGATGCATTTGAAATGTAATAGGAACCTTTGCTCCAACATTTAAGCCTTAACATGTTAAGGTAAGAAACAAAGATATCCCAAATGGAATTCAATGTTGGTTTTTCAGTGGGATAACTTTCCTAAAAAACTATCATTCTTAATGGAAATTTTCCAAGTCTGGCTCTAGTTTTAAATATGTCTTACTTTTCAAATGTTGGAACAGAGCCCCTGCTGCCTTTTGCAAGTGGAAATATTTTCTCTCTCCACCATTAAAAGCCCTTGGGAATCATTGTACATGTGTGCATACGTAATCCAAAATGCAGTTATCTTTAAATTTGCTTTGCAGGGAGTGTTATTAATGGCCCATTTTAGCATGAGTCATATTAGCCAGAAGCAGGCAAACATGAGTCCTACTAACAAGGCAGGGGCAGAGATCTGGGTCTTGCTCTGGAGCAAAGAAGCGTGGAGATTCTGGAGATGAAAGAGGATATTAAAGAGGAGGTGGACTTTTCAATGCTGGCTCCAGCCCTTTCAAATAAAGGGCCAAATG
The DNA here is from genome assembly GCF_000147115.1 of Myotis lucifugus. Taxonomy (NCBI): domain Eukaryota; kingdom Metazoa; phylum Chordata; class Mammalia; order Chiroptera; family Vespertilionidae; genus Myotis; species Myotis lucifugus. Next base: position 21,425,547 of record NW_005871049.1, on the reverse strand, counting down.
GGTTTTGCTTCAAATCTTTGTTATATAATACACCACTTTATCTTCACCCAAGCATGTTGCAAAAGTGACCCCAATCCCAAGAATATAAAATAGTGGAAACTCTTAGTTGCACACAGATCTAATATTGAGGAGTTATTCGCACGGCCTTGATTGTCTATACCTCCACGACCCTCCATTTGTCAGGGCAGGGCCTTCTCTATCATTGCTGTTCACATGGATGTGTGGTAGGCCAGGCAGTAAATCATGAGATCTTGATCTAGAAAGCCACCTTAAGATCAATGACCATAGAAATAAATGAATCAATAGGATGGGTCTCATTGTAGGTCATCATCCTACTCAAATCAACAATGTTGTGGAACCTGGGAAAATGTATTTGCAAAGGCAATTGGCTTTGAGCGTTTCATTCAAATATTCATGCAATGCATAGGCACTTAGGCTCTGCCTAAGGTGCTGAGGACAGAGATGAATGAGATGTGGCATATGGTCCAGAAGAGCCATGTAAGCAGGCAGTCACGATACAGTGTGACACATGGTGCTGTGGGAAGCATAGGGTTCACTCTCAACTTTGGAGGCAAAGGGCCAGACTTTCTAGATAAGGGGATGTATACAAATAAATGCCTAGATTTATATTTTATTAAAAGCAACCAGCTCCTTATCAGTAATAAAAAAGATAAGAAACTAATAGAAAGATTATAAGTTTATGACCACGTAACTTAAATCCATCTAAGTGCCTAAGACAAGTCTGATCACATATAGGTAGTGAGTAATGCACAAGAGTAGAATAGTGGAATGCTATGGGAAATGCATGAGAAAGGCACAGTAAGCTGGGCAGAGAAATAAAATGATGCATTTACATAAGATATTACCATAGAAAAGCATTTTCACATTCTTAATCTAATTTAATTCTTGTGAGGATAAAGTGAGGCCCAGAAGCTCGGTAACTCCTCAGGGCCATAAAGCTACTGCAGCTCTGACTCCAAGCTCAGTCCTGGGGGTTCCACTGTCCTGCAGGATCTCCCTCAAAAAGTGACGCGCGCAATCAGGCCATGACTGACAGCCATTCTCTCACCCTCCACTCCTCCACCCCACAGATGGAATCATTTCCAGCATGTCCTCTCAAAGCAAACCTTGCCTTTCACATCTAGAAGCTTCCCTAACAAGATGCCCAAGCTTTCATGAATTCTGCATCCGAGGTTGGTGTATTGTTGGTAAAAAGCAGACCTGCCCTTACTGCAAAGAGAAGGTTGATTTGAAGAGGATGATCAGTAACCCGTATCCTTTTAAAACATAAGTTATGAAATGTTATCTTAAATGTTTCTGGCGATGCATTCCTCCGTCTAAACTTTCATTATCTTCATTGTAGTCACAACAGAAAACTCTCTTTTTTTCCAAAACGCCTACCTCATCAAAACCACTTACTGGTCTCTTTTCTCCTCTATGTCTGCTACTATTCTGGTTAGGAACTGAAGTGCCAAAAGAGACATACTCTACTCTTTATATTCCATATGTTCCGGCATAAGGGCTTTAGCAGAAATGTGATGGGACATTGCAAAAGATAGGTAAGTATACGGAAAGACAGAGAGAGAGAGAGAGAGAGAGAGAGAGAGAGAGAGAGAGAGAGAGAGAGAAACAGATAGCTTGGAATTTTAATTTTAAAAGCCCTTGTTCCCTGCCTCTCACCAACCCTAAATGCACTTTTAACAACGACTGCTCCCTCCCCCAATCTCCATACATGATTTTTATAGCATTGGTTATCATAATTATTTCTAATACACCTAATTTCTAGTAATAAAAGTTGATACCGCAATCCCAACTATAAAACAAGAGTAAATGCAAGGGTCAAATACTGAAAGAAAGAGGAAGAGGGGAATGGCAGCATTGGAAGCCAATGCTATAAAAATCATGTATGGAGTTTTTAAATGAGCACATAGAACTATGAAAGGAAATGTGCACTCATGCCATTGCTTATATTTGCAAATGATACTTTTAAATATTTCTGCTATTTGGCCATATACAGAACAACCTCCTTAACTGAGATTTAGCTGGGAGCGCACACATATTTTATATGGACAAATCCTGGATTGGCTTCGTTATTTGGTAGCCTGGCAACCCATGGTGATAGGAGTAGTTCAAGGCATTAACTACTCACTAGGGCTGGAATGATACAGGAAGCAAGGTGTTGCATGTTGAAATGTTTTCAAGTCCTTGATTCTACATTTACTATTGATAATCATTTTTTTAATTTTAGAGATGATTCCGAGAGTTTAGAGAACTGAATAAAATTTGGTGGTCTACCTAAGGCAATTTGTCTATGTGGACAGAATTTAAAGAACTGAGCAACGAAATAAACCAACAAAGCACACTCTGCATCTTTCCCATTACGATTGTTTTCTGATCCACACATGCGACGCGTGTATTACAAACACCCCAAGGACATCCCTCCTCTGATTTGGCTGGTAATGATCTCATCTGTTGAGTGTTTCAGAGGTTTGCAAAGCACTTCTCACACAGACCATTTAGTGATAACTAATACCTTCTGCTCAATTCAGCATCTTCAAAGAAGCCGGCAGAGTTGTGAAGTAATCTGCGGTGGAAGGATAAGGCCTTTTCTACTCTTCGTGCTTGTGACCACTTGGCCACTTTGGCACCACTAAACCCTCCCATAGAGACAATTACTCCTGAAACCTCAAGACTAGGTGCCACAGTGGGCCAGAGCTATGCCAGGTTTCCTGAGTCTGCCAAATGCACGCAGCCCACCCAGGGGCTGCACTGAAGTGGAGAGAATCACTCTCAATCTTTTGTGCAACTCTGTGTACACACACACACACACACACACACACACACACACACACACTCTGTTGCCATACTCTGCTTCTATTTTCTTCATAGCAATTATCCATACCTGCAATCATATCATAAATTTGTTTATTGTTTCTCTTTCCCTCCATGAAGGCAGAGAATTTCATCTGTTTGTTTTTTCCCTACTGTATCTCCAGCACTTCGAGCAGTGCCTGGTATGTAATAGGCACTCTATAAATATTTATTGAAAGAATAAAATAATCCATTTGCAGGAGGGAACAAAATTAACAGAATAGCAAAGACCAGTCAGAAAGAATTAACCCATGAATGATATGTCAGACTCCCCCAAATTAATTCATTTTAAATTACTGGTCATTTGTTAAACAGCCAACACTGTATATGTAACACCAGACATCTACTCTGTAATATTTAAAGGTATTACATTCATAAGAAGTAGAAAAAAACACACCCACTGTCAAAAATATTGGCAATGTACTTAATGCTATGCAAAATTCCATCATAGTTTTAACAAAGAAGCACACTAGGATTTCTACCTGTTGGTAATTGGCCTTCGTGAAATTGCCCAGTGCTTCAGTGTTATGATTGGTTCAGCATCCAGATTACTAGAAGATTTAACTCTGGTTTATTTCTCTACTCAGCACACATTTTGGCAATTCAATACTTACTACATACCAGGGTTAAGGAGATAAAACAAGATTCTTGATTTTATAGTCTTGATTTTATTGACAAATAAAAGAGCTCATAGTTGGATAAAATACTAACTAAAAATTAGTTTTTCTTCTGGAAAAGGAGCCTTAAATTGACCTCTGGCCCTAGCCAGTTTGGCTCAGCGAATAGAGCGTCAGGCTGTGGACTGAAGTGTCCCAGGTTTGATTCCAGTCAACATGCCTGGGTTGCGGGTTCAATCCCCAGTAGGGGGCATGGAGGAGTTAGCCTATCAATGATTCTCTCTCATTGATGTTTCTATCTCTTTCTCCCTCTCCCTTCCTCTCTGAAATCAATAAAAATATATTTTTAAATATAAATAAAATAAATTGACCTCTGATGTATTTGCCACTTATCTTCAGTGGATGGGTGCATAAGGGTAGCTTTTAGAACAATTTAGAACCCTGGGCAAGTAAGCCAGTATGAATTTGCTTGGAATTCTGAATGACTCTCAGAGTTCAGAAATATGTTAGATAATAGCTAAACAATCTCAGGAAAAAAATAAAGTGCTATTTTTTAATGCAGTTTAAGTATTTATAATTGAATTTCAATTTTGTGAAGTTATATATGCACATATATAGAAAATAATACCATAACTAATAAATAATAATATAATAAACTCTGTGCTTTCCATATGAATAACTGTAGACCTATTTTGCCCACCACTGTTTATATATATATATATATATATATATATATATATATATATATAGAGAGAGAGAGAGAGAGAGAGAGAGAGAGAGAGAGAGATCCAGTGCATGAAATTTGTGCACAGGAAAGAGGGGGTGTCCCTCAGCCCAGCCTGCACCTTCTCAAATCTGGGACCCCTTGGGGGATGTCCGACTGCCGGGATTGGGCCTAAACTGGCAGTCAGACATCCCTCTCACAATCCAGGACCTCTGGCTCCTAACTGCCTCTGCCTGCCTGCTTGATCGCCCCTAACTGCTCCCCTGCCAGCCTGATCATCCCCAATTGCTCTCTCCTGCTGGCCTGATTGCCCCCAACTGCTTGCTCCCCTGCCTGCCTTATTGCCCCTAACTGCTTGCTCCCCTGCCTGCCTTATCGCCCCTAACCGTGTCTGCCTCGGTCCCCGCTACTGTGGCTTTGTCTGGAAGGAAGTCGGATGTCTGGAAGATGTCCAGTCAACCCAGTCTAATAAGCATATTACCCTTTTATTAGTATAGCTAGTACAGACCTATACACTACAGTTATCTGTGGTTATCTGAAGGTAAAAGGATAAAAGCTGATTCTTATTTTCTTTTATATAATTTTATCTCTTTTCCAAAATTTCTACAGTGAACATGTTTAACATTCACAATCAGAAAAATATTCTTTTTAAAATATTCCTTTAAATCTATCAATTAAGTATTAAGCTATTTTTCTATTGCTGTGCAAATTATTGCAATTCAATCTAACAGATCAAGTCCATGTTAAATGTATCTAGTTCTCATAATTAACATTGTGTTTAATGTAGGAAATAGAGAAGTAAAGCAAAAAGTCCATTATTGTGTTTGGTTTCTGCAGCACCTTCTCAAGTTTCCTTCTCCTGAACTTTTCCATGTTTTTCTTAGGCTGGCCACTGTTTCTGCCATAACACTCTCCTGGGAGTTTGTATGAGAGAGAGAAGTATTATGTGACTGTCCCAGGGACTATAGTCTGTTATATACTTAATGAACTTACTTCTTTGGGATATTTTTCTGTGAACAACAGGATCTCTTATATTCCTGCTAGTACCCTTAACAGAAAAATAACGATTTGTCAATCATAATACATAAGGAGATGAATTACTTTTTTGGAACATAACACCCAACATCTACTCCAGGAATCCCTGCCACCCCATGCAGCCACCTCATGTTTCTCATTCTCATGGCTTGGTCCTCTAGCCCTCCTCACCCCTCCAGAGGGAACAGTGACTTAGTGAACATTACTGTACATTAATATCTACATCAGGCCCTACGATCTCGATATTATTATCCCTACTTGAAGGGAAAATACTTTGGGTCAAGTTAAGTAACTTGCCCAAAGATACGTACCAACAAACCCAGGACTTTCTGACTCCAGAGCCCAATAAACCACACAAACCCAGTTCCTGCTGAGAACTGAGTGGGGGTCAAAGGAAGTTCACTTCCTTTCACATAAGAAGGTAGTTGTACCAAATCAGTAAATAGCATGAATTGCATTAAATTTAATGCGTTATTAACTCTACGTTATAAAAAGTAACACAGGGAAATATTATCTATCTTTCAAAATAATTGTGTGCCAAATATTTTTTCTCATTATGAGGAACCTAGAGGTTTATACTTGTTTAAAAATATATTTAGCTCACAGGTACTATTATAAATTTTCAGAAGGAAAAAAAGGAAGGCCTTTTTAGAATCAGAAACAAGACCTTTCAAAGAAGCAAAAAAGCACCACGATGCCAGGGAGACAAAAGCACCAGGACTAGAAGACGGGGCTGAGAGCCAGGGTCACTCGAGACAAATTAGAACTGCACCTATGCTTAGAGGCTAGAGGAAAAGGAGTCAGGATATGGGCAGCTTCTTTCAAATCCTTCTAAACTGAGTATTTTATTTACTTTTTTAGTTTGATTTTCAGTGCAAAATGTAATTTACTGTATCTTGTGTTGTGTACTCTCACTTAAGTAACTATGGCTAAAGAAACCTATCAACTACCCAGACAGACAGACCCAATTAACATGAAAATACATGCTTTTTTAGGTAATATGTATCCTGTAAAGTCTGATGGGGACACACAACTTATTTTCTAGAAATAGCAATATTGGGGCTGGGTGACCCTAACGTTTTGCCTTTTTGACCAGGAGAGCAGTCACACAAAGAGGAGACAGCTGAGTGGGATGGCCAACACCCTCTGTAGGCACGGATGAGTCCGCTAGCAGGGCTGACTACAGTCATTTGAAATCTTCTGTTCATCTGTGCAATTTCCTAATGAACTAAACTATTTGTTACAGATAATTCAGAAAACAATAATGGACTTAGATCCTGATTACCTCCCAGGATAAAGAAAAACCAAATCCCTTTTTTTTTTTTCCAATCGGCTAAGTAGTTTTTATAAAACAGCACTCTAGATAAAACTTGAACAGTTTTAGTAAGCAAATCCTCATGTGGTTTATATATACTTGTGTCAGAATGGACTTAGTTACAGCTAGTGATATAAAGATCACTACCAGCCTTGCCAGCCTGGCTCAGTGGTTGATTGTTGACCTATGAACCAGGAGGTCAAGGTTCAATTCCCAGTCAGGGCACATACCTGGGTTTCGGGCTCCATCCCCAGTTGGGGGGAGCGTGCAGGAGGCAGCCGATCAATGATTCTCTCTCATCATTGATGCTTCTATCTCTCCCTCTCCCTTCCTCTCTTAAATCAATAAAAATACATTTTAAAAAATAAAATAAAGACCACTACTAATCCAAGACTGGCCTTTAATGAAGGATCTTAGGACTTTATTGCAGTTCTCAAATTTAACCAGAACCCCTCCTGCTGGGTTTCATCAGTGGGCCACTCCAGGTAGGTCTTGGTGTTCATGATCTTGCGCAGCTTACAGAAACGCTGGGGAATGGCCTTCTTCTCCAGGGGCTCCAGCAGAACGAGAATGGCGGCATCGTTGTTCTCATCAAAGAGGCGAAAATGGGAGAAGTCCAGTTCGTACTTGCACCACTCGCTCTTCACAAAGTTCTCGGAAAGCACGAAGATGGTTTTGTGGCTCTTTTCGATGGAGTCAATGATGTTGTCAATAATCCATTTGCCAGGAACAAAGTCCCGCTTATGAAGACACAGCTTAAAGGGAGGGTTGAAGTGCTCCAGCTCCTGGACCATCAGGTTCTCCACCCAGTGGGAATCCTGCTCACTGTAAGACACAAAGGCGTCGTAACAGAGGTCCCTCTGGGGGGCTCGCTTGGGCTTCCTTTTGGCCTGGAGCCAGGCCCACATCATTTTCATGTACCACAGGCCATGGAAACGGTGGCACAGAACCCCAGCGAGCACGATCAGCAGGAAAAGGGCACAGCATACGGCAGACACCAGAGCCACCCTGTGGCACTCAGAAGCCGAGAGATGAGTGTCCTGCACCCGCTGGCCCCGCACATGGGATGGAGAATCACACAGGTAGTTTTCTGGCCAGTCGATCAGGACTTGGGCCAGTGCTGGCTGCCCCTGAGTGAAGGACAGGAATTCACAGGAACAGATGAAATTGTTGCTGCCGGCTTCCAAAGTCTTCAGTTTTCGAAAAGAATCAAGTTGCTCCTTAGAGAAAGTATTTATTGTATTTCTGCTGATTCTCATGACTAGTAACATGGGTAAGGAGGAAGCATCTGGTAGAGTCTTCAACTTATTTCCGGAAATATAAAGTTCTCTGAGTTGTGGCATCGTCAACGAAAACGAACTGAGGCTGTTGTTGCTAACATCTAAAATTTCCAGTTTCTGAGGAATGCATTCAGTTAAACTCTGTATTCTTGTACTGGATAAGTTCAAACATGTCATCTTTTCTGGCCACTGACAAGTTTTAGATATAGGATGGAAATTATTCCTACTGATATCAAGGTTAGTCAGATTTTTCAGAGTAAGCAAAGTTTCTCCGGTTTGTTCTAACGATCTCAAATGATTCTGCCTTAAAATTAAGGTTTGCAGGGAGGGCCAGGCATACTCACAGGCTGCGTTTTTCAACGAGTTTTCAACTATTAAGTTGCCACTGAGGTCCAAATATTCCAGTGATTTTAAGTTTTGCGAAAGTAAACAAGGAACTAGGAAAACCTTACTGTTTTCTATTGTGATTCTTTTAACTGTTCCAGTAAGTGAATATAAACTCCTCAGATCATAAAATGAGTAAAAATGTGGAATATACAACCTCCGTATTGTTAATGTCTCTATTTTACTGACATCTTTATTTGTGTCCATAGCAGGGTCAAAATCACCAACTCCATCAAGGGTGCAGCTATCAAACTCCACATCTAATATGTCAGAACCATAATTCAACAGTCTCACCATCTCATTAAAACTTTCATCCGTGATTTCCACATTTCTAAAGGTGAACTTTTTAATTGTCTTGGTTTCATTGGTGGATACTTTTGAAAAACGGAAAGTGCCCAAACGAGTATCTCTCAGTTCCAAATGTTCCAAGGAACTTACAAGATCTACAAAAATCTCCGGCAAGAAAGCAGGCTGCTTCATATGAAGGATCAGGTGGCTGATGTTCTGAATCACCTTCAAACTGTTTGGCCCATACTTCTGGAGATTGGAAGCATCAATCTCAAGTTCCTTAAGAACAGTCAGCCCAACAAAATCCTTTTCCTGAATTTCAGTGAAGTGGTAACTGTGTCCTACTTTTAGGATTCGCAAGTTGGTGAGATGAGAAAAAAGAGATGTTTTCCCGAGTGTTTTGTAAGGGTTTCCCAGTAAGTTTAAGAAGTTCAAGGAAGTCAGGGGCCTGAACCAGGAGGCTGATAAATTAGGTAAGAGATTATAGGATAAGTCCAAATGTTCCAGACTCCCCAGGGAGAAAAAGGAATCTTCCTCTATCGTGTCAATGTTATTGGATCCCAGCCTCAGAGCCTTGAGGTTCACACACATCCGCAGGTCACTGTTGCTGACATAGGCGATCTTGTTGTTGGACAGGTCGAGGCTCTTCACCGTTGCCATGAGCCCTGAGGGGATGGAGATTAAAGATCTGGAGTGGCCATCGCAGATCCCAGTGGGGTCACAAGTCAGAGAAGAAGCCTGATCAGGGGCCCCTTCCTTGAACAGGCTGATGACGGTCCCCAAGACCCACAGTGTCCACAAAGCATGTGGCATGGTCCTTGATTCAACCTACAAATAAAAGAGGCTCAAGTGAGTGATTGTGGTTGAGAGCATATTGTATACATTTACCATGCATTGAGCAACCTTGCTGAACTAACTTAGTAATTCCATAGTTTGTAGGTTTTAAAAAAACATTTTCCTATGTATACAATCATATCAGCAGCTAGGTGATGGTTTTATTTCCCTTTTCTAATCCTTATACCTTTATTTCATTACTGAATGTTGAATTTATCAAATTCTTTTTTTCTCCCTGTATCTATTGAGATAATAACATGAATTTCCTCTACCCTGGTGATTACATTAATCAATTTCAGTGTTAAGATAATTTTGCATTTTTAGAATAAACCCAAATTAGTCTGGATGTATTAAACTTTTATATATTTCTGAATTTTATTTACCAATATTTTGTTTAGAATCTCTGCATCTACATTCAGAAGTTAAATTACCCTATAAATTTTCTTTCCTTTAGAACTCAATAAGGCCACCTTCTGAGCCTGCAGTTTTTGTTGTTCTTGTTTGTTCGTTTATCTTGTTTTTGTGTGTGTGTGAAATACATTAAACTTATTTAACAGCTATGGAATTATTTAGATTTTCTTTTTCTTCTTCTGTCAGTTTTGGTACATTGTGTTTTTCAAGATTTTATTGTTGTTTTTAAATTTTCAAAGTTTCTGACAGTTACTTATAATGTCCTCTTATTATTTGTCTGCAGGACCTATAATGAATTCCCCTATTTTATTCCTTAGATGAGTTATTTGTGCCTGGTTTTTTGAAGTACCTTGCAATTTTGAATTATTTTATTGGCATTTTCAAAAAAACCAACTTCTCACTTTATAGATGCCCTATTTTCTATTTCATGAATTTTAGCCTTATATTACTGTTTCCTTACTTCTGCTTCCACTAGATTTTACTCTTCTTATTCTAATTTCTTGAGGAACATATTTGCTCATTAATTTTCAGCCATTCTTCATTTCTCATATATCCATTTAAGTTCATAAATTTTCACCTAAGCATTGGTTTAGCTGTATCCTCCATGTCTCATTCTCTTCTGTTCTTTCCATATTTTAGTCTTTTTCAAGTTCCAGTCTAGATATTTTCTTCTGAAAAAATTTTCTAGTTTATTATTCTTTCTTTGGCTGTGTTTAATCTACTGTTAAATCCATCCACTGCTTTTAACTTCTTTGGTCATTGCAATTTTCATCTTTATAATTTCTATTTGGTTCTTTTTCTCATCTGCTATGTTATTTTTTATAGTTTCTGATTCTCTGCCAAAACTTTCCGTATTGTCTTCTATCACTTTGAACACAGTAAGCATACTCCGGTGAGCTGCAGCACTTTTGACAGACAGCCTTGAAAGAAAGGGGTAAAGATTAAGGTTGGGGCAGTCATGGATGAGACCGCTAAGGCTGAACGATAGGAAAACAAATCCTCAGAGAGCTTGCAGCACAGCTTTGATTTGTCTGGATGGCTCAGACAGTCTTAATCTCTGAAAATGAATTAACATGATTTCTGGAATGCTAGTGCTCATGGATATCTGCAGAAGCAAAGGACGTTTTTCTAGAAGATAACATCATTTTAGGCCTCAAATGTCTGTCTACAAATTTTCAAAAGGAATTTTCAGTACACAATTAAAAAAACAACAACAATCCAGGTAATAAAGGAAGGAAGATAATAAATATGAAAAGAGCAGAAACATGAGACAATAGAAACTAACCCATAAAGACTATTGATTTAGTTTTGTTCCTATGTCTAAAATCAACAGGATCAAGATGAGACGGTTATTACTACTCGGTACTATATTTATTCCATTGTGTTTCTGGTTAATCTGTTATTGAAAAAATTCTCTCAGAAAAACTGTACTGGGCAACCAAAATTCTTTTATTTTTTTTCCACTTTGTAATACATAGCACAGATCTTAAGAAATATATATTCGTTTTTGGCTAAGAGTTAAGGTCAAACACATCTATTTTTAATTTTTCCTGGCCTTGTCCCTTTAAGATGTAAAATTTATAAGAACATAGATCTTGGGCTGTTTCATACAAATATTATATGGTACCTATAGCATGGTGAGTTTTCAACAATAATTTTTGATGATGCTAAACCTACAGTTAACACTACAGAACTTGACACTTAAGTTCAGAGTAACTTTTCTCTCCTTTTCGTTCCTCAATACATTGCAGCATGGGGCAGAGAACTCAATGGAAGACACTGAGGAAGGAAAAGGCAATAGCTAAAGTTAGACTGTAGGGAGTCATCTCTAAATGAGGGATGGGGGTCTGGACAAAGTATAAAAACCACCTGCTTGAAGAATTCAGAAAGCAGACAGGGTAGCAAGGAATTATTCGTCCAAGACCCAGGGGAGGATGGAAGTCTGAGAAGCCTGGCATTAGAGGCAAATTACGCTGCAGACATCTGCTGACCCAAATTAGGGAGGAACTTGAAACCCTGTGGCCCACAGTGAAACCACAACTAGATATCCACATTAGGGCTCGGGCTGTGATGCCTGGGTGAAGAAGGAGCGGAGAAGGGACTCGTGGCCCAATGCATGACAGAGAACTGAAAGTAGACTCTCCATAAGGGCAGGTGCAGGAAAAAGGCTTCTGATAATGTAAATATCTGATATGCAGGATGGTCTTAGGCGACCCCTGTGAAAGGGTCCTTCGACCGCCAAAGGGGTCGCCACCCACAGGTTGAGAACCGCTGCCTTAATTGAACGGGAATCTGAAAAAAAATCTCTGCCCTCTGACCCAGAGTCAACCTGCCATGTATGCTGGTATAGATCCAAATATTAAAAGATACAATAACTAAAACATTTTCAGAATTGAAGAGAAACAAATGCTCCCAAATTACAAATGCATATTGAATCCCAACAAAAAGACCAAAAAGAATTTCTCACCTAGCCCCAAAAATGATGGAATAGTATGTTCAAAGGCCTGAGAAAACACACCTGTCAACCTAGACATCTATGCCCATTTAAATGATCATTCAAAGGCAAAGATGAGATAGATATTTTCAGACATTCATCAACTAAAAGAGAATTGTTATCCAGAGACTCTCTTTGGTTAAAGTACCCCAAAACATATGTTCCTTAGCAATACGGAAAATGAACCTGGGAAGAGTAGGCTGCAAAAAGAAAACTTGAATTTTTAACAAATGCACTCAGAAAACTCAGATGTGGCTTCCCAGTATGAGGAAAAAGTAATGTACATTTTAACTAATAATGTGGGGAAAAACAATTTTGACAAGTCTACTATTTGGAAGGAGTAAATATAACTTGTATTTATCAAAAGATCTTTATGAGGAGGTCACACCCAAGATGCCATATACAATCACTAAAATCAAAACAAGATATTTAACCAGCCAAGCCAAATTGTTTGTTGTTGTTGTTATTGTTAATCCTCACTCCCTGAGGATATTTTTTCCATTGAATTTTAGAGAGAAAGGGAGGGAGGGAAAGAGGGAGGAGAGAAAGAATAAAACACTGATGTGAGAGAGACACATCAATTGGTTGCCTTCCCCACGTGCCCCCATAGGTGGGGATGGAACCTGCAACCCAGGTAAGTGCCCTAGATGGGAAATTGAACCAGAGACCCTTTGATGCATGGGCCAACGCCCTAACCACTGAGCAACACAGGCCAGGGAAGCCAAGCCAAATTCTTTTTTTTTTTAATGCAAAAAAATTAACTGTTAGCTTAGAAACTTCCAAAACATGCTATCGACTTCTGGCATTATAAAAAGTTTAAAGATGCAAATGTTCTCTGCTTAAAACAGGAAGAAACTTAAAATACGGGTGAATAAGTCATTTTCAAAAAGTCACAATGTTTGCTATTTCCCTTTTTTTTTTTTGTCTCTACTTTCAAATCATGGCACCCTACCTACCAGTTGCTTTTTGGTAAAGATCTGAATTAGTAAAGTTCAGCTAAGACCTTCTGCAAGATTCGAATCATCTCAGATTTGAATCCTCTCTTCCCCAGGAAAAAACTTGATCCTGGCTTGCACCTAAGTTCCAAACAAAAGTTCTCATTTGCGGAAGTTGAAGTTGAAAGGGCAACTTAAAAATAAAGCATTCTCATTTTAAAAACTCTGTTTAAACGCTCTGTGATGTCCTCGTCCTGATTACATATAATCATATCTGGCGTAACTCAGACACGCTAAGGATGAAGGAACGTGGAGAGGCTTAGAGACCACCCCCCCCCCCAAGCCCCCCGAGCAGAGGCCAGCCTCGGGTTAGGGAACGAGAGTCCCGAACCTTCCCCATTTCCGAGCCCCCGTAACCAAAATCCACCCCCTGGCAGTCTGTTCCTCGCGGTTAGCAGGCAGCACAGGCACCTGCCCCAGGACGCGCAGGTGCCGCCTCGAAAGCCCTCACCTGGCGGGTCCCTCCCGCTCGGCGGAAAGGGCGCCCGGGCCGTGGGAGGGCGGCCCTTGGGGAGCGTGGAGGCCCCAGCTCGGGCAGGGTCACCGCCCACCTCGGTCCCCAGAGAGACGGGGCCCAGCGCGAGCCACCCCCGGGGCCTCCGAGGGTGCCAGGGCTCTCGGCCCGTTTCTCTCCGGTGCCCGGTCCCTCTCCGGTGGCCCCTGCTTCTCCCGGGGGCCGACCTCCGCCCGCCTTCGCCCGTCCACGGCCCCGCGTGGGGCCGCGCAGCCCGGGGCGCAGGAGCTCGACGTCCTCCCGGGGCAGGTGCGCTCCTTGCCCCCCCCCCCGGCCCAGGTCCCGGGGCCGCGTCTCCCCTCCGCCCCGCCCGACGCGGTCAGGGGAAAGGGCTTCCCGAGCGCCGGCGCCGCGAGCACGGGCCCGAAGTACTTGCGGGGGCGCGGGGCCCGCCTCCAAGTTCGCGCCTTCCGCCGCCCTCCCCGAGCCGATCCGCCTTCGGGCTGCCTCCAGCCCGGACCCGCCTTCTGACCGCCTCCGGACCGGACCGCGGGCTCGGGGACGAAGCGGGGGGAGGGCGCGCGGCGGGAACCACCCGTCCTTCCCGGGGCGCGCCGCAGCGGGGAGGCGCCAACCCCGGTCCGCGCGTCTGGCCGCTGCGCCCGTCCTTGTCCGCAGCTCCGTCAGGTGACCCGGACCGGGGTCGCGGGGCAGGAAATAGAACCGAAATGCTGGAAACCCCGTCGTCGTGGGATTGCCCGAATCACAGGGGCAGATTTTGCAACCCCTGAGAAGGCTGATCACCCAACCAGTCAGTATTTTATTGACATCCCAGCCTCCCATTCCCCTGAAACACAGCGTCTTTAAACCACTTCTCCATTCTGTTCCATCCTTTGAAGCCGAATTCAAGTTCAGGAATCGTTCTTCCCCGCCTTTCGGCACCATGCTCTCCGGTGTTAAAGTAGTTCACCAATCTCTAGCCAGATTTTGCAGGCAGAGCAGGTACGTACAGCCCCAGATTCTGGGGTTCCCCCGCCCACACACACACACACACACACACACACACAGTCTCCCATCCCTAGTCTCTCCCTAGAGATGTGGGAGCCACAGATAGCTGAGGTTTTGAACCCGAGCCCTTCCATCCTTCCCTTGCTCCATTCCACCCCCATTTCTCAAGGTAATTCCAAAAACAGCCCTAGGTGGGCTTTCTTCGTTGCCACAGAAACTAGTTTATCCCAGGCAGTGAGGAACGTTTTATAAGGGAAGCAAACCAGTGCCTTTTAAAAAAGTAAACTGCCTTCCTGTGAACAGTGCATTTCATGTTCATAATTCCATTTGATCTTCACAAATCAAGATTGGAAGCGGGGGAAGCTTTCTTGCTCCTCTTTTACACTCGGGGGAAAGGTCATGCAAATTGTCAATGGCAGAACTGAGGTTTGAAGCCAGGTTTTTATCCTACATCCAGGTTTTCTCTGTTCCTATTCCACACCCCTGATTCTCATTAAAGGTTCAAACCAGGGCATGGGTTTTATTCTTCCTTTTGCAGTGAAACAGAGTCATTAAAACAGAGTCAGCACCAAACATTTAATGCTTGTTGAGGGGTGAATGGAAACTTTCAGAATGTCACTTAGGTCTGGAGGAGGAGAGTACAAACATCTGACATAGCCATTGCAGATACACAGTGGGACAGCAAGGGAGAGAGTCTAACCAGTGGCTCCATGCCCTGACTTCCAGCCCTTGCCACAGAACTGCTGCCCTCAGTTAAACATGGGAATGAAGAAATAATAGTGCATGATTTCCAACTGTGCAGTCAGACAAAACCATGAGTGTGCAACTAGTATCATTTTAATATCTGTAAGGATGGTCTGGTCTCATCAGGCAGAAAGAATATGAAAAGAAGGCAGAATCACGTTCCATGTTCTTTGGAGCTCCTTGGAAATTACATGTAAACTAGAGGCGTGGTGCATGAAATTTGTGCACTTGTGGGGGGGAGGTCCCTCAGTCCGGCCTGCACCCTCTCGCAGTCCAGGAGCCCTCAGGGGATGTCCGACTGTCAGACATCCTTAGTGCTGCTGCGGAGGAGGGAGAGGCTCCCGCCGCTGCGCTTGCCAACCGCCAACCATGAGCCCAGCTCAGGGCTTCTGGCTGAGCAGCGCTCCCCCTATGGGAGCGCACTGACCACCAGGAGGCAGCTCCTGCGTTGAATATCTGCCCCCTGGTGGTCGGTGCGTGTCATAGCGACTGGTCTGTTCACCGTTTGGTGGATTTGCATATTAGCCTTTTATTATATAAGATATCTTAAGAATCAAATCACTGCTAAATCCAATGGTGTGGTGTGGCAGTGTGGGTCGGAGGGGCTGCCGATTTCTACGTGAATGGAAAAACTGAGGTCGTAATATGACTCAAACACAGGGACATGAGCCATGCGACCACTGCCTTCTTTATAAAGCTTAACTAGGGTTCAGTGTGTACTAGTCACGGGGTCATAGCCAAGAATTCTGCCACCTTCCTGGCCAGTTTCACTGGTTAACTATTTAAGAAGGAATTCCCCTAATTATGTATGATGATGTAATGGTTTCCTAAGGATGTGTAAGTATCTTTTCCAGCCCAGAGATTGCTGTTTTCTTGGCAATTGTATGGAGTATTATATTTGGCCCAAAAAGTTTCTGGATGCAATCCCTGGAAGACTTACAATTTAGTGTTTACATGAATCTGTGAATACTTTGTTTTTAAAGAATCGTCACATTTAAAATAATTTGGCCTACTAGAGTCAAGGTCACACTTAAAATGTATACTTTATTTATACTTATGACTTTAGGTTGAAAATTTTCTGTTTGTGGACACATATATTGAAGCATTTGTCACATGTTGAAGCATTTAAGACAGCTTAAAGTTCACCATATTTATATGTGTTACAAAAGTTAACTCAGGAAAGTGTTGTTACGTCCAACAACTGAGACACTTTAAGAGGATATCAAACATATTACTGTATAAATGCAGCTTAAACTATTTTAAAGTTTCATTAGCTATGTTTGTAAATAGGATCAAACATAAGCCAAAGTCCTTTTTAAAGTGTTCTTTAAAGTTGGTAGATTTATAAATAGCCAGTGGACCCTAAAAGCTTAAGGAAGGACAAGGTTTTTAACTTGGCAGATTTAGCCACTTACAGATGAAATCACAAAGCGAAAGCAAATCCTGCAGACAAAAAATTTCGAGAACATAAAAAAAATGAAATTTGAGTTACTCAAAACAACTTCCAAGTCCTCCCTTCCTCCCCCTGTTAACTTGCTGCTCTTCCTCTTCTGCTGCCCGCCAGCACCGCTTCCTGCAGGCCAGTTAGTCATGGGTGCCTTCCAGTCTGCTCCTGTGTGTCCTGCCATCTGCCCTGCCCTTCCTTATGCTATGGCTTCTTTGCGCTTTCATTAACTGGCAGAGATCCAACTGTGTAGACGCTGTTTAACATGCCACAGTTCCAGCCCACTTCCATTACTGAGAGATGGTCTGTGCTAAATCCCAGTTGCTATGGTGGGATGAAATCTCTTGTTCCACGGTGTTCCACAAAGGACATCCTCAGAGCCAGGAACCCCCCTCCCTGATCCAGCGAGAGAATCTCTGACTCTTGCTTTCCTAATCTTTTGTAGAAAACCAGTTGCTCTGAGGCCCCGGGCTCACCTCATGCCCTCCTACATCATCTGTCATCATCCCATCCGCTGACTTGGTCCCTTCCCCACATACTTAGTTTTCCTTTCCAACTCTCCTTTTCAAACTTATCCTTCCCTCCCCTGTTTCCCTAGATCCTAGGCCACTCCTCACAGCCTACTTTTCTTTTAAGAAGTCTTGTTTATGATCATGTACATGCCAATCCCTTTCACACTTAAAAAGTCTCCTGCCCAGACATTTCTGGGCTCCAGACCTAGAATAGTAACTTCCTACTTGAGACATATTTCCACATGGATGTCTCAGAGCATGTCCACTCACATGTCCAGATCTTAGGTCATGATATTTCTTGCCAAGGCTGCTCCCCTTCTAGTGCTCTTCATTTCAACACGTGGCACCGCCATCCATCCATCCGGGTGCATCTGCTACAGCACTTTGTCCAGTTAATTTTACCTCAAATCCATCCAAGTCTTTTTATTCTTACTGCTGTCATCCTCGTCCAAGCTACCTTCACCTCTCGCCTGGACTACAAAAACAGCCTCCTTAGTTTCTCATCTGCTTTGCCTTCTCTGCAGCTCCTTCTTCACACTGCATCGAGAACGGTTTGTCTAATAAAAACACAAAGGGAACCACAAATGCAAGCTACTTGCATCATTTTAAATTTCCTAGTAGCTACATTTAAAAAGGTTAGCAAGAAACAGGTAAAATGGATTTTAATTACATTTTATTTAACCCAAAATATTATCATTTCAATATGTAATCAATATTTTTAAAATGAGATACTGTACATTCTTTTTTTCTTATAAAGCACTAGAGGCCTGATGCACGAAATTCGTGCAAGGGGCTCGGCCCTCGAAGCCCCGCCCCCATTCCGGAAGGTCATTCTGGAAGGTCATTTCGCTGCCCAGCCTAATTAGCGTAGTAGCTCTTTATTATATAGGACTAGAGGCCTGATGCACAAAAATTCGTGCCAGAATAAGCCTTCCTTCCCTGGCTGCCAGCACCTGGGACCCGTGCTGCTTCCCTCCAGCCCCAGCTTCCTCAGGAAGGATGTCTGGAATGACGTCCAGAAGATGTCCGGTCTAATTAGCATATTACCCTTTTGTTATTATAGATTCTAAATCCAGTGTGTATTTTAGCTTTACAGCACATCTCAACTAAAACCAGCAACACTTCAAGTATTCAGTAGCCGTGTGTAGCTAGTAGCTACCATTATTGGACAGTAAAGAAGATCTTCAGTGATCTTTTTAACAATGCAAATCAGATCACTTCACCCGACCCCAAGTTTAAAATCCTTTTGTGGGGGGTAATAAGAGATCAACCAAAGAACTTGTATGCATATAAACATAACCAATAGACACAGACAATGGGGGAGGGGGCATGAAGGCCAGGGCTGAGGGGCGGGGGCAGGCTGGGAGAGGACAAGTGGGGGAGGGACATATGTAGTACTATCAACAATAAAGAATTTAAAAAAGCACTCAAAAATTTTTTTGTGGCTTCCATATTGTTCTTAGGATTAGGATCAGGATACTTAACAGCCTACAAGGCCGTGCAGGGTCTGTGGTGTGTTTCTGCTTAAATTGCCGGCCTCTCCTCCTTGCCCTCTCACCATCTGTGTACCAGCCACATTAGGTTTTCAGACACACAGAGTTCCTACCCACCACACCCTTACTCTTCAGCCTAGGCATGTGTTATTTTCCTTCATAGCATTTAGCTTAGTTGGCAACTATATCATTCCACTTGTGAGATCAATGCATGTTTCTCTCACTAGGCCGTAAAAAGGAATTGTTTGCTTTAGCTCACCATGGCAACCTCAATGCTCACCCTGTAACTTGTACACAGTAGATTTCAATAAAACTTTTGAATACGTAAATGAATAAATCAGGATGTCGGGAAATAAAGAACTAGAAAATGGGGCACAGAATAGAGCTTGAAGAAAGAAGTCAATGAAAAAAAAAAAAAGAAGTCAGTGAACACAGTCAAGTTCAGCAGGTAGAATCCAAAGTGGGGAAGGAGGTATGGGAGGTGATTACTTTTGTTGAGACACTGTCTGTGCTAAGATCTCTGTCAATTGTTTTATGTGTGTTTGCTTAATCCTGTAACAAGTCTACGAGCCAGGTTTTACCTGAGTTTTAAATTCAAAGAGGTTCAGAAGGGTTCAGAAACTTGCCAAGTCTGATTTCAAAGCCTGCCTGCTATGCATTTCACCAGGTCCTTGTAGACAGCTTCCCACACTTCATAATCTTGCCAGACTTGTTATTCACTGAAAATGTGGCCAAACGCTCAATAATAGAAAAGCTGAATTGTTTCTAGTACGTGTGTGTATATCTGATGTATATGTATCCATTTGTTGCTAGGTGTGTTTTTTTAACAAAAATGTTGCCCAAAATGCATTTCACAATTCAAGTATGATTGCCTCATCTGAGAATCTTAAGCAAAAGTAACCTTGCAAAAAATGATGTCATTTATTATTTTAAGTCCAAGAAAGAAGTCAAATGATGATTGAATAATGGCTCGAGTATGGGACACTCTCAAATATCAGTTAATTTTCCTTCCTGGTTATGTGAGGTTATGCATATCCTGTACCTAACAGAATGCTTGGCATACAGAAAGGGTTCAAAAATAGCTCTTATTATCATTTTCCTTCCTGGCTCATGGCAGCTCTTCATTTATTTCTTGCAAACACACTAAAATACAGGTTCTTAAACTATGCTGGCTCTACAGGCCATACTGAGTCCCTGCCATAAGTCAGCTTCTGGATTGACATGGGACAGTCATCAACGGTGGCCCATGTACCACGGATTCAAGCTGAGATGACTCATTTCCAGGGCTCAGCACAATCCAGCTGTGTCCATGTCACATCAATATGGGAACACCAGAGCATGGCTCATGAGAATAAGTGCTTTGGCCCTGACCAGTTTGGCTCAGTTGATAGAGCATTGGTCTGCAGACTGAAGGGTCCCAGGTTCGATTCCGGTCAAGGGCATGTACCTTGTTTGTGGGCACATCCCCAGCGGGGGGTATGCAGGAGGCAGCTGATCGATGATTCTCTCTCATCGATGTTTCTAACTCTTTAGCCCTCTCCCTTCCTCTCTGTAAAAAATCAATAAAATATATTTTAAAAAAGGAAAAAAAGAATAAGTGCTTTGCAGTCAGGTTGACTTGGTTCAAATCTTGCCTCTTACACATGCTAGCTTTATGTCTGAGCCATCACAAGACTCAGTTTTCACATCAGTTACATGGTTGCCTTCTACCCTGACTGGGAATTGAACCTGCAACCTTTCTGTGCACGGCACAATGCCCAACCAACCGAGCCACTTCTGCCAGGCTGAGAGGCAGACATTATTAAGAAAGAATTATTCTTTAGGGGACCTGTTAAGAACTAACTGGGCAAAAATCCTCTATAGGAAGTTGTGCCACAGAAAATATTCACTTGGACTAATAAGCCCCTTGGATAAAAGGCAAGTACAATAAGCCCTCACTTAACATCTTCTACAGCAGCGGTCGCCAACCGTGGTCCGCGGACCACTGGTGGTCCCTGAGGCCCGAAAGGTTAGCGACCGCTGTTCTATAGGTTCCTGGAAACTGTGACTTTAAGTGAAATGACATATAACAAAATCAATGTTACCACAGGCTGATTGACATAAACAAGAGTTGAGGAATATTTCTATGGCATACTCTGGGCACAAAAACTTCTAAATAAAGACCCCAAACACCTCTATTATTAGACATCGAAATAAATGTGAGCTAGACACACAGTTAAGAACGATGAATAAACAAATAAGAGTTATTTTCCAACCTGCTCATTCCAGTTCGAGGTCGCAGGTGGCTGGAGCCTCTCCCAGCAGCTCAGGGCGCAAGGCAGGACCCACCCCCACAGGACACTGTCCACCGTCCACCGCAGGGCCCATCACACACCCACACCCAGACTGGGGCATTGGAGACACACCAAGCCGCCGCACGTGCACACCTTTGGGAAAAAACGAATTCCTGGAGAGAAGCCACGCAGACATGGAGAGAACGTGCACACACCACACAGACACTGGCCCCAGCTGGGAATCCTTTTTCCCCTCATCAACATCATAATAAAACAACACTGAACCAAACAACGTTTTTCAAGCACCTGCTGCACACCGAAGAACGTAAACATTATTGGGCTTTCGATGTTAATGTGAATATTGTTTCCTTCTTACCAACCAGATGAGCGCAGGTTCTCTCAGAAAACGAGAGTGTTGCCTGACCAGTGTGTCTCAATGGTTGAGTGTTGACTCATGAACCAAGAAGTCACTGGTGGATTCCTGGTCAGGCACACGCCCGGGTTGTGGGCTCGAGCCCCAGTAGGGGGCATGCAAGAGGCAGCTGATGGATGATGTTTCTGTCTATCCCTCTCCCTTCTTCTTTCCCTAAAATCAATAAAAACATTTTAAAAAAGAAAATGGGAGTGTTGGTGGCATAGGTACAGGTGCAGGTTTGGAGCAGAGGGTATTGCCTCATGCAGGTTCAGTTGGGACAGTGAAAGAAAAGGATCTGGAAGAAAGGGGTTGCCTCTGAAGTAATTTTCCTTCCTGTTTATGCGAGGGTCTGCATATCCTGTTCCTAACAGGATGCTTGGCATACAGAAAGCATTCAAAAATTGTAAGAGTCCAGGCAAGAGGAGGGGCTAGAGCAAGGAGGTAGGAAGGAACCCCCTTAATGAAATTTTATTTGTGTTTGCCTTTTTGTCATTGGAGGGCCCCAGGCTTAATCTGCAGGCCCAACAATAACTCATTGATTACTCTCTTGGAGGAAGAGAGAGAGAGAGAGACTTGGGACTTGGCTTTGGCAAGAAAGGGACATTGCTGTCTTTTCCAAGAATGAGGAAGTATTCTAATAAGTTTTCCCCGCACTCACAGAAACACTACAACACAGAAACACTTCCCTGTTTGTCAACCTTAGAAACTTGCATACTGGGCATTACCAGCCATGCCAGGAACTGGTACAGGACAACTTTGTTTTGCCCCACCCAGTGAGTGGCCACATTGAAATTCCGCTTTTGCATAATGTTTCAAAGAAAGATTGCAATTTTAGGAAATGAAAGTGACTGCTGTGGAGGACCTGAACTCCCTGTGGTGTTGAAGCTATCTGTCCAGGAAGCTATTAGGAAGGCCAGGGTTGAAAGGGAGGATGGGAAAAGAACAATAACTATCAAGCACCTACTAGAAGTGTGTTTTCAGTTATCCCTTGTTGGTTCAGCAGTTCCTTTTGTCAGGCTTGGTGCTAGTTGCTGGGTGGACAGCACACAAGTCAAGTCATGGTCCCTGCCCTCAAGAAGCTCACAGTCTTTGGGGGGGAAGAGATAAATTGAGCAAGTAATTCCAAAGGGACCATATAAACAACATCACACACGAGGCAGAAGTCTCTTAGCATCCCTGTGGAAAAAATTATGAGCCCGCGTTGCAGATGGGCAACCTGAGGCCCAGGGAGATTAGAGAAGCTCATAAGAAGTGTAGTCAGGATTTGAACTCCAGACATCTAAATCCTCTTTCTTTCTTTTTAAAAAATATTATTTTATTTTTACATTTAATATTATTGAATTGCTGGACAGTTGGAGTGGCATCTGGGCCTGTTTGGGGATCAATTTGTTATTGCAGCATAACCTAGCCTATCCCAACTAATACAAAAATCAATTCTGGATTTTGGATATTATTCTGATTTAATACATTTTTTAATGAAAGAAGGAAAGCAAATAAGTTGTTGGTTTCTCTTTGGGAGCTCTGTGGAGCTAGATCACGTGATGCATTGAGGAACCTGGACTGACCCGGGACTGCCTGCCCTTTGTGTTGTAGGGAGGGATTGCTTTTCATATGGAATTTGAACTGAGTGGCCGTGCACCACTGCAGTGGGGTAGCCTATTCAATCCCCATGTCACTGGGCTTGGTCTGTTCCTTCAGTTTTTACTTATTTATTTTTTAACATATTTTATTGATTTTTTTACAGAGAGGAAGGGAGAGGGATAGTCAGAAACATCGATGAGAGAGAAACATTGATCAGCTGCCTCCTGCACACTCCCTACTGGGGATGTGCCCACAACCAAGGTACATGCCCTTGACTGGAATTGAACCTGAGACCCTTCAGTCCGCAGGCCAATGCTCTATCCACTGAGCAAAACCAGCTAGGGATGTTCCTTTAGTTTTTAAAATATTTCAAAAATTTCTACACCCACTGTGAATGAATAAATATGCAGCCAGCTAGACGAAATGAACCTGAAATGATATTGGGTGAAATTTTTGTTTGTTCTCAGTTTCTAAAATAAGAGTTTTATAAATCTATGTACATTCTACATACATAAATACTAAATATGTACATTCTGATTTACTGACATCTTCTCTGGACTCCAGTTAGGAACACTAAATTGTTCAAATGTCTGGGTCACACCAAAATAATTATTTTTAAATGTTCATTTGAGTTTGCATAAATGTTATAGGATATGTATTTTTAAAAAGTTGTATTTTAAAGGGGACTTTTACACTACTTGTCCAGTATTTTGATTAATTGTCATTAGATTGCCTTGCATTTTGTATGTTGGTTATGTATTTAAAGACATTCTTATGTGTGTTTAGTCCTAACCCAACTAATTACTACATACCTCATTTTATAGGAATTTTATTAGGGAATGCTTGGTGAAAGTTTCACTTTGCCTTTGCCTTTAAATTCTGTCCTTTTATAGCATGATGAAAATTTTATTAGACTTTAGCATTTGTTTTTAACATACTTTTCCCCATTGTTAAATAAAATATACTTTCCCTTAAGATTTAATTAAAAGTTTTTTTGGGGGGGGCAGGTGGGGTGATAGTAGCACATGCTTGTACTAGACAATACAAAAATGAAGATACAAAATCACTCCCAATCCCACCCACTAGGTGGTGCATCCCCCCATATTCCGTGGGCTCATACTGTATGTCACTTTGTGTCCCACTGTTTCATTGCCTGTGCCACTCTTACAATGATTTTTAGCGGTGTCCTAGTATTCCAACATCTGCATGGACTACAATTTGAACATATTCTTATTGTAGAACATGCATTTCCAAGCCGTCACTGTTCTAACATTGTGATGAGCATGCTTGCACGTTGTTGGTGCTGGGCAGAATAATGACCCTTGCCATTCACCTCCTAGACTCTCATCACCTCCCTCAACACACCTCCCTCCAGAATGGTGAGGACACCAGGGACAGTTGCTAGACAGACTCAGGTTCACGCTCTCTCCTTGTCTGACTGGTCCCATGGCATTTGCACATCTGACCTCTCGGCCTCTTGGCTTCCTCCTGTCAGCAGTTCCTCTCAGTCTACTCAGCTCCTGCCTCCTCTTCTCCACTTCTCCACATGAGGGTGTCCAGACTCAGACCTCAAAATTCTTCTTCTCTCCAAGAGGCCTCATTCACTCCATCGCCTTAATACCATCAAGAGGCTGAAGATGTCCCAGTGGGTGTCCCCAGCCCTAAACTTCACCAGCTTCAAATCTGCAGATGCAACTGCCTGCGTGACTTCTCCGCTTCACACGGTCCAACTCGGAACACCTGCCCCTGCCTCCAACCAGACCCTCCCCAAGCGCTCTTCTCTCATCAACAGCATCACCTTGACCTGGATCTCAGGGCCCCATCAACTCAATTCCACCTCACCCATCAGCATGTTTGCTTATAACAAACCAATTCTCCCCGTCATCTCCACTGTGGCCGCGGATGTCTAGTCGGTGTTACTGTTACCTCTGCACCCAAAGAACCTTTTCTCTATTCAGCTGGCAGTGATTTCTTTGAACCTCAAATCAGATAACATTTCTTCTCTCCTAAAATGCTCCCGTGGCTTCCCAGCACACCTTGAGTAAATCCCATCCTCTTGTTGGTGGCCTGCAAGGCCTTATGGGGGCAGCCTCTGCCCACTTCCAGGGCCTCACTTCCGGTTTCCCCATCATTGAGTTTGGCCTTAGGACTAAAGGTAATATTCCAGTAAAAGTGAAGGTTTGTACTTTCTTCTGTATTCAGTGGAAGGACTTGTTTGGGTTTCTCATGTTTTTCTGACGGGGAATTGAGGGATCGATGAAAGTAGGAAAGTGAATTGGATCAATGAGCACAACATACATCTAAGGCAGCGGTTCTCAACCTGTGGGTCGCGACCCCTTTGGCGGTCGAACGACCCTTTCACAGGGGTCGCCTAAGACCATCCTGCATATCAGATATTTACATTACGATTCATAACAGTAGCAACATTACAGTTATGAAGTAGCAACGAAAATAATTTTATGGTTGGGTCACAACATGAGGAACTGTATTTAAAGGGCCAGAAGGTTGAGAACCACTGATCTAAGGTCTCATATGCTCCCCAATGGGAAAGTTTTGAATTTTATACTGAACATGAATTATTTTTTTTGTGGTAAAACATACATTACACAAAACTTACCATTTTAACAGTTATATGTACAATTTGGTGACATAAAGTACATTGACATTGTTGTGCAACCATCACCACCATCCATCTCCAGAACTTTTTTTCAAATCTTTTCAAATGAAAACTGTACACATTAAACAATCAAACAATCATTCCCCATTTCCCCCTCCTCCCCTCCTCCCCTGGTAACCGCCGTGGTACTTTCTGTCTCTCTGAAGCTGACCGTACTAGGTACCTCACAGAAGTAGAACCGTAAGGCATTTGTTCGTTGACTGGCTTATTTCACTGAATAGAATGTTTTCATGGTACATACACATTGTAGTACATATAGAATTTCCTTTCTTTTTAATTTGATTTTACAGAGAGGAAGGGAGAGAGGAAGGGGGAGGGAGGGAAAAAAGGAGAGACAGAGAGAGCGAGAGAGAGAGAGAGAGAGAGAGAGAGAGAGAGAGAGAAAAGAAACATCAATTTGGTGTTCCACTTATTTATGCATTCACTGGTTGATTGTTGTATGTGTCCTGACTGGGATTCCAATCTACAACCTTGGCATTTCAGGATGACACTCTAACCAACTGAGCTACCTGGCCAGGGCCAGAATTTCCTTCCTCTTTTTTTTGTTAATCCTCAACCAAGAATATTTTTCCTACTGATTTTCAGAGAGTGGAAGGGAACTGGGGAAGACAGACAGAGAGAGAGAAACATCAACCTGAAGGGAGACACATTGATCGGCTGCCTCCCACACATGCCCCGACAAGACCAGGATTGAACCTGTAACCCGGGTATGTGCCCTTGTCAGGGAATCAAACCCGTGACCCTTGGGTGCATGGGCTGACACTAACTACTGAGCTATGCCAGCCAGGGAGAATTTCCTTCCTTTTTGAGGCTCAATATCTCATTGTATGTATTTATCATGTTTTCTTCATACATCCATCAGTGGGCATCTAGGCCGGCGGTCACCAACCGGTGGTCGGTGGACCACTGGTGGTCCGTGAGGTCCGAAAGGTTGGCGACCGCTGATCTAGGCTGTTTCCACCTTTTGGCTGTTGGATATAATGCTGTTATGAATGCAGGAGCACAAACCTTTATTCAAGTCCTTGCTAACAATTCTTTTGGGCCTATACCTAGAACCTAAATTATTTTTAACATTATTCAGTATTGGGGGGCTTCACCCGCATCACGATTCTAACCTGGCATGCTTGCGGGCGCGCCTTGCCGAGGGCAGTCCCGGATTTACAGCACGCTGGCCCTCCTCGTCCCAGGCGCCCACACACCCCGTGGCAAAGCGAAATCAACTCAAAGCAAGGAAACCCAGCAGTCCACTCAAAACTATCTCCTAGGGCAGTGGTCGGCAAACTGTGGCTCGCAAGCCACATGCGGCTCTTTGGCCCCTTGAGTGTGGCTCTTCCTAAGCCTTAGGAGTACCCTAATTAAGTTAATAACAATGTCCCTACCTATATAGTTTAAGTTTAAAAAATTTGGCTCTCAAAAGAAATTTCAATCGTACTGTTGATATTTGGCTCTGTTGACTAATGAGTTTGCCGACCACTGTCCTAGGGAATTTCCAATAAAGATGAAACAAAATGTAACTAGGAGAGATTTTTATTAAAAGTTAAAAACATTTTCAAAATTTACACACGCCGATAGAGAAGTCCACCAACCCAGGGACTGCTCGAATCACTGATGAACAGACACAAGCCAGTCTGGCAGGCATGTTACCGCGACCTAACCCCGAGGGCCTGTATTTGGAATAAGGCTGCTTACTCAGGGAAACCAAATGCTACTGGAAAGTCCCTGCCGCTGTCCCGCCCAGTGTCTGCCCTAATGGAGGGGAGGGGCATTCTGGCCATAACTGGACAGGCAGAACAGGGTGAGGCTCACCGCTTCACCCTCGTGGCCACCAGGACCAGAGAGAACCACCCTCCTCCCTGAGCTGAGTCACCCAGGCAAGCGACTGGCTGCTCAGCTGGGCTTTCCCAGTCAGCAGTTCTCAACCCCGCCTGCATGCTACAATCAAAGGAGACCTTGGAAAGAAGGATGCTGATTGCACTAACCGGTTTGGCTCAGTGGATAGAGCGTCGGCCTGCGGACTCAAGGGTCCCAGGTTCGATTCCGGTCAAGGGCATGTACCTTGGTTGCGGGCACATCCCCAGTTAGGGGTGTGCAGAAGGCAGCTGATCGATGTTTCTCTCTTATCAATGTTTCTAACTCTCTATCCCTCTCCCTTCCTCTCTGTAAAAAATCAATAAAATCTATTTTAAAAAAAAGAAAGAAAGATGCTGATCGCCTGGTACACCGGTCAGTGACATAAGAATCTCTGGGAATGTCACCTTACCGACTTCATTGTTTGCAAGCTGCCTGGGAGGTTCTGATGTACGTGTGTGTGTGTGTGTGTGTGTGGGGGGGGGGGGGGGCGGAGATACACAGCAGCCACTTCTATCCCAGTTCTATCCCAGTTCCCACCTTCCCAAAAGCCTTCCTTGTCCTGACTGAAAGCATTTGGCATGTTGGACACACTCCTTGAGGTATAAAGTAATGACATATGGATGCTTAGTTTCTACTACTGATTTGTGAAGGGTAAAAGGGTAAAAAAAAAGAACGCACCCAGATTTCATTAAAAAAAGTTTATTATCATATAAAAGTGCCAAAATATCCACCAATGTCGTAATCTATCTCAAGAACCAGTTTACGCTAGTCATCAAAACACAAGCCTCTTTATTCACATTGTTTAAAAATCAAACGCTTCTCACACATTCCCACAGTAGCTCGAGTCCCTAGACAGTGGGAAATTCGCGTTCCTATTGGCCGTGGTAGTCCATATGTCCAGGTTCATGTAGGCACGAAACGGGTTGAACCCCGGGTAGTATTCCTTGCACATGACCGCCGGGTTCTCCATGTGAGTCGAATGTTCCGTGGTGGGGCTGATGGGGCAGCAACTTTCATACACATCGCTTTGCGGGGCCCAGATGGAACCAAAAAGTCCAGACATTGGAGATAAGCTTCGGGTGCTTGTGAGGTAGGGCTGATGTGTAAATGAGGAGGGGGAAAAAGGAGATGTTTTTTTTAAAAAAGGAATATTTTTTTAAAAAGTCTTAGAAAGGCAATGTCAAGGTTGAATGTATACCAGTGGATACCACAACGGTATCCATCCAAGTCACTTGGGCGCTATTAAACTATTCTCAACCATCCATGTTGCTTGAACTCCATTTCCCACAAACGCAGGGTTGTGAAATCCTCATCTAACTGGGTAAACTTACTTTCAACTCGAGCAAGGACCCACAGTTCAAACGTCCTCTCTGTAAAAATCTGCTGAGTGGCTCTGAAAGGGGGGAAGGTGTAGGACTTTCAAGCACGGAGGCTCGGATGGGCGTTCATAGGCAGGAAGCCCTCAGGACCCCGCCGCTGACCACTGACACCTTTCTGTAACGTTCATTTCATCTCTGGTCACAGATGAAAAGGTTAGCGGGGCCACAGAAACACAGCTATGGCCCCAATTCAACGTTCCCACAAGCCATCACTGCTGGTGTAGCTTGGAAGTGGCTAGAATGCCAATGTCGGCAAGCCCCCGCCTGTCTGATTATGTGTTAGGTTCCTTCAGAGGGTGGGCTCCTCTGATCTAAAGCAGGGGTGGGGAACGTCTGGCCCGAGGGCCGTATAAGGCCCGAGAAATCATTTGGTCTGGCCCTGCCAAGGCATTAGGGGTGAGAGTTCATGAAATGTTTGACCAAATATAGTGGGTTAATTCTTAAGTTGATCATTTTGTATGAGTCCTCAAATAATGTTATAAATATCCAAATGGCCCTTGGCAGGAAAAAGGCCCCCACCCCTGACCTAAAGGAAGCAAGCCCGGCTTTAGCTGATCCGAACCCAACTCTATTGCTACATGAGACCAGGATTAAAAAAACAGCAAGAAACTGGAGGCGCCCCAGGGCCACAGCGAGGGCTGGGCAGCACTGACCGGATTGCTGACGAGACCGGGGTGTCCCCAGGCGGTCGGCATGTTGGGCGGGGTGTTCCAGGTAGACTGCGAGTTGTGATCAATAAAGTCTGTCTGAATTTCAGCAGGACACGGGAAGCCATTGGGGTAATTCATGTTTTCTACAAAGAACGGGAGACATCAAACGCAGGTAAACATTTTTATGGGGTGAACTGAATTCTCACTCTCAGCAAAAAGACTCTCAAGGCCTTCCTTACTATATGGACAGGCTAAAGACAGACATAGCATACTCACTCTGTGTGAACCGGGAGTTCCACTGCCACTCTCAGGTTTAAAACTGTTTATCAGACACATCACCTGGAAACCCTCAGGGAAGGTCTACCTCTGGGCTTATGTCCTATATATTTGATGATTTGATGGGAATCTTTCTGATACACAGGATGCACTATTCTACTACTATAGATGTGAATCATGTCAAACTTCTTACCAGCCCTTAAAAATTGTATTACCTATCATGCCAACCTCAGCCACCTGCATATATACCATAGCGCCTGACAACGGCAATACCAAGCCAAGCACTTAGCTAAGAAGATAATACACACAAGCCTCAGAAGCATAGGAAGAAAGCTACCACGGCACCCCCTTGTGGTTAACATAGAGCAATGCATGTATCAAAACCCACATGAGTGCAATATCTAATATACTGCTTATTGTGTCTCTGCAAATTTAGCTCAGTATGACAAATCATGATTGTTCTGTAATGTACAGTAAGAGAATTTTCCAGCTTATCAGGGGAATCTCATATCTCTTATTGTTTATTATAACAGGTGCTTGAGCCCAAGCATTGGCAATTTCCCACCATTTCCCCCCCAAGCTACTTTTCCTTCTGCAGCACCACCGGGGCAGAGGCGTCAGGATATGCTGAGGAGCAAGCAGGGAGAGGTTTCTATTTCACGTGGCCTGGCTGCCTAAGAAGAGGAGCCGACCACTAGCGCCCCAGCCTCCCATGGGGAATCCAGGTCCACATAAAGCCAATGACCTGGTTCTCTCTTAGGGTGACTGGTAGAAGCCCCCAGACACCCAGGTGCACAGGGCTTTTTGAGGCCGCAGAAAATTATATATGGCAGGGAATGCATAACTAGACCCACACAAAAGCCGTCAGCAGCCTCCTGCAAGGTCATTCGCAAAGGCCACTCAATGTTAAAGGCGCATTCTTAACAACGACAAAATAAACAGCCACCAAAAATAAAAATAAGCTCATGAATACAGTGGACCTTCTGCTGGTTACCAGAGGTGGAGCTGGGGGAATAGGCAAAACGGTTCAGGGGCTTAAGAAGTACAAACTTCCAGGGATAAGATAAACCAGTCCTGGGCTGTCATGTACAGCATGGTACTGTAATTAATACTGTATTGTATATTACAAGTCGCTAAGAGAGTAAAGCTTAAAAGTTCTCACCACAAGAAAAGAAAAGAAAACTAAAACTATGCACGGTGAGGGATGTTAACTAGATGTTGGGTGGTGATCATTTCTCAATATACACAAAGGTCGAATTATGATGCTGTACACCTGACATGAATATAATGTTATGTCAACTACATCTAATTTTTTTAAGACACTTCCGCAGTGAGTGCCTTAAGGCCAAACACTTCCTGCTTGGACTTTCTGAGAATAAAAGAATGGCACTGGGCTTGTTCAAACAGCTTTTACCTTCCGGAAAGGCATTGTAATCGTTCAATTCCAACGGACAGTACACATTGGGGAACTGGCCTTCGCAAGTTGCACTCCAATCAATGAAACTGCTACAAAAAAACAAAAACAAGAGGTCTCGTTTCAGAAACGGTGTCAACAGATCAAGTCAAGAAAGAAGAAAGCAATTGTATTGCCCAGCATCCTGATCACTGCTAAATCCTCAATTTTGGGAAATAAAAGATGTACTTTCTCCAGTCACAGAATCAAAGGTTTACTTAACGCTCATCACCGATGACGTTCCATGGCAGGACAGACGCTCGGACGAGGAGCACACTCCCTATATAACCAGGATCCGTAACCAGAGGCAGAACTAGGCCGTGGTGATCAGCGCTGAGGAAGAGCCACTGGCCTACCCTGAAGCGTCTTAGCTCACATCGGAAGGACATAAACACGTCCTGCTGTGCAAATGTCCACCCCTCGTGCAGAGCAGGGCCAGCATTCGCCTTGGGTAAATCGACTACAAAGACCACGACTCATGATACTCTGATCACTGTTATCCACTGGGTTCTCATTCCAGAAACAAGAAAGTAAATACCACTGTAATCAGCTGACCTCCCCCCAAAAAGAATTTTAATGGATTCTGTGGCAAAACACAGATATAAACATTTTCTCAAGGTTTCATAATTCAATGACACAGTCACAGCCATGAACAAATTTAGGGAACGGCCATTATATAACTATTTTTCAATACTCAAATTATTGTGACCTTTTAAAAATGTGACTGTGTTCAAGATTCATAGCAGGAAAAAATGGAAATCTTTGCACTGTTCGGGGGTAGGAATTAGGAGTGACTGCTCTTCCAATTTTGCCTTTAATATATTGATAGCTCATCTTTTCATTTTAAAGGAAGGAAAGCAATGATGTCGTCTCCAGGTGTATTATCTATTACTTTTATTTCCTTTTCTGTTTCTCTCGATGCCCTGTTTGTTCTTTTCTAAGACATCACAACACAACTCCGAAAGGCAGATGGCAATGCCCGGCGGCTGAGGTAGCTGGGGAAGGAGGCTCGGCCCTCAATTCTGTGAGGACAACCTAACAGGTGGAATTCCAGTTCCCACCACAAGCCCTCAGGCCCAGGGAGGCAGGCGGCTGCCAGCCAACAGACCTGTACCTGTTGTGCACGGGGGCCGGTCCCGGTACCACACCGGGCACCGGGTTCTCCAGGGCGCAGTTGAAGCCGCTTGTCACACACACGGGCTGCGTGGGCCACAGGTCTCCAGGGGGGTAAAGACCTGAGGAAGAGAGCAAGGCCTCTCAGTGCCCCTTCTCCCCCCAGGAAACACCCCCGTGTCACCCCCACACGCTGACCACGCCTGCTCCCCCCACTCCTTTTGGGGTATAGTTTCCAAATATACAGCAGAAATAGAGCATGCTGCTTCGACCTTTACTTCAGATGCTATACGCCTGTGATCGAGGTGAGAAGGGAGCCAAGGAAGTGTGAGGAGGTGAGCTCTGGGCACGGGGAACAGAGTGAAGTGTGCAGCCCCCACAGGGGGAGTGTGCCCTGTGAGTGCAGAACAGCAAGGAGCCAGAAAGCACAGAGCCTGGTGGGCCCCATGGAGGACGTGGGCACTGACTTTGGTCAGATGGAAAGCCCCTGGGAGGTTCTGAGCAGAGTGGCTGCTGGCTCCACAGGCTCCTTGCACTTCTGTACATCCTGCAAGCAGAGGCCCTGGGTGCCTCTGTTCTGGACCATCTATTCAAGGATGTTCGCCCAGCAAAAGCCTCGCATCATACGGTGTCTCCCTCTGGAGCAGAGGGAGACATGCCTACTGCCTGTTATAAAAGACACAGGTTCCCTAAGCTTAAGGTTCCCTCCTGTAATGCAAGCCACACGTATGCAAGGCACCTGGGCCTGTTCAAGTCACCCCTGCAATGTCTGGGACCAAGGGGAATTAATGCAAACACGTGATGCTCATGCACCTGGCTAGGCCCCAGCTGTATTTCCGTTTTATGTGGGAAAAAATGGCCTGGTGCAGGAGTGAGGCGGCTCACCGAGGCTGCGGAGGCTGGGATAAAAGACTTGTAGGACATGGGGAGGCGGGGAAGGAAGAGGAAAGGGCAGGGAAAGCAGAAGGTGCTGGAGCCTCACCCTTCGTATGCCTTGTAATGGGACCTCCCCATGGGAAAGTGAACTAAACACAGGGTAGCCCCGCACTATCCCAGAGCCCTTGTGCCTGGGCTACAGGAGGGAGCCCAGTGTCAGTGCAGAGGGGCCGGCCGAAGGCAGAGGTTCCCAATGATGCAGGTGCAGAAGGCAGGTGCCTTCCCAGTGCACTAAAGCCCAGTGACACGGCTCGGAGAAGAGGGCACTGGGGCAATGGCCCCGCCCCGCCCACGCCCCCAGCCCACAACGTAGGACCCCTGCACCTGGTGGTGTCTGGAGCAAGAAAAAGAGCCTCACCTTTATCTTCTTCAATACCTGCAGGCCCGGCAGGAAGGCTGGGACAGGGAGGTTCTGCATATTGTGGGAGACTAGTCACGTCGCTGTGGGGAAAGTGAGAAAATGGACATTGCTGATTTTTTCTGTACAAGGAAATACTGAAGTTGTATAACCAAGTCTGGTTGAGTGTTTACATGAATCCCTCCCCGAAGAAACCTATGGATACTAGAGACATATGGTTGACAGCCAGGAAAGGGTGGAGGAGTATTAAACTCCCAAGACCCAGCAAAATAATCAACTAAGCCATTTTAACTAAGGTCACCAAGGCCATCTACAGCGCACATCTGCCTGCCACCAGCTGGCAGCAATTCTTAACCCCTGGTTTACTTTCTACCCCTCACAAAAACGGTTCTTACAGAGCTTTCCTTGTACCCTTGCTGAGTGTCCATTTTCACCAACTCACCTATTTAATTTTTTAAAATATATTTTTATGGATTTCAGAGAGGAAGGGAAAGGGAGTGAGAGATAGAAACATCAATGATGAGAGAGAATCACTGACTGGATGCATCCTGCACGCTCCCTACTGGGAATGGAGCCCACAGACCAGGGATGTGCACTGACCAGGAATCAAACCGCGACCTCCTGGTTCATAGGGCGATGCTTAACCACTGAGCCGGCTCACCAACTTATTTTAATGACATCCTATCCTCTCACAAAGTGGCTGATGCCTAAGAAAACGAATTTTGTCTCTCGCTCCGAAACCCTCTCCTCCTGCATGTCCTCCTCCCTCTCACTCAATAGAAGGTTTGTGTTAATTTTGTCCGATGCCGCTGCAAGCATCACACGGTGGGACTGTAAACACGTAGTATCTACCAGGTTCTTTCAAAACTTCCTAGATCATCAAAGCTTGGCTTTATTTCAAGTCCCAGCAAAGAGGAGATGATGTCCATTCTTATGACGACAGTGTCTTCTTTCTACTTTCAGGATGGGAGGCTTTCTGACACAGTCACGTCCCAGGAAGGACCAGCGATACCAGAGACACCTCCACATGAACTGGTCCCTTGGAAGGACGCCCCTTTCTGAATTACTAGTAAAAGCAGATTTCACCGCCTCACATCCTTCAAACGCTTTCAGACTTTACCCTGCAGAACCAGGTACGAAGCGGAAACACGCCGACAGAAGAAGCAGTGCATGAAGCACACGGAGAAGGCCGGGCAGTTGAAAACTTACGGGGGGTTGCAGATGTTATGGCAAAGGTTCAAGGAGATGGGTGTTTCTGGAGGAAAGTCGTTCTGTGAAACGCTGTCTCCTGCATAAAAGCAAAAAATTATCACAAGTTTTTCCAAACATAATTCAACTGCATGATGTCTTAGAATGCAAATGGTTAATATCATTAACCCCTAATGAGCGATTTATTTTTCACTTTAAACTGATCGTCACACATTCAGTAATTTTATTATTAAAATGTCTTATAATTTATCTTTTATTTGAAACCCCAACATTTAAATGTATGAATTTTGGCTTAATAATGTTTTCTTTATGGGGGGGGGGGGAAGGGCTGAAACCATTAATAATACAGAATTTTTCAATGGGGTTTTTCTGAGAAAATAAATTTTGCTATATAAATAGACCAGCTTATAAAAGTAACATGCTTATCATAGGAAATCTATAAAAATAAACAAAAGTTTAAAAAAGGAAAATATAAGACACCTATGGTTATACTACCATTATCAACATTAGAGATAGTTTTTACAGTGTCTTTGATGTGTGCACATATGTGTAAAGTTGGGGTCATACTCATATATACTTTGCCTTTTTGGTCTTTTACACCATTAATTATATTGGGGACATTTCCCTGATAGTACATAACCCTCACATTTTTATCATTCTTCTGTCAGCCTTCCCCTACTAACAAAAGCTACACCTCTGTTTTTTGTTAATGTTAAGCCCTGAATTTTAAAAAGTCTTATGTTATATGCATCCAATACAGGAGCATCCAAATATATATATATAAAAACCTCTTGATTAACTTTAAGGGAGAGATCGACAGCAATACGGTCATAACAGGGGACTTCAACACCCCACTGACATCACTGGACAGATCTCCCAGACTAAAAATCAACCAGGAAACAGCGGCCTTAAATGACACACGACATCAGATGGCTCTAACTGATATTTACAGAACATTTCACCCCAAAGCAACAGAATATACATTCTTCTCAAGCACACATGGGACATTCTCAAAGACAGACCACATGTTAGGGCACAAACCAAGTCTATACAAACTCAAGGGAAACATGGACTGAAATCCCACGTGGATGCGTTGTCTAGGTTTTGATGGCTACGAGTGCCCGTCTCTCGGACAGGGCCTGCTTTTATAGGTCTCACTGCTGGTGGGAGGGCCGTTCTCGGGACTCACCGGCTGGCAGGAAGTGCTGAGGGGTGCCCCCGGGCTTCTTGTCCCCATCGGAGCTGCTGCTGCTCCAGCTGCCCCAGCTGCCGCGGCTGGCACGCACGCTGCCCGAGGAGCTGCCGCAGTCCGAGCTGGAATCTGAGCAGGACTTCTCCACGCACTTCTTCCCCGGCTTCTGGAAGTAGCCCTCTGCGGGCAGGAAGAGAGAAGAGCTCACCCCATGTTTCCCTTAAGCCAG
Organism: Myotis lucifugus; assembly: GCF_000147115.1. NCBI lineage: Eukaryota > Metazoa > Chordata > Mammalia > Chiroptera > Vespertilionidae > Myotis > Myotis lucifugus. The sequence continues at coordinate 21,389,052 of NW_005871049.1, read as the reverse complement.
TTTCAACGTGATGTCATTCCCGGTCAAAGGAGAGAGGTGACATGATGAAGACGGCAAGGTTCCCCTTCAGGGTCAGCTGACTTTGCTGAACTGCAACTAATGGTGGGATTTGGAGAAACAGCGGGATGGGCTATGTCTCCTCTGCCTGAGGGATGGGCAACTAAACCTGCTTGGGGCTCATTCAGCCCACACTGATGATAACTGGATCTAACAGTGCTTCTGGGAGTAACAAACACTTCTATCAAGAAAACCCAGGCTGGTCTATTGGTCTGCAGACCTGTAGGTAATTTCCCCCTCTCTTCTATTAACATATCCACTAAACAGTGGTTCTCAACCTTCTGGCCCTTTAAATACAGTTCCTCATGTTGTGACCCAACCATAAAATTATTTCCGTTGCTACTTCATAACTGTAATGTTGCTACTGTTATGAATCATAAAGTAAATATCTGATATGCAGGATGGTCTTAGGCGACCCCTGTGAAAGGGTTGTTTGATCCCCAAAGGGGTGGCGACCCACAGGTTAAGAACCGCTGCACTAAGAGCTTTGAAGTATAATTTATGTGTGGGTGAGAAGAACCTCCAATAGATCCAAAAGCAACTTATGTGTCAAGGGAATGCACAAAAGACAAGGATAGAAACTCCCTAACTCCGCCAGCCTGTGTGCGCTGACGTGGGCACGTGCCTGGGCACCTGGGTGCTGGTTGGGAGGATCACACCTCTTCCCACCCTGTGCTGACTTGCCAACTTCAGAGGCCCTTTAGCCTCCAGCTATGCTCTGCCCTACCCTGGAGCTAGCATCGGGTGCCCTCTGCCTCCCACTCCCAGCAGCCCTTTGGGTGGGGCACTGGCCTGGCTCTGTGGGAACCACCTGGCTCAGGTGTGAGAACAGCTACTACTCTCTTAACCTGGCCATTCCCTAGAGCAGCAACCACTGTGCCTTCAGCAGCCTGCATGGGGACAGCCGAGAATGGCTAGACTTCAGGGAGGTGGGGGGAGGAGGGGACCACACTAGAGGCCTGTCTAGTCTCATCTCGACAGCTTTCCATTTGGGCTTTAGTAATCCAAGTTGCCTGTAGAGTGACCATCTCAGCGAGATGCCATTTCTCACACTGGGTACTTCCTCGAGGAAACAAAAATCCCACCCGGAAGCACCATTCGCCGCTCAGCGGGTTCCATACCTGCCTCTCTCTTTGCGGTAGGCAAGCTTCTTCCAACGCCAGCGTCTGTTTTACACCTGTCCCCAGGGGTCTCCTGTGGACACCAGTTTCTTACATCGATGTCACGGCTCAGCTCGGGTCTTTCAAATTCATTGCACGCAAGTTTTAATTCACTCTGTTCAGAAGGCCTGGAAGAGTCACACACACACACACAAAAAATCACACCCACATGTTATACACGCTTACATGCATACTGCTTTCCAGACTATTACGCATGAAAATATGAATCGGGAGCACCTTGAGACCGCTTCCCTTAGGGTCCTGATGGGAGAAGGTGATGAGGAAAGAAAAGATTTCCAAAAGAAAAAGGTTTTGTTGCTTTAGAACTAGAATTAATTTGGAGCTCATTTATCCCACTTTTGCATTTCACAGCGCGAAGAATAAAACTCCACAAGGTTACACGAGTCACTCAGGGTTAACTGGCAAGTGGCAGGCCCTGGGCCAGAATGCAGGACTCTTGGCTTGTCTGTCTTGGTTTTAGCGTAAAATGTGATTCTGAATAGAAGAACCCGCTCCTTGGTGTCTGGGGGAGAGTGCCGAGCATCTGTGTGACGTTTTCCTCATTCATTCATCTAGCAAACATTTGCGGAGTGACAACCATGGCCAGGCATTGTTAGAAAACATGCGGGGTCTACAAAGGATCAAGTTCCTCCCCCAAGGAGTTCACGGTCCAGTAACCACCTCTCTCCTACTAGACCACGAGCTCCTTGAGGGAAGAACGGTCACGCAATTCTGTAAATGGCCATAGGGAGACGTGCAGAGAATGCCAGGGGACACCTAGTGATTATTTCACATGGTCGGATTTCAGTCCTCAAGGTAGGTGTGCAGGATGGACGGTAAGAAGATCCAGGATGTGGGGGGTAGCACGGGATTTCACTGGTTTCTGGCCGCTCAAGGTAAAGCGTATATAGGCAGAGCAGGAAGGAGCCAAGGAGACAGATAAGCCAACAGCCACCTACTTTGTAAGCATCATGTTCTCAAAACATCCTGATTAGCTACAAGCTACTTGAAAGCTACACTTTTAAAAAGTTGTTTCTTCAGCATGTCAGAAATCTGCTTTCAAATATATATCATAACATTTCATTGGTGAAATTCCACCCTAATTTCGTATCTTTCCATAAGTTCCTAACAGGAAAATATAAAACTTAAGAGTGACCATAGTAGTCAATCAAATTTTTTCTAAAAATACACGTAAGAGACTATAAGGTGTAACTTTCCTTTCTATAAGATACCGCATTACAGCTTTCAATTAATGTAGCCTAAATAATTTGGGCCTACATCAGGAAAATTAGCTATCAACAATTGGTACTCAGTATTAACAACAAAATGATAAAGAGTTTATTTCTTTTTGTGCAATATTTGCATTTTTCTGATTGTTCGCTGTGAGCCGAGGACTACCAGAGCTTGGAGTCAAACTGCCTGGCCCTTCTCAGCAAAGTGCGTATGAGAATTGCTGGGGAGCGTGTCTCAGTGCTGAGTCACCGAGTCTCAGCTCCAGATGCAGCCTCCTGGGGACCCAGGGACAGACGCTGTAACCAGAAACACACGCGCTTCCCATCTTTCCATTGGCGGTCCTCGCCACATGCGGGCTGTTTGGCCCGAGTTCCCTTCCCATAACAAGGGGAAGGCAGAGAGGTGGACCTGGCCCCATGTGAATCCAGAGCCGCTGGAGAACAACTGCAGAGAAACTCATTTAAGCTGAGCTCACGAGAAAGAGAAATCCCCAGATGCTAGAACTCAAATGAAGAAAAAGCCAGAGGGGTGAGGACAGAGGGATGACTTGGGAGGAAACAGGCTTTACTGCCCAGGGCTTGAGTTTTCACACCCAGACAGCAGCGCACAGGAGTTAGGGAGGAGGCTAAGTCTTCTAAACTGGAGCCCTGGAGGGGACACTGTCCTTGCAAGGGCACCTGAAAATGAAAAGTCCCTCCACGGCCCCGGGAGGAAGAGGCAGGGGAGTGTCTGCCTCTACACACTGCTGACCTGGTGCAAAGCAACAACACCCAAACCTCAAGCTGAGAAGTTTACATAACACTAGAGGCCTGGTGCACAAAATTCGTGCACTCGGGGGAGGGGGGGTCCCCTCAGCCCAGCCGGCACCCTCTCGCAGTCGGACATCCTTAGCCAGTAGTTGGACATCCTTAGCACTGCCATGGAGGCCAGCCATGAGTCCAGCTTCTGGCTGAGCAGCGCTCCCCTGTGGGAGCACACTGACCACCAAGGGGCAGCTCCTGCACTGAGCAGGATTGGGCCAAAACCAGCTCTCCGACATCCCCCGAGGGGTCCCAAATTGCGAGAGGGCATGGGCCAGGCCGAGGGACACCACCAGTGGACAAGGAGGGCCAGGGAGGGACACGGGAGGTTGACCAGCCGGAAAGGGACCGTGGGAGGGCTCCAGGGTGTGTCCAGCCCATCTCACTCAGTCCCGATCAACTGGACCCCAGCAGCAAGCTAATCAGAGAGTCTTCCCCCTGTGGCCAGTGCACGTCATAGCGACTGGTCATTGGGTCGACTGTCTGCCCACTGATGGTCAGTGCACGTCATAGCAACTGGTCAACCGATCGATTGTCTGTCCCCCTGGTGGTCAGTGCACCTCATAGCGAGCAGTTGAGTGGCCTTAGCATACCATTAGCAATTACACTTTGGTTGAATGGAAGACTGGATGATCGGACACTTAGCATATTAGGCTTTTATTACATAGGATTAGACTTAAGAGATATTTCTGGAAATGTGGAAATACGGGATTCCCAGATAAACAATGGCCAGCTCCTTCATTTAACTGAAAAGCGTAACATGCTAATTAGACCGGACATCCTTCCAGATGAAGCCATGGCAGCGGGGGCTGAAGCAGAGGTGGCCACTGCGGCGGTGGGGGCCGAGCCCCTTGCACAAATTTGTACATCGGGCCTCTAGTAAGAAAATAAAAGCTCAGCCTGACCAATGAACCAGGAGGTCACAGTTCAATTCCCGATCAGGGCACATGCCTGGGTTTCGGGCTCGATCCCCAGTAGAGGGCATGCAGGAGGCAGCCAATCGATTCTCTCATCATTGATGTTTCTATCTCTCTTTCCTTCTCCCTTCCTCTCTGAAATCAATAAAAAAATATTTTTAAAAAAATAAATAAAAGCTCAGGGAGAGTAAGTGCCCCAGGAAGCAAGGCTGCCAAAGGAGAGTGCCAACAGCCTAGTTCCAATCCCGGCTCTGCCCCCCCACCCCCCCACCCCCGGGCTTTAAGCAAACACGTCATTCTGGCACCTCTCTCCCCACAGCTGTGAGCACTACTGCGGGCAGGACGGAACCTTGGCCTCCATGAGTGGTGACTGTCTCCTTTCATGCAAGGTCCTGGCATAGAGGGTGTCTTAGGCTTTTTCTCTAAAACCTCCCATAGCTTTTAGCATTTGGTAAAGTAAAAATGTGAAAAATCTGTTCACTTGAGGGTATTTTTAACAAAATAAATGAAAACACAACTAGAAAATACGTTAATTTTAAGAACATTTATCTCAAAATACAAACATCTACACTCTCACATTATCTGTATCCAACATAACAAAACTAAGACTCAAAGATAAAAGCTAAGTGTGAAATGATAGAGTAAAAACTAGATAGAAATCTTGAAGGGATTGTAAAAATTACACACCTCAAGGCCTGGGCAGCACCTCTTTTCTTGTTTTTTCTACACGTTCGATTTTTATTCCAATTTAAATTTTGTAAATTTCCTTCTTTTTTCTCCTGAAGCTTCTTCTTCCTATCAGGATCTTCTTGCTAAAGAGAAAAGCAAACCTTTAGTTAAGGCTTGAACGGACCAAGTATATACATTTAAGAAAACCAACCAAACAAACACCACTCTGTGATTTTTTTAAGGGCTTTTGCATAGAAAAGTTTGGTTAATCTGGAAAAGGAAGGGGGGGGTGTATGATTTTTTTAAATAAACATTTGAAGACCAACTTTGTATGAATTTCATAACGTTCCAACGTTGAAAACGGAGACGTACATTTCTCAAACTCTAGTTGGTTTCATTTCCCTTCTTTCTCTACCTCCCTCAACCTCCGCAAAAAGAAAAAAAAAGAAAGAAAAAAGGTTGCCTATAAAATTCCTAAGGAGCAAAAAAGGAAAAACATCTGTTAGCAATTTATGGTCAGCTTGCTGTTAACTTCAGCAGCAATAAATCCCCCAGCCTTCACCTGTTAATTTGGCATGGGCAACTCCCATGAACCATCACTGAAGAAAGATCATGTAAAAACTTGACTCAGGAGTAATTTGTGTATTTACATTTTTATTTGTTTATAGATGAACTTCAGGAGAACAGCCAAATCTCCACGGAATGCTCCAAACTAGTTTAAGCTTTCTAAGTAAATAAGGCAAGAATATGCTGGGTGTTTTCTAAATGTGGTTCTGAAAAACTCAATTTAGCATGAGCTACATGTACAGTTGACCCTTGAACAATGCAGGAGTTAGGGGTGCTGCTTCCCTCCATGCAATCGAAAAACCACACGTAACTTTTTTTTTTAGTTTTCAGTATAATACATTTATTTTACCTGGGTTTACAAAAAATTAGTTCATGTTATCTCTGTTACAAAATATGTCAGCACTGAAAGAGCTTGGGCTAATATCCATGACTTTGATGTCTCATGGGTTTTTCATGGCTAATCTAAACATAATTATTAAAACTTCTAACTCCCCCAAACTTAACTACGAATAGCCTACTATTGACCGGAAGCCTTACCGATAGAGTTGATTAACACATATTTTGTATTTTATGTGCATTCTTACAATAAAATGAGCTAGAGAAGAGAAAATGTTATTAAGAAAAAATCATAAGGGAGAGAAAACAACATTTACAATATTTATTGACAAAAATCCGTATGTAACTGGACCCGTGCAGTTCAAACCCATGTTGTTCAAGGGTCAACTCTGTGTTTTATATACATGTAAAAATTATAAATTGTATATATAGATATAATTTTTTTTTCATTTGGGCTTTTTCCTCTTTTAAATGTTAGGCATGGTCTATTAATAGGTCCAGGGTAAGGGGAATTCCCTCGTCTTTTTAATTTTTAAATAGCTCACACTTCTACTGTCTTCTAATGCTTACTCTTTCTCTCCCTCGCACCACCTGCCCTGAAGCAAAGGCACTGTCAGCAGCGGAGGCAGTGGGAGCGTGGGAGCGGGGGAGCTCACACTGAGACCCCAGGGCTCTAAGCGAGTGAGGTCTTTCCAGGAGGAAAACGCCTTCTCACAGAGGCAAATCCCCTGGCTCAGGGAGTCCTCTTCCCATTGACCCTCAGGATTCACATTTCATAAAGAGCAAGGATTGGCTCATTGTACCTTCCTCTTTCAGGAGGTTGGTCCAGAAATCAGAGTAGGAATCCATGAGGTTCTAGCATACACTTGGCTAACAAACATGACTTGGAAGAAAAATAAAAAGATGTCGATGCCTGCCTGATACACGTCTGGGGTGTCGAAAGCCTCGTGTATCTATTAAAGCAATATGCTTACTATAATAAAGAAACTCTAGAAGTAAATGAAATTGTGCCTGTGCATGTGGTGGGATTATGGGAATTTTTTTCTTCCTTCTTTATACTCCTTTATTTTCTCCCCAATAAATATGTATTAAGTTTTTTTCTGATTCTGAAGGTATTTTTAAAACATGACAATTAAGCACACAAAGCTCTATTCGACAGGACCTTATGCTAATTTCTCAAATCTGATGGGAAACAGACACAGTACAGAAATCTGATCAGAGACAATCCAGAGTTAAACATTAGAAACATGCCATATTTGTGCATGTATTGTTCCCTGTGTATTTCTAACTTGGGGGATGGGGAGGGTTCTCCTCCCCTGCCCTATCTTGTCCACTTAAGGACCAAGAGAGGCTTTTCAAGCAAGGACCTGAGCCTTTCTGTCCCTCCAGGGTCACAAACAAACGAAGGATCAGTCTCTATGCGGAGTCAGAGACAGTGAGTCAGAGACTAACTCTGACACTGGCTGCCTTCCTCAAATCAATCATGTTAGAACTGGCACCAGGTATAAACAGAGGGTATGCATTTTAGGGCTACGGAGAGGTGGGGCTTGGTGGTCAGAAGCATCATCACTTTCTCTGAACATTACAAAGAGTGAACTTTAGGACAGTGCCGGACACTCTGGACTCAGAGAGGCGAATGGAATGACCAAGCAGCAGTGCCCATGAGCCAACACAGGACAGGACGGGAAGAGGGTGTGAAGGAGAGTAAAAAGCTAGACAACACAGAGGAATGAAAACTGAATGAACGGCCTTTTTCTTTAGCCGTGTGTGTGTGTGTGTGTGTGTGTGTGTGTGTGTGTGTGTGTGTGTGTGTGTGAGAGAGAGAGAGAGAGAGAGAGAGAGAGAGAGAGAGAACGAACAGGTCTATAATGGAAGCAGCAGTGGAACAGTTTGTGGAAAGCAAACCAGAGAATCAAAGCAACAGACTTGTCAAGAAATGAGAGGAAGGATAGAGACAACCTGGCTCTCTGTTTCCTGGTGGAGAGGGTGTCACAGGTAGGGAGGCGGGACTAACCAGAAAACGGAGAGCCCATGTAGTGTTGCAATTAAGACCACAGTCTCTGAGGCCAACCTGCCGGGTTTGCATCTCACTGGTGCTTTCCGGCTAAGTGATCTTGGGCAAGGAACTTACCGCTCAGTTTCCTGAGACTTCCTCAAAAGGCTGTTGTGAGGATTAAACTGACTGACACGCAGTAAGCAGTTTATATAAGACTTAGCTATGATCATCAGCATTACTGAATTATTTGGTCTGGCTAAGTTCTCTGATCTCCTGGATAGAAGGGACAATTTGACTGATTGCTGGGTAGGGAAATAAGATTTCCTAAGTTTAATAAAAGCAAAGAAAGAAACCAAAGAAGAGAAATCACAGGCTGACCGCACAAAGACAATGTATATAAATGAAAGCAAATAAAAAATAAGAGGAAAAGGACAAACTAAGGGGAATAATTGAATACACTGATAGATAAAGAATTAACAGCTTTACATATGTTCTCATAGAAAATAAGAAAAAACACTAATATTCAATTGAAAAGTGGGCAAAGAACATGAAATGCAAATTCACAAAAGAGCCCTGACCAGTTTGGCTCAGTGGCTAGAGTGTCTGCCTGTGTACTGAAGAGTCCCAGGTTCGATTCCGGTCAAGGGCATGTACCTTGGTTGCGGGCACATCCCCAGTAGGGGGTGTGCAGGAGGCAGCTGATCCATGTTTCTCTCTCATCAATGTTTCTAACTCTCTATCCCTCTCCCTTCCTCTCTGTAAAAAATCAATAAAATATATTTTTAAAAATTCACAAAAGAAACATAAAAGGCCAAAAAAAAGAAGTGTTCATCTAAAATATTTAACAATAAAGTATATTTTTATGAAAGGCAAATTGAGACCAGCTTGTATCTCCTCTTTCCATTTTGGTTTTAAAAACCTCAACTGCGTTTACACTGCATGTTCCTGACTGTAAACTCCAGAGCAGGAAGGGCTGCGGTGGCGGCAGGGCAGTGTCAACAGCGTCAGACTGAGCAGTGAATAGGGAATGGAGTTAGACATTTACATCTTCGTTTACTTAAAAAAAATCACTGGTAGGATTTGGGATGGATCATTTTTTACTTATGTTTTCAGAACTTTACAAAAAATGAAATTTAGAAAAATGATCCCTTTTCCCTAGTAAGAGATGTACCTCCAAATTTAAAAAAGAAACTCACAATCGTTCACTTATCACACTGACCAAGACTTTGCCCAAAAAAGTGCTGCTGAGAGCAGAGTAAAACCGGCCTTCTGGTGTATCGTGCATGGGAACATAAGTCACTGCCACCTCCCTGGGAAGCAACCTGGCTTCTGTGGGCCGCCTGGTGGTCAGTGCACATCATATCGAGCGGTTGAGCGGCCTTAGTGTCCCTCCACGGCCACGGGAGGAAGAGGCAGGGGAGTGTCTGCCTCTACACACTGCTGACCTGGTGCAAAACAACAACACCCAAACCTCAAGCTGAGAAGTTTACATAACACTAGAGGCCGGGTGCACAAAATTCGTGCAGGGGGGAGGGGAGAGGGAGGAGGGGAGACGACCACAGGGCTCAGCCCGGCCTTCACCCTCTCGCAGTCCGGGAGCCCTCGGGGGATATCCGACTGATGATGGCTTAGGCCCGTGCCTTAATCAGTGGCTCTTCTCTCATGCTCCTCTAGAAAGCTAGAACAAGGAGGGATCAAGTATGTAGGCAAGACTTAGGAACAAAATCGTTCATCAGAGTGTTATTTATGAAAATAAAAAGTTGTCAACAACTTTATGTCCCACTGCAGGGGAACGGTGTAGGTTATGGCATAGTTAAATGACAGAATGCTATGTAACCCTCCAAAACAAAGCTCCTGTTCATTCCTGACATGAGACTATTTAGAATTACAACATTATAACAAAGCTACATAAACACAATAATGATCCTGCATTTTTAACAATTTGCAAAGAAACGCAGAATACAGAAAAACGTGAAAAGTGGTTCATTTTGGATAGATCTTTTCCTTCCTTCTTTGTGCTCCTAAGGTAATCATGAATGCCTTTATTAACCCCTAGAGTGCCGGGGAGCGCGATCGGGCTATTCCTGTCTTTCGCCAAAAGTGCAGGGCGCGCTATCAAAGCTTCGAAATGGCGTCCAGTTCTAAGTCTGCTTTTATTAGTGATGATGATATTGCTAAATATGTCCATGTAGTAAAGGTTTCCTTAAGTTTTTGAATATGTAACTTCATTTACTTGCGATTCATAATTTTTTTCCTAAACTGCTGTAAAATCAGCAAAAGTGCTTTGGTGATTTTAGCATAGTTCCTAGGATATTGGTTGGCACTCAAACGGTTAAGGGGGGAAAAACTGCTTGAAAGAAAATAAACAGCCAAGGCAAGGGTCAAAATTTAGTCTGTGGCTCCCAAGTCTGGGCTTCAACCTTCTTTGCCAATAAATCCAGAGGAATGATCCTATGTATTATACAGATTTATATAATTTTCTAAGCTGCAAAATTAGACCCTAAGAATACGCTAGAAAAACAAACAGTGAGCAATGTACTCAGGAATGTGTTTATTGAGAATGATTTTCTCCAAACCAACAATGAAATGGAAAGCATACTCACGCATGGGGTTTTAAAGGAGAGTTAGTTCTACAAAACTGGAAGTGAATCACTGAGCCAGCAAAGAAATGACAGAGGACAGCCCCCATGCAGCACGAGCAAAATCCATGGCCTTTCACCACAAAGCACAGCCTGAGTCCCCCACATCCCCGGACTCCTGCATCCTGACTGTCCAGCTGGCTACCACCATTCGGAGCAAATGTCCGCCCTCCACAGGCTCATGGACCAGAAAAGGAAGGAGGAACACAGGTGATGACTGGGCCCCAGTGCAAGAAATGTCCGAGCTCCAGGGAGTGAGATTAAAAAAATCAAAAAATAAAGAACTTGACCAAGTTAAGAAAACCAAGGGCAAGTGTGGAGAGCTAACCTGAGCTAGGAGCTGTGAGCCGAGTTTGAGACGGGAGAATGGTGCCCACACAGGTGGCAGGTGGATGCCAGCAACAGCACCTCATGGCACTGTTACTCTGGGCTACCTCCTTCTTGTGGCCCTCAGACTGAGGGGATCTGAATGACTAGTTCCAACTGCTCCTCCCAGCACGAGACTGTGGGACTGTGGAGTCAGCACATCTCAGCTTTGGTTTCTACCTCATTGCAGGCAGCATCTGGGTCCCCAAGGCCCATCCCGAACCCCATGCATCCCACCTAGCCCCAAGTCAATGACTGTTACCGCTCCTGCAGGCATGCCCTGTCTTCATCATTTGCCCTAGCTTTACCCGTACCATCTGCTACTGTACCTGCACCTTCAAGCCGTCCGTAACTTTAACACTGCAAGGTTCAGACTCAGGCCCTGGGTGTTCTCTCTGCATACACCTCAGAGAATTCAGGGTCACCCTTAAATTCTAACCTCCACAGGGCCAGCTCCCCAGTTGCAAGCTCCAGGGCTGACTTGCCATGAACGCTCTGGTTCCATATCTCCCTCTGTCTACTATCCTTTCTCACATCCAAGTCCAGCCGCCCCCTTGTCAGTAATGATCATAGTCATACCTGTCATTTCCTTGGTGCTTACTCTTCATCAGTACTTAGGAACTCCTGCTATGCTGAGCCCTTAACATATCAACTCATTTAATCCTCACAATCCTATGAAGTAGGTATACTATTTTATGTTAGTATTATCATTTTATTATTTTTCAGATAAGGAGCCTGGGGTGTTTAACTTGTCTAATGTTATCGAGCAAATAAATGATAAGCTGGGTTCAAGCCCAGGAAGTCTGGTACCCATTTGCTTAAGAATAGTTTCTCTTGAGAGTAAAAGCTAGCTGATGTCTTCCCTCCCCCCACTCCCCACCCCCACGCCAAGTTATTTCAGTACCTCCTGTATAATTAGAAAATAAATAAAACTTTCTGGACACATCCAACTCACCAGTTATCAATGCAGTTCTAAATGCATGATAACCAACTTCTTTCAAATGGAGGACATAGACATGTACAGTTACAGTCATTACACAGACATCTGCACTCTAAGTCTGAAAAATGGGTGCTATTCTAATAGGCAAGAAAAAAGGAAGTACGGACCTCGACAGAAGGCATGTCCTGCTTCTCAGAACACACGTCTTCTTTCGACGCTTTGTGGATCTTCTTTTCTGAAGAAGACTTTGTGTCAACCTTCTTCAAAGCTTCACAATTGTCCACTTCATTCTTGACAGGCACTTGCTGGTTATTCCCTTGAATGAATAAAAATGATTCCATTTCTAGCTCATTATTTCCACTCATATTCTCCACAGTTAATTCTCTTTGCCACACCAATCTCATTTAATGACATTTAGACTTAAGGATTGGTTTTGACATCCACAGTGTTCTAGAAACTTATTTTGTTTACAAGTAAAAAAGCACTTATATTAAAAGTTCTATGAGTAGTCTTTAAAGAGCTCAAGGGATAAAAGGGAGGGGCACACCATTATTCACCGAGGCAAAATTCATAAATGCCCAAAGATACAAACAACCCAAATGTCAATGGACAGATGAACAGATAGACAAAATGTAGTATACATACAATGGAATATCATTCAGCCTTAAAAAGAGACGATTCCTTGCACAAAAACGTGAATATACTTAACACTGCTGAACTGTACACTAAAAAATGGTTAAGATGGGAGGAAAAAAGAAATTCTGATACATGCCACAACATGAATGAACCTCGAAGACATTATGCTAAGTGAGATAAGCCAAACATTACTAGTACATGATTCTACTTGTTTGTGAAACCTAGAATCAACAAACTCATGGAGATAAAAAAGTAGAATGTTGGCTACCAGGGGCTGGGAGGAGGGAGTCCAGGTAATGATTGTTTCATGGGTACAGAGTTTCTGCTTGGGATGATGAAAAAGCTCTGAAAATTGGTGATGATGATAACTGTATGACAAAGTTAATATTCTTAATATGCCACTGAGCTTTATAATTTAAAATGGTAAATTCTGTGTTATATATATTTTACCACAATTTTGTAAAAAGTTGGAGAGAGAGGGGTCAAGACTTGAGTTCTGGTCATGACTCGGGCACTAATTAGTTTTATGATCAAGTCAGTCTCTTACGCTGCCTGAGCTTCAGTTTCCTTATTTATAAAATGAAAATACCACCTTATCATCCTCCCCTCACTGACTGTTAGAAAGAAAACACCAGAACAGATATAAATGGGCCGCCATCAAAAGCCATGTGAACATTCCAGGGCAGGTCCTTCTGCAGGGAATGCCCAACTGCCCAGTGAGCGGTGCCCAGAGGCTGAGAAATGTGTGGAGGTGGATCCTGTGGCCAAGGTTGGTGCTGATAGAAACCTCATTTGAAAACATGATTTTTCCATTTTTCTTTCAAATGACTGCCTTACTTAAAAAAAAAAAAAGTCAAATCAACTGCAATCCTATACTAACTGGCCTCAGTCTTCTAACATGAAACAAAGTATTTCAAAACCTCTTTTTTTTTCTTTATCTGAGATTCCCTGATCCCTTTGCAACCTGGGAAAGACTTAAATGACCACAGTGCCAACCTCACAGCAAAGCGGGCTACAGGCTCGGGGGAGATGACCGCCTGACCGGACACCAGCAGAGGCCCCGGCCGGCCGGCCTGCCGTAGGAGCTGGGGCAGGGCGGCTTTCTCAGAGTCAGAAATTCTGAAGCTACAAGCTAAGCTCGCTCAGAGCAAGATGCATCCATTTTTTAAAATAAGTAGAAGGTAAGCATACTGTTATTTTGTTAACAAAAACTGCATAAACATTGCATCGCTATAAAAATGCTGGGGAAGCATGAATCCTCTACAACACGGACTGGGTGTCAGGCATCCGCAGAGGAAAAGTATGCATCCAGCACCATGAAGGAGCAGAGGAAATAGCCAGGAGCAACGGAGACCGGGTGCGAAAGAGAACAGGAAATCATAAAGACATCACTTTGGATTCTGGAAGCCATAAGCATGAAACAGAATACAGATATTCTCTTTAAAAAACGGTACCATTACTTTCCTCGAGTCTTAATTCATGGAAAAATGGATTTCCTTCTGTTTTCTTCAGGCCAAGAATAGCACTAAAAGTATCAGTCATCAACATTTCTTAGGAAAGATCAAATGTAATATTCAACACTAACCTTCCCACCAACAGGGGTAAAGCAGAGACTCTTAGGAAATTAATAATGCCTTCTGTGGGGACAAGAATCAGAAAAACCAGATGAATTCTAAAAGCAACTTCTTCTTTAACTCTTTGAGAAATTCTAACATGACAATTTGCAAGAACTAAAAAATACCGTGAGTCTACATTTCATTTAAAATAATGGAGCCATGCCCTAGCTGGTTTGGCTCATTGGATAGAGCATCAGCCTGCGGACTGAAGGGTCCCAGGTTCGATTCCGGTCAAGGGCACATGCCGGGTTGTGGGCTCAATCCCCAGAAGGGGGCATGCAGGAGACAGCCAATCAATGATTCTCTTTCATCATTGATGTTTCTATCTCTCTCCTTCTCCCTTCTTCTCTCTGTAATCAATAAAAATATATTTAAAAAAATAATAATAATGGAGCCATGCCCGACTAGCGTGGCTCAGTGATTGAGTGTTGACCTATGAACCAGGAGGTCAGGGTTCAATTCTGGTCAGGGTACATGCTGGGATTGCAGGCTCAATCCCCACTGTGGGGTGTGCCGGAGGCAGCCAATCAATGATTCTCTCTCATCATTGATGTATCCCACCTCCTCTCTCTCTTCTTTCCTCTCTGAAATCAATAAAAATATATTTTAAAAATAATAATAAAATAAAATAATGGAGCCAGTCCATATTATCCTACAGCAAGTTTACTTAGAGTATTACACAATTTTCTTAATTTATCTCACAAAGTAAGAGTGTCTGAGCCACGAAGATAAAAAAAAAAAACACCAAATAGAACAAGGAACACGTAAACTCAACAAAATAACTGCTTAAAGTTTTACTATGTTAAATCTAACCATATAGTATATGTGGAATAAACTGCTAGATACCCATTTTAAGCTGTTAGTATCTGCAAGTAAATGAGACTATTTTTTTTTCAATTTCTGCAAATATTGGTATTTCAGAAATTTTGAAGGCATGTATCTAACTCAGTGAAAACTTACACGTTAATTTCGAGATATGGGGTATTATTAAATTTAAAAGTATATTACCCTTTGCATTATTATAAGCAGAAAGCAATACTATAATTGGCTAACGCTAACTATTTCTCTTTGACGGTGCTGAGGCCAGTGGCAGTGTGTCTTTAGTCTTAATTCTAAATCTCTGCTATTCTGATCCTACACTTAAAAAAATAATAGTTATAAGCACTTGAAAAGAGACACATTTGAAAGATCATTTATATTACACAGGAAGCCCTACTCTTGTCACATGATCTACAGACGCTGCGACGTGGAATAAATGTTTGGAAAACATGGGTGTTTCCCAGGCGTTTGACAGGTTGATGCCAAAAGAGCAAGTGTGTGAAAACAGAGCCTTGGAGAACCTGTCTCTCCCCAGTGCCACGGCCACGGCATTTCGCAGGCACGTTTATCCACACATCGGATGGACACAACAGACCACAGAAGCAGCACAAGCCCTTCAAACTCGGGTTTTAGGTTTGTGTGAAGTCAGCCTGTGTCAAATATGCAAGGCCTAAGTGACACACACAAGAGGCAAGCCCAGCCGGACTCACCCCCTGATTTCACCCTTGGCAAGCATTTTGTGGTCTGGGCCCTGGAGAGTGTCTGGGACAGAAATGGAACAGTAGGCATCCCACCGGCCCCGCCACAGAACACCCTCTGACAAGCTACGCTGCGACTTTATGGAACAATCTGGTTGAGTACACTGTCCAGAGGGTGTGCTCACATGCCAGGGGGAGAGGACACAGGGGACAGTGCTGACCCTGCCGCCAGGAGTCCACTCCAAGCATGAGCACTGTTGACAGGGAAATGGTACAAACAGGTTGGAACGAGGTGTACCCGGAACAAGGTGCCCAAACCAGGTTCCACTTGGAGGACTCCAGCTTCCTTTCAAACTGGAGATGGAACATTTAAAATTCAGCTGGGGTTTTTTACTAAATGCATAAAGCTCATTAGAGTTAGCCAACCCATAATACTTCAGTACTTTCTCCACAGTCTCAAGGAGCGAATTATATGTAGCTGTTTCAAATAAGGTCAAAGGTAACTGATATTTCCAGATTAAAAAGAGTCAATGACCTTAACAGAAAAGTGCACCTTAACGTGGTCGCCCTGGACAAGAAACATCAGCACAGGCTTTTATTCCAGAGGCCAAAGGCTTCGGTTAAAGCTCAGTGACAATTTTATATGTAGCTAGTCTCCCGAGTCTAGTTTTGCTTACATTTTCATGGACTGTATTTGCTATAGGAGGACATCTGTCTCCTTTTAACCAAGGGACACAATTAGAAAAGAACCAGGACAAGGAACATGAGATGGAAGCCGCTGTTAAATACAAAAAGTTGGTTAAGTTTTGTTCATCCAGAAACATTTTATGGGCTGATTAACTTTTGCAAACTGTCAGAGAAGCCAAGATAAAAACTAATTAGGAAAAGGTGTCCCTACCCTCCCAACAATAAAATATGACATCCACTCTCTCTAGACACAGGTACTAAAGTTACCTTCTTAGCCACGACAATCTAAAACCTTGGCGCCTTGTCCTAAACTTTTCAGCATACTTTTCAGGTATGTTAACATGTATACCTTTGCTAAAACTGTGCACGTGAACGAAAAGTTCAGCATCCACAATTAAAACTCAAGTCACTGGTGAGAACAAACTCCATTTAAACCAGACCAGAGACACACAGGAGAGAAAACCATCAAGGAGGAGGTAAAGATTACCGTGATTTCTCCTGGAAACTTCTGGCAAGTCTGACTGGTACTGAGGTGAGTTTCTTGGCAAATGGTTTTCAGGTAGTTTCTTCGAGGTCTTCAGAGGACCGAGTTCTCGCTCCTTGAGCTCAGCTATGTTTTCTGAAATTTTAATGTCCGTTTCCTTAGGAAACATACATGTCTGTATTCCCTCCTTCGTATGACATTCCGAAGAAGTGTTATTGACAACAATTGTGTTTTTCAGTGTGTTTTCCTCTTTATTCAGTAAGTTTTTGGGAAAGGTTAAATTCTTTTGCAGGTTGACGTTGATGCCGCTGGCGTATTTGAGGTTTGTCCAGTTCTCACCCATTATATCGGTGCACACGTCCTCTTTAGCGGCAGCCAGGGAGCCGCCCAGGCTCGCCGTCTGTTTGTCCTCGGCAGCCAGGCTGGCAGTGCTGGCGACCGATGCGCTGGGTTTGTGTTTGCTGTAATAGACGGAGCACTTGTGCTTCTTCTGAGAGTGACCGTAGGTTGCTGGGCTCCTCTTTGCAGCGTTCTGCATCCTGCTCTGTGGAGTGTTGACCGGGAGGCAGCTTTTCCCTCTGCCTTTGTCAGAGGGGCCGTAGGTATCGAGAAAGTTCTTGCAATTGCTTCTGAATCGAAGAGAGGAAAAAAAGCACTTAAGATAGAGCCACACGGAATAAAGCACTACCTGTCTGTTTTCGAATCCACGAGGGAGAGAGGTAGCAATCAATACTGTGGGGACTGAGTTCTACCTTGCTTCTTCTCAAGCTCCGTGAGTTCAAAACACTATGTCCTTACAGGAAGTCTATCGTATAATTAAAAAAACGTGACAGCTGACACACAGGGACAAAGAAAACTTTACGAAACAAAGTTGGAGTCAAAATTTATATTAAGTTAAAATAAAATTGGAAATCACTGCTATCAAAGGGGAGAAGCAGCCCTGCCCACACACACGCCACAAGAATCCTTACTTGTGCGAATGGGAGCCGATAGCCTCCATCGGACTGTTGTTCTGTGGCGAAGAGGAGCCCGCATTCTGCCTCTGTCTTGTTTTCATGAACTCCATAAGGATGTACTGTGCTTGCTGGAAGGCTATTAAAATCACACCCAGCAGGGACAAACTGAGAAAGAAAGCAACAATACTCATCGTGGCATGGTTCTGACGGGCATTCAAAAACCAGATTTATTCTAGAAGAGCAGTGAATGGTTGACAGATCATGTCTAAAGTTACAGCATTAAAATTCCATAAGATATGTGACATCACCATTTCTGACATTTCTTAAAGACTAAAAAAACCACCCACGTTTTTAAAAATGTGCATATTTATAAGTCTGACATTTCAATTCCATTTTAAAAGATGCTTCCAGGATAAAATCACTCTGAAAGGATCGTTGTGGTTTTAAATTTCCATTGCCATGGAGCGAATAAGAGTACCATTTAGTATATCTCCCACCAGGACTGCCAATGAACATACGTGGCTCACAACTGTCTATTTGACTTGTAGGTCTTACTGTTCATTTACTCTTATTATATTAAAGCTTTCCAGTTACTACTTTCTCTACTTCATGTATGCCAGGGTTCTTTAAATAATATAAATCCCACTCAATTCATATGCTTTGATTGCATGTAGGCAACATAACAAGTTCACGCAACTCGCCTGCATGGCTCCTCCACTCAGTGAGAGGACAGTGAAAACAGTGGTAGTTTACCTGACAAAGAAGACCGTAAGCCTCCAAAATGACTCCTCCCAGCTGGGCCCTGGAACCACGTCGGCACACAAAGGCAACAGGTGATGAGGGAGGGTCACATTGAGAGTGAAGCGAAACTCTAGGTCAGCCGCAGTGACGAGAGTCAGCTCACGAATGACCCAGGAAGAGGTAAAGTCTGGAGTAAACCTGGTGACAAAAGATTCACCTTTGTAAACTTTAACTTTAGGCACAAAACATAATCATCATCGTAGCAAAATTTCTTTACTTGTACAAGATACTTATATAAAAACAACCTAAGATATTTTACCAATGACAAAAGGCTCCCCCCACCCACTTGACATTAAAAACATCACAAAACTTAAATGAGGTGAAAGCTCTATGCTTACACAATGCTGATATCTCGAGATGTGTTTGGGGGCAGGGAAAACTGATGGCAATCTAGCACTTCGAATCCATAGCCTTGGCAATTATACCCATTGATTTTCAGAGACGTCACAGTTATAGGAAGTGGTCCGATATTCTCAACTTTGAAGTTCTTTGTAATAGATAAAATTTGCTTGCTGTCTTTCAGTTCTAGTGAGGATGAAAAGTGATAGTTATTACATATGAACTGCAAAATTGATATAAAATAATTTATTGCAACAATGTGCACATTAAAATGTTTTCAAAAATCAATGTAAACTCAAAGCATGATCTCTATCTACTTTCTTGAACAGTTATAGATTTTGTTATATTACCAGAATAAAATAAAAAATACTTAGTTAAATTTTTTAAGTTAAACAATCAGCCTAGGTACCAAAAGAATAAATCTCTTTTTTGTTCTTTTACTTATTAAAGGTTAAGGTTAAAAGTTTATTCTTCGCAGAAGCCAAATCATTTGGATTTACTACTAGCTCTACACACCCTCTGCCCCTGAGACCCCACTCACACTGAACGGGGGGACCAGTTAAAAGGTGTGTGTGCTGCTCTGTAAAGCCATCATGGCTACTAGAAACACAGTTCAAAGACCCACTATGTTAAGGGGAAGTAAATTATTAAATCCTTGCAAATAAACGAGAGCACATTTTATGTTTAAAAAGGGAAGAGTCCTCTCAATTTAAAAATACTCCTATAGCCCTGGTTGGTGTGACTCGGTTGAAGGTCATCCTGTGCACCAAAAGGTCACTGGTTTGATTCCTGGTCAGGTCAGGGCATACACCCAGGCTGCATGCTCCCTGGGGTGCATTCAGAGGCAACCAATAAATGTTTCTCTCTCTCTCCTTCCCTCTTTCTCTAAAAATCAATAAAAACACATTTTTAAAAAATCCTATAAATTTATAACCCACAATCTAATATTTTATCTGGCTCTATAGGTTTTACATTACTCTTTAATTCTATCTCTCAAGGTCAGCTCAAAATGAATGAATGAATGAATGAATGAAAAATGATGAAAAATGAAAAATTTTTAATGCAAAATGGCTAATACATCTTTTCAAAGTCAGTGTTTGTTCAGCATAGCTTTCTAAATTAAAAAAATTCCCATCAGGCATTAAACCAGTGCTATAAATTATCCAACAGTTACACTAACTAGCTTTCTCCACAGGAAACATATTGTTACACTAAAATGCTTTAAATGTGTTCCTGAAATTAAAAATGATAACAGGAAAACAAGAATTTACCAGAAACACTTTACATCTCATTTGATTTTTGTTTTAGTTCCTCAGAAAGTTCTTGAAACTAATAGAAGTAGCTTAAAGGCATTTAATTTAAATACATGCATAATTTAGAAAGTTTTAATGGAACGTTTAAGTAAATTTATAAGTCTCCTTGTTCAGTACAGTAGCCAGTAGACACATAAAACTACTTAAAGTAAATTAAAAACATTTAAACTTGATTTTCTTAATCACACTAGCTCTATTTTAAGCACTCATCAGCCACACGTGCGAGTGGCTACTGTACTAGATGGCACAGACACAGAACACTTCTGTTACTGCAAAAAGTTCCATTGGGTCGCATGCCTTTAGTCTTCTCTCCGCCATTTGTGATTTTCTAGATTAGGTAGCTGATAACCAAATTAACAGATTCATACTATTTATCTTAAACATCAGACACTATGCTAGTAATTTAGCAATTGTACTTTCCCCCTCTATATCTATTACATTTAAGTTGACTATTGTTCTAATTGAGTGATATCAGCCCATTTAGGCTCAGATGTTTGCCTTATTTAATTATTTGCCTCAATACAATGAATTTACTGGAAACATTTTAAAAGAAGCTTCCAAGAGAATCCCTTTGCCGCTGGCTTTCGAACCCAGCCCCCCCTCTGTCAGAGCGCCTCGCATGGGAACTCACGTCGCCGGCAGTCCATCAGCGTGGACTCGGGCACCTTAAATCGGAGCGAGCCTCCCGGGCCAGGCAGTCTTCCGCCCACTTTCAGCAACTCTCGAGCTCCAAATCCTTCCACGGCAATCATGTCGATAACAGTCAAGTTATTCCTTTAAGGGAAAGGAGATACAAATAAAAGGCATTACAATAGAGTCATCTGTACTTAAATATTCCTAGTTAGCAAAAACATTTTTCCTGTTTTGAGAAAGAAAATCCATTTAAATAGTGTGGCCTCTCCTGACAAGCACAGAACAGAACAAGTGGAACACAGCAAGAAGGAGTGAATGATCATGATCCCTCTTCAATGTCAGCCAAGAACATAAACCCATGTATTTCTAATAACCAGCCACCAGGGTGGTGATCCGACCTCCAAGAGAAAACAAACAAATAACGAAGTAAATTAGGAGGCCACAGAGAAACACTAACAAATACAGACAAATGCATAAAAATTATTCACATGGTGAATTAAGGCGTTTTCACAGTATTTGTGACTATGAGAAGTTCTGCCTTAGGAATAATTCTCGAAGTAAAACCCTACTGTTTATTCTGAACTGAAGATTTAAAATATTATCCCACAAATAACATATATCTACTCAAGTTCTTATTAAACAGTAATTCAGACTAGTTTTTGCTTTTTCATTAACTGAAATTATGATTCCTAGGGTGAAAAAGTGAAGTGGAAATGATGGTTAAATGATGCAGATTGACCGAAAGCCAGTCATCATGAATGTAAACACTACAGAAACAGAGAAAGAATTCATTTCTCATTATGCAAAATACAGTTATCGTCACATCTTTATTAAGTGATTGGTATTGTTTACAGAAAAATACTGTGTATCAAAACAGAAACCACCAAAAATAAATTAACTACTATAAAAAAATTTAGGTTTTCTTTCGGAGTCTGGGATAGTTTCATCTGGCATGAGGTGAAGTTTATATCTATACTTCCTACAACCTTAATTCTTCAAAAGAAAATGGGTTTAAAATGAAACACACCATCATCAAAGCATGAGGAGTCTTAGTTAAAATGCTTAAAAGAATGTTTAGTCCATTTTCTGTTTAGTAGCATTCACTTGCAGAAGAACAAATACATACAATATACAACATACTAAATAGATTCCAGAATAAGAAAGTTGTTGCCAGCTGATCTGACACTAGAAAAGCTTAAAAAAAAATAACTAAAATGTCATTTATTAAAAATTAAATTTGTGCTAGACTTCTTGCCAATGCAGAGAAGTCTAGATCTGCATTTACTGTCAATTTTTGAAAGAAGACTCTCAATAAAGACTACCTAAAGATGAAAAATAATTAAGAGTGGAAAACATTTAGCTGCTTAAATCAGCTAGCAATATAACGCTTGTTTAAAAGGAAGGGGAAAAAAGCAGAAAGAGCCAATGGGCTCAAATAAGCACTTGCCCTTCGAGGCTACAGAGAATTCCAGAAGCAAGACAGACAGAAATGAGAGTGATGTACATCCAAACACTGTGGAATGAAAAAGTATACAGCAGTTTTTTAATTATTCTTCTGAGCTAAGACAGGGAAGTAAACGCCTGTATGTGTGCTGTGTGTATGCATTTGTATGTATTCTTGTGTTCTGCCCTTTGTGACAGAAGTCAATGAGACGCTGAGTGAAATGTGCTTCCCCTCATGGATGGAGGGGCCCACACTCCCTACTGTACAGGGAGGAAATTGAAGCAGGGATTAAGTGTGGAGCCTCAGGTCGCCTCTCTTCTCAGACACTGCCTCTTGCTAACATGCAACACAGCCTTGCCACTGGAGGCCCGACTAAGACGTACATGTTAGCACGTAGCTAAAGAGATCATGTGTTCCTGAGAGAAAAAATTCAGACAGACGAGCCAATGAGCAAGAAACTCTCCAGGACGAGGGGGCCACACCTACCGAATTAGAATGAGTGAGGTAACTTTTCCATAGTCAGCTGGCGTGAAAACTACACCGACCCTTTTCTTTGCCAAAGGCTGCAAATGGAAGTGGAGGCTGCCAAACCTGGATCCCTCAGAATGCATACCCTGCAAATTTAATAAGTGCAATTCAACAATTCCTGTAAAGCAAGCTTCTGTCTTCATTATGTGCATTTTAGAGCATAAACATGATTGCTTTTCTTTTAATTCCCAGATGTGACCACCCTAATCAACCTGTCGAACTTGTTTATCCTGAGAGTTCACACCAATAAACAGTTCCCAAGCCACAGCTGAGAAGTACTGGCGGCGGCTGCAGGACAACCCACACGGATGCTGGAAAGGGGACTTGTTTCCTGGCTTGGAGAGGAGTGGGGGCTAGAAGCCTTCAATGTAAAGATGTGTTGAGTGGAAAACATCACTTAGAAAACAGACCCAACAGCCTCTACTTGAACACTAGAAGGATCTGAGCAAACCATCCACCCACTGCTGCCTAACCCCAAATTCTCTTTCATATTGAATTTAAGTTTGTATAGAGACCATCTTTATCATATTTAGTCTCTCCACTCTGAAGACCTTCATTGATGCACATTCTCCTTTATTCTAAGATTTTTATCTTTTTCTGGATAAATCTTGTGGTCTAAATTTAATATTCAAGATTTAGTTCTTTATCATTTTCCCTCTTTACACATTTTTTTAACTCCTCACTAAAAACAACTGATTTCTAAGAGCTATAATCACATAATCTGCATAGCAATATTTCTCTTTTTCATGTTTCTAATTTTTAAATTTGTCTTATCCTTCAATTGTTGCTAGCATTTCCTATGCTATCTGAAAGAAGAAATATTGATGGCATTTGATTCATTTTCATTAGAATTGTAAGCTTCATGAAGGGAGAAATCCTGCTTTATACATACAATAGGAATATTGAATAAGAAGCTGCTGATATGCCCAGCCAGAATGGTTCAGTGGTTGAGCGTCGACCCAGGAACCAGGAGATCACAGTTTGATTCCTGGTCAGGGCCAATGCCAGAGGTTGTGGGCTTGATCCCCAGTAGGGGGCATGCAGGAGGCAGCCAATCAATGATTCTCTCTCATCATTGATGTTTCTCTCTCTTTCCCTCTCCCTTCCTCCTTCTGAAAGTCAATAAAAATAAGATTCTTTTTAAAAAGCTGCTGATGTTTAGTATTAAAGTATAATAATAACAGCACCATTTATTAAATGTTACTTATATGCCAGACGCTGGAATGCAATAAGCTTTATAAAATGCTGAGCATTCCATAAACCTTACTGATTCTTCAAACATTTATATTATGAGGGAGAGAGATGAGGCTCACAGAGGTTAAATAATTTGCCAGGGTCCCACAGCAAGAACATGGAAGAATCTGGATTCAGAACCTTGGGTGTCCAACTCCACGTGGTCTTAACCAAAGCAATTACATCCTAAAAAGCAAACCCACACAATTAAAATACAGGCCCCTTTCTTTACATCACAAAGAGTTCTAATAAAAATTTTAAGTTAAATTTTTAAGTGTCTCAAAGGCATAGACACTGACTATTCTTTTTGTGAATGTAATAATTCCCTTTATCACAAAAAGTGTCTATTTTTAGGGGAGGAATCTTCAACGAGAGATTAAAAACTTTTTCCAAGGAGTTATACCAATCTGAATAGAATACTTCTACGTAAAAGGATTGGCATTATTTCTGGAATTTCTAATTACATTTGATTCAATTCTAGTGGGGCAAACTATCTCTTGGTATTTGGACTAATTTACCTCGAACAGCCCAGGGAGACTGCTTGGGACAGAGTGGGACAGGCTCGCTAAAAAAAACAAGACCACGCTGCCTAGACCACTGACAAAGAGGAAGGAGCATCTATTGTTAGGTTGCTTCCTACGGCAAATAAGTCTCCATTCAAAATCTACTTAAAAACGCACTCTGATTGGTTTAATTTTAACTTAGTTGGAGGTTCTCTGTGGTCTGCCTCTTCCTGTTATTCAAGTTACTCTAGAGCAGCAGTTCTCAACCTGTGGGTCGCAACCCCTTTGGCGGTTGAACGACCCTTCCCCAGGGGTCGCCTAAGACCATCCTGCATATCAGATATTTACATTACGATTCATAACAGTAGCAACATTACAGTTATGAAGTAGCAACGAAAATAATTTTATGGTTGGGTCACAACATGAGGAACTGTATTTAAAGGGCCAGAAGGTTGAGAACCACTGCTCTAGAGCTAACAGTGTATGTATCTTTGGAGAGTTAAGTGAGGAGAAAGAAGAAAATGCCCAAGGCAGTTAAATATGTGTGTTAGAAATACACAGGGTGTCCCCCCAAAAAATGTATGCACACTTTTAATGGCGGATAGCTCAATTTTGAAAACAAAATGTATTTTAATAAACACTGCCTTTGTAATCATTCAAAGTGTGTATATACATTTTGGGGGACACATGTAGCTGTATACCTACATGTGTTTACATGTATATGCGTGTGTGTTTTTAACAGGGGCCCCACTTTTGAGTGGATCCACGCACACAGAATGCCTGTAAGGAAAACAGCGATATGCAAAGAGCCACGGAGTGAACACTAAGGCAAGGCTGCCAAGAACCCCGTCAAACAACATCCTCGCCCCGTGACATGTTTCTTCCTGCTCCGAAGTGTTGACGCGAGACCTCCTGAGCCCCCAGGCTTGGGACTTCCAGAGTCACCCTAACTCACAGATGAGGTGACTGTCACAGGAACTGAGTGGCTTGCGAAACACACGAAGCCAGTTCAGCAAGAGAAGATCCTTTTTTGATGTATTTGTTTTTATCTCCTCTTGCCCTAAAAAGAATTTGATGGCGCCAAGGAATCTTAAGAGAATTATAGTTCCGGGGTCTCAAATTTTATGGTCTTCTACATAGGCCTGATTTCAATCGCTATTTCTTCACTCTCGTGAATCCAAATCATCAAATTAAAACGATCTATGGGCTAACAGGAACCACGGGCTCCTGTTGCATTCATTAATTGGGAAAGTCTGCTCTATATAACAAATGCCTGGAATATAAAAATGAGAGCGCCACATATATTACAGAAAGACATTTGAAACATGAATCAGCGAGGCCCATATGCTATGTGTCTAGTGTGTAAGCATTCTTTTTTTCTGTTTAAAGACGACACCCTACCCGGGAAGGGCAAGCTTTGGTGAGCTGGAATTCGCCAGTTGTGAAATTAATCGTCTGCATGTCAGCGCCAAACCTATAAAGAAAAAAAATGTTTAAAATAGCATTTAAGTCGCCAATAAAGAATAAAACGTGTGTGCACACACATATATATTTTATATGCGTGAGCACATGTACTTGCGCATAAACTACTCTGTCTCAGCCCCTGCACCATGCCTGGCACATGGTAAGTGCTCAATGATGTGGGCAGCACGGATGGGAATGTAAAGAAGAATATGGTGACAATGACAAAAGCTCAACCTGTGAAACAATTTTTTTTCCTCTGAATGGTTCCTAACTATGGAACCTGACAGGAAGGGACTCTGAACCAAGGGTCATTTCATCTCCTGGTTTAATGTCCAGTGGACATTTGGCAATGTCTAGAAATATTTTTGGTGTCACAGCTGGGGAGGTCCAACTGGCATCTATTGGGTAGAAGTCAGAGATGCTGCTAAACAGCGTTCGAAGCACAGGCCAGCCCTCCCCCTGCCCCCAACAGAGAATCATCGGGTCCAAAATGTCAATAGTGCTGAAGTTGAAAACCTTAGGATGAGGGTTGGTCCTACTGAACCCAAAGGAAGAAACACTCTAAGCAAAACTGTGATTGTGCGAAAATAAGATATAACAGACATGAACTAACAGTATCCTTATCGTGCCCTGTTTAACTGCACTAGATTAAAATATACCAAAACACTAAACTCATGTTTTATGTGAGCCTAGAGATCACGGTGAGCCAGATTCTAGGAGTATTTGTGAAAAATTCATGATTGCCAAGGTTCCCTAACCAGGAGAAGTATAGTCTACAGGGAAATGGGCTTGACGTAGTAACCCTGAAAATGCCACGTAACAGACAGAATTGGTCATTGCCAACAGGTTATATGCACCAAGGGGCTGGGTGCCCAAGGTGCACGGGTTAATACTGCGTGCACCCACATGTAGAGTCCAGGTGGAAAGCAGGAAGGACTTGAAATAATTCCGAGTCTGAACGGTGTTTCCCAAACCACCCATCAGAAAGTCTTACCATTTGTGGAGCAGACGCACGGCAGCCTCGGGCTTAGGATACAAGGAGAGAGGCAGCAGCTGCAAGGACACCGGCAGAGAGGAAGGGTTCTGCACCACGAAGTACTTCACCTGGACGCGGGAAAGGAAAATGAGCACCCGGGGGAGGACCCAGCACCACCCTGCAACGTTCCTGCGAAGAGCTGCCTGACCTGAATGTCGTCACGAGGAGCCACCACACAGATCAAATTGAGGGACATTCTAGGAAATAAATGGCCCCCACACTTCAAAAACGCCTATGCCATGAAAGACAAAGAAAGGCCGAGGAAGGTTACAGGAGAGGAGAAAGACTTGACCATGCAATGCCAGATCCTGAATTGGATCCTGAATCAAGGGGGAAAAATGGCTATAAAGTATGTCGCTGGGATGACTAGACATTTTTGAATATAGACTGAACATGAGATATGTTACACTTTCTAATTCTGATAAGTATACTCTGGTATTTAAGATGCACCTGCTCTTAAGAACTTTACACTGACACAATCAGAGGGAAGGGGTATAACGTGTGACACTCAAATGGCTCATACAAATATACGTGTGGGTGGACAGAGAAGGGCAATGACAAGGTAGGCGTGGCAAACATTAAATATGGATTGAGTCTTTGTGAAGGGCAATTGGACGTTCTTGGATTTACTCTTGAAATTGTTCTCTATGTTAAAATTATTTCAAATTTAAAAATTCTAAAAGTAGTCTTAGAATGTCATCCCCAAGGAACCCAGTGCGTGTCTGGTGAAGTCTAAATTATCACTCAGATCATATGTGAGATGTGTCTTTGGCAATGAGGCTTGTGAGATGGAGTGCAAGCCTGCTGGTGTCTCTTCTCCCGCTTTGCCCGGGTCACCCTTGTCAATGGGACACACACCCAGGAAGGAAGTCCACACACAGGATGGAGAGGGGACAGGCGGAATGAGCCCGGGCTGCTGATGGCATCACAGGGCCGCTTCAGCAGCTCTGGACTTCTTCCCCAGGAGCTCCTCCTTACGAAACAAACTAACGCCTATTTCAGCCAGTGTTAGTCTGAATTTTCTGTTTTTTGCAGTTGAAGACTTTCTCAACTGAAAAGATTTTTGAGTTGGACACAAACTTCATAAAATGTATTTGTTCTATGCACTTTCAGCCTGTTTAGAGTTTTATTCCTTCTTTTGTTCTTCTGATACCTCCCTACTAAGCATCACGTGGCATATGTGTGTCATTTAAAGTGAATTTAAGTTAATTTTGTTCCTGAAACAATGTTCTCAAGGTGGAAAGACTCGTGTAACGTAAAAACCCGAGATGGGGTGTCACTGACAGAGGTCAGAAGACACAGGCTCCTCACCACGCTGTTCCTAAGGGCAGTTGCGCTGAAGTTCAACACGAGGCCCGGCTCTGTGACCAAACGAGGCAGAAAGAAAACAAAGGATTCTGACTCCTTGGATTTCTTCAAGGGGGCAAACCGCGTCATTCCTAAAACATTCCTCCTGTGTAATTCATAAAGAAAGGCAATATTATAAGAAACAATTTTGACACAAAAGAGAGGAAATCATTAGATATATCATTCCTACTTGAAGGAACAAGCAAGGGGTCTTGGGAAAAAACGGCTTATTCTGGGTCTGGGGAAGAGTAAGCACAAGATGATTCTGGAACAGCCTGTGTTACCAGAAAGCAAGGAAGGTTAAAAAATAATGGGAGCCCTGGCCAGTGTGGGTAGTTGGTTGGAGCATCATCCTGTACACTGAACGGTTGCAGGTTCAATTCTGGGTCAGGGCACATACCAGGTTCAATCCCCAGTGGGGACATTCACAGAAGGTAACCAATCGATGTTCTCCTTCACATCAGTGTTTCTCTTTCACTCTTTTTCTACTTCCCCCTACCCCCTTCTCCTCTCTCTAAAATCTGTAAGTATATTCTCAGGTGAGGATTTTTTTAAAAAATGATGAGGACATGTCAAAGAAACCCACAAAGTAGCCTGAATGGGTTCCCATCAGCCAAATCTGGGACAAATTAGCATAAAAAATAACAATGAGGCCTAGCCAGTGTGGCTCAGTGGTTGAGTGTGGACCTATGAACCAGAAGGTCACAGTTCAATTCCAGGTCAGGGCACATGCCTGGGTTGCGTCTTGATCCCCATTAGGGGGCATGCAGGAGGCAACCAATTGATGATTCTCTCTCATCATTGATGTTTCTCTCTCTCTCTCCCTCTCCCTTACTCTCTGAAATCAATAAAATATATTATACATATTAAAATAATAATAATGATAATAATGATCAAAGAATCCGTAGTGATGCTCAATAAGAATATAAAAATGAAGAAGATATTTAGAAACATCACCATTTTGTGGCCATCAACTAATAACTGATCAGGACAAGGATTATCAATGAATGCTAAAAGCATAGGTGAAACATTCTTAGGGAACAGTAAATTTATATGATCTCAAATTATCATACATGTATTTATTAACTGCAAAAGGAAATATATATCAACAATGGAGAAAGATGTCACATCTACAAAGGAGAGAGTCAAATGACTCAACTTAGCAATGTCAGTAATGGACAAATTGGTGTCCTTCCTGAGGTGACGAAATGATAAGGAAAATAAAGCAACTGTAAGATGTGAACCACTGTTGACTCTAAATGCAATACTGTATTTGAGTAGTCATTGCACTATTCTTTCAACTTTCCTGAGGTTTGAAATTTGTCAAAATAAAAAGCTAGAGAGAAATATCAATTACTAAAAATTCAGTGCTGCAAGCTCAACAAAGTAGCATGTAATTGTGTCTCCTTTATGCTGAGTAAAAGAAATGAAGAAAGGGGAAGACCTACTTGCAGACGTCACTGTTTTTAAATTTCTTCCATCTTTCATACAATTTATTTGCAAGTTCAAAATCCACATCCCAAGTAGACTGATCCAGAGAAAGGCTCCCTTCCCAATGAGGATTTTCTAAAAGTGAGATCAGATGCAATGTTTACATTTACAGAAAACATAATGCAACTAGTAAATACTGCCAAGGCTATTGTTAAACTCAAACTGACAGGAGTGTCGAGTCGATGTATGCTCTTTCCTCTGACTGCTTTATTGAAAGTCCCTCTGATTCAATGGCAAATGATAATATATCAAATCAAACAAACATGTATAAAACAAAACTAAATTGAATTATGTAAAGGTAGTAACAGAAAAGACACATGGCTCATGAATACAGCCTGAAACAAGTTGAAATTACACGCGGAACATTTTTAATAGCTTTTCGTGTAAATGCCAGTTTCGGGTTACTATGTAGAATGCTGATGAACAAATCCTCAAAAGTGGGCAGAGACAGAGACCAAGGGCTCAGCCTAGAGAAAGGTGTATATTTATATTTATATTTATAAACTGCACTTATTCAGCTTGCCCTCTCTATTTATTCTGCCTTGTCTGTGCTAAAGAGCGTATTAGAGTGAACAAGTGAGAATTTCCCCAAAGAAACCTCTGGACTGTAATCCTCTCCTTAGATTGGACATTTCAATAAATCAAAAGGCAGGAACAAAACTAGGAACAGCTTCCACATCAACCCTATGGCCTTCAGTCTCACACAACGACTAGCACCCCCATAAGATGTTTATGCTCCTGTAGCTAAAGTCTTCAAAGGCAAGTCCAAATTACTTTTAATAACTTCTAGTCAACTCTTTGTTTAAAAGAACCGGAATTCGAAATCTTCCCATTTTTCCTGATAGCAAGGTTGCTAGGATGATCAAATAATGTGTTGGAAAAAATCCACAAGGACCTCAGGATGTTTCTGGAGGATTCCTAACAATGTCATGCCATTCTGTGAGGGATCATGCTCTTTAAGAATAGAATATGATGCAATTCCGTTCACAGGACTGATTATCCCATCTACCAATGCTAATTTTCCTCCCTACTTCCCGCCCAACCCCCAACTAGAGTTCTACAGAAAGCTCAGGGCAAAATACTTACCTGCTTTTGATTTTCCCATGAAATAATGCATGCCACAATGTGCTATCACTTCAAAACCCAGACTCCCTTCCTAGATTGAAAAGTAATATATGAATAACTTAAAACACAGCACTACACATAAAAATCCTAATGCACTCAAATGCAAAGCAGACATTGGCCTCCACCTCAGTGAACTTCCATTTAACCAGAAGCTAAACCACCAGAAAGTGATTTCTTGTCTCCCTGTAACCCTCAAATGAGAGGTCTGCACTGCCTCTCACAGGGAGGATTCTGTTCAGTAATCATAGTGACAACCACTGGGCCCAAAAGACACCAAGCTGCCTTCAGAATTGAAGATGAAATTAGTGTCAGGACATTCTTAGTAGGTTTTTTGAAAACTGTACTGGAATCCTCTGAGAAACAGTAAAAAAAAAAAAAAAAAAGGTAACTCCTAAGCTACTCAGGACATTCAAATTAGTGTCCCATTTCCTAGAGGTAAGGAAAGCATACACTTGCTACTCCCACCCATACCTGACACCTGCCTGCTCCCTCCCACAGTCCTCTCCTTATAAACATCTCTTGATTAAAAAAAAAAAAATTTCTAAGAAATCTTCCCTACTCAAAATATGGACAAATGGAATTAACTTTACATTTTGTTTAGTTTTCAGAAGTCCTACTGTTAGGCTCATAGCTGAACATGAGGCATTTCTATCTATAAAACACCAATGCTAATAAGTGAGAAAAATCATAAAGATGGTTGCATGAATGTCTCATAAAAATTAGAATCCAGAGTTGTACAGAATAGCTTGGATCAAAAAGAAGCAATAACAGTAACTAAATGAAAGGAAAGAAATATTAAGGAAAAAAATGAGACATGTTTAAGATAAGATCTAAATTAAATACCATTTCCTCAGATTTTATAAAGCATTTTCTTTGCCAGCCCTTTCAGGCTTTAGATTTGGTCCACTGAAGACATTCAAGGATTATGAGCAGCTGAGAGTCACTTACCAGAGGTCCAAATAAAGCATTTAACCATCTTATTTATCTCAACTACAAGTATGTGCTCAGAGCTCAATTGTGTTTTCTATAGCAAGCACACACTCCTTGCTCTACAAATTTTGGAAATAGATGAAAATGAAATCAACCTATTTGTGATGTTTTATTTCACTCAAGAACCTCAAATTTCTTTATGAAAAATTATAACTCCAAATAAAGATTTCTACATCTAAAAAATTCATCATCTATGATTGGTCTGGTAATATATATCCTTAAAGAGTCTTAAAGAACATGAGCTTAAGTTAGTCAATAAAACCAAGCACTACAACTTAATAGAAATAATAATTATGACAAAAATTATAATACATATATAGTTTCATGAATGATACCTTGGTCGGTGCAGAGTAAATCTGTAGAGGTATAGCAAATATAGCACCTATGTTTGTAGTCAAAAATACATTGGTGAATAGATTTATGGCAATGTTTTTAACAGCAACTTTCAAAGAAAATATATTCCAACAGCCTGGAGGTAGAAATAAAGGGCCAGTGAAATTCAGAATCTAAAGACAAAAAAAAAGAAGCAAGAGAAATTACTTTCCTAACACTAATGATGATTAAAATCATTATAAAGTATAATACTAAAATTCTATACTTTGAGAAATATAATTTTACTCAATTATTTCCAGGTCAAAAATTGAACTATTTGTATATAAATGATAGGCTTCAAATAATGTTTAAAATGCAACTGTTTGTAAATTTCACAAAAGTAACTGTATAATTTTCATGGGTGGTATTTTGCAAAAACCTACTCTTTTATTATGAACTGGGCTTATTTTTACTAAATACAATCTTTTTAGTATAAATTATATATAATAAAATGTTTTAATAATGGTAAGAGCAAATATCTCTAAGGATATACCCTGGTCCCTTTGAGGTCCTTGAACAATAGTTTAGAAAAGAGAGAGATCAATCCTAAAAGTAATTCTGAAAACTTCAAAAGAAATACTTGCTTTAAAATTGGTAAGTATTAACTTTTGTAAATATTCATTTCATAGTATCTGACCGTAAACAAAGCTTGAAATAAAATGGGCTAAAACCTGGATGAAAATACCATGTGTACCTTCAAAAAGTGCTTGGCCTCCTTGGAGACAAACACATCGTTTAATACGACACTGCGGTCAAAATGGTTGAGGTACCACATTGTCCAAACTCCCGAAGTGTTCTCATGGGTCTCCAGGTGGAACTGGGCCGCAGAAGAGTCCATTCTAAAGTACCTGTGAACACAGCACGTGCATGTTCTCAGCCCCGAGAGTAAGACAACTGCCGGCATTCGAAGGAGCCTCAATCACAAAAAGAGTAGCATCATAGAATGTCAGAGAATGGATGTTAGCACTGGGAACAACCACACAGGTCACTTCAGCCTTCATTCCCACCAGTAGAGCATCTGAAGGACAGAGGCCGCCAGGCAAAACCAGGACCAGGTGTAGGCGAGAAACATGGCGAGAGGGTTTCTCCTCCCACACCTGGCTGCCTGGCCCAGAGCCGATTTCATGAACTGAAGCATTCACCTTCCTCTTTCCCATTCTGCAAACAACCCCTGTCGCTGCCTGTCAGCGGTGTGAATGCAAGGAACGCAGCCCAGGGAACCATACTAGCCCTAGTTATATTTTTTAATCATTTCTGAACAAACACTCACACACAAAACCCATACGACTTCAGGGAACGTGGGGTTGACCTACCCTGGGACCACTGGAGAGGAGAGGCATGCTGTTAGTGTCGGAGTGTTTTTTGTTTTCTTCATGACTTCTCTCACGCCACTATCACACGATGGAGCTGTTTTGAGGTAAAAGAAATAAGTGTCAAGTATAATATCTTTTATTTCACTACGCCTAAACAAAAACAAGATATGTGTGTGTCATTTATAACCTTCTAATTATTCCACTGTTTTTGTCTCCATTAAAATAACGCATGAGACATAAATGGGAAAATCCTTTCTCAAACCTTATCTTCTTTCCTGGTTTGCTGTCAATGATCTCAAACAGGGTATCTGCCACCCCAATGTACCCCACCCCCCTTTTATAAACCAACCTCTCACTTCTTTGGGGGGAAAAAGAGTCAATGCATTGTGGCTTTCTTTTTATAAAGATCTGCCTTCACCAAAAGTAAGAGGGAAGCCCGCAGGCCTGCCAGAGATGACAGAGGTGACGGCTGAAGCCCGGCTGGGCAGGGTGAGAGGAGCGTGTGGAGGCAAGAGCAGGACAGAAATACAGCCTCAACGATAAGGCGGAGCTCCTCAGAGGAGGTGGGGATGCGTTTCAGACACCGCTGCTTTATCCAAGCAACAAGCTGCCCTTGAGCTGGGCCATACTATTCATTAAATCACTGGGATTGAAATCTTAACTCAAATACTCAAGTGGTTTCTTTTTAAGCTATATGTATGATAAGAAAAATTATAACATGAATAAAGATGTGAAAATTAAATCTACTCTTCCCTCCTGACTTCCCAATTATATCAGAGGAACAGCTGCTAACAGATTCGTGAGCATCCTTCCAGTTTCTCTATTTCGTATACAAGTGCATGGATAAATGTACACACGCCGCCTGCATTGCATGTCCACGTATGCTTTTCAATAGCCGCAGAGTATACCCCGTGGATGAACTACAGTTTAACCAGGCTCCTATCACGGATGTCTATGTTAGTTCTGTTGTCACAAACAATGCACATTCTGTAGGCAGAGCTTTGAATATAACCTATCCGTAGATAAGTTCCTGGAAGTAGAATTAAGGACTGAAGAATACATACAGGCATTTTAAATGTTCATAGATTGCCAATTTTCCCTCCAAAAAAAACCCTGTGTCAATTTATACTCTTATCAAAAACATGAATGGTGTTTTTTCCCCTAATCATTATCAACACAGGATGTTAACAATTGTTTTTATTTTTATCAATCTAAGTAATAAATTATATCTCACTTGTCCCTTCAAATTCACTTTCCTTTCCATATAAGTGACATGTTTTCATGTTTAAAAATCCATTTGCATTTCTTTAAAAAAAATCTTTTCATTTATTTTATTTCATTATATTTTTTAGAGAGAGACAGGAAGGGAGAGGGAGAAACATATTTGAGAGAGAAACATTGATTGGCTGCCTCCTAAATGGCCCCCACTGAGGCTCGAGCCCGTAACATGGGCATGTACCCTGATCGGAAATCAAACCAGCAACCTCTTGGTGCATGGGTGACACTCAACCACTGAGCCACACTGGCTGTGCTGTTTGCATTTCTTTACAGAAATCTTCTTAACTATGAGTACGAACCAAAAGGTAGGACTGGGTTCATGCTCACCAGACCTTCTGCATCGCAGTCTACACAAAGCATCAAACTAAGGCAGCACAATCTCTCTATCTGTGAAGGGAGTATCTCCAAACACATTTGAAGGGAGTATCTCCAAACACATTTACATTCTGGTCTTTCAAATCCCCCACTGAGTTACTCTTTAAACTCAAAATCCTCTGCGTGTGGCAGAATAGAAGTGGCAGAGCACGATGGAGGCTGCGGTATGGAGAGCAAGCCCACTCCCTTCCTTAGAACACTGGCTTCTCTGCAGTGCTAAGTGCTTCCACAGAAACAACTGCCATTGATAACAAACATAAGAAGGCAATCTCCACTATTTTTAAAATCTGTACCTTTGCAAGTAAAAGAGGCAATTTTTGTAAAGTTCGTTGTAGAGGAAGGTAGGAGCACCGGTTCGAACTGCAGAGACAGAGCGTCTCTCTGTGAGAAATGATGGACATCCTGTAACAACAGCAAAAAATCCAGTTAGCACTCTCGGCCAGGCCACTGTGCATCTAACGTGAATCAACTCTGTGGAATAACTAAGGAGCTCAGACTGGCATTCATATAGCAACTGCGCAGCACATGTGTCTACAATAGTACGAAGGGGGTGCTGACAACCTTCATCTGAATAGGGGTTCAAGCAAGGGAAAGGGGTTGCAATGAAAGCAACAGAGAATAGAGATAAGTGTTTCTGTATCTGTTCCTGAAAATTCCTCATGTTCTACAATAAAATACACTTGTGAGTTTAATATTTACTAGAGATAAAGCATTTACAATTACCTGTATCCATATAAGGCTGTTTCCTGAATGTAATATATACATATTTACGGCCGAATCATCTGTCCAAAAGAATCAGAGTGAGGAGGTTAAAACAAAAAGTACCTCGTTTTGCAACACTACAATTGAAACTTGGAGCTATTTCTGCAGGGTATTCTTTTAAGTCACAAGAAAAAGGATCCTTACAAAATATTAACCTACCAACACAGCCTCTGTAAATGATAAATAAATGCTGAGCGTAGGGTCGGGACACTGCTCCTCTGGCTGAAACCAACTGCCTGGACAGCTTCAAATATGGCTGCGCTCTCCTGGTGATTAGTCAGCCCCTCATTTCCTTATTTAGACAACCATACTTGGGGGAAATAAAACCCTGGGATCTCAAACCAGAGCCTTCCTTTCAAGCCTCACCAACAGAGGTGCTCCCTATGGGGCAGGAGTCTTCTCTACTTTGATGTCTACCTGGCCGTTCTGAGAATCACCAAAAGCTTGCAACATGGAGACAGGAAAGCTCTCCTCTGAATTATTCCTATAATCAATTCTCAAGCGTTGTTTGAACAACAATAGGCTGCCAATATCAAACTATATTTTGGAGCCATTTCTTTCTCTGAATATGTATGTGAGTGTGTGAGTGTACACACACACACACACACACACACACACACACACACACACACACACGTACCAGAACAGTCTTGACAACCAATGGATGACAGCAAGTCCTACATTATAAATCTCATGCATCACATAATATGTGTCTCCAACAAAACTTCCTAGAAACTTAAACTGATGAACTAGGTTATTTCTGGTAAGTAGAGCTGTTTTCAAATATAAAATTCATAGAACAAACACTGAAATTCCTATTACTCTAACTTGTCAGGCATCAAGGAACAGCCAGTATCCCATCAACTACGAAAAAAAATACAAAACAGCAGGATTTGGTCAACTGAGCTTCTGCAAATCAGTAAAACTGGAACAAGAGACACAAGACTTCCAACACTTTGTGGATATTTATATTAGGTCATTGTGCCCAGAATGCCAAGAAAAATGATTCCCAAGGAAACTTAGACTAGTTTGCTTTTGCCCCTAAATTTACTCCAAAAATTTACTCACAGCTGCAAATTGAGAACCAGTTACTATTACAATCGCTTAATAAGGTTGAAAGCCGCAGCTCTTTGTGTTGGGAGTGTGATGACATGATCTATAAGTAAATGTTGTAGAATGATGACGCAGGTTAATCATAATATATTACCATGAAAATCTGAAGAGGTTCCACCTTACCTGAGGTCTCAGATTTATCTGTAGCTACATAAATAATAGAAAGATGATCTAACAAATCCTGTGTGTTTTGTTCAAATTCTTTCGAGGCGTTTTCCATTGTTACAATTATGCTCATCTGTAGCCGTAAAACATCATCGGATTCCAGATAACAACTCTGAGATTGGAGGGATGGAAAAAAGGAAAAACTTAAAGAATGATCTGAAACTTGGTGATCTCAAATTTTAAGGGGAAAAGCACTGAAGGTAAGGGCATGTGTACTTCTGAGAACAGAATGTACTGTTTTATTTTTTATATCTAAGCAAAGAGGCAGGAGGAAAAAACTAAATTTTTTCAGTTACCTTTAATCGCTGACACACTTTGTTATGTAAACTGCATTCCAGTTGCACCTGCAAGAGGCTAGTATTAGTGGTTTCTGCCTAAAAGGAAAAAAAGGCGGGGGGGAAACAATGTAAAAGAAAGCAAAAGGATCAATCTAGCATTAGTAGCAGACAATCTATCATTTATTCAGGAACTATATTTACTCAACTGACAAACATTTAGTATCTGCTAACTGCTGGGTATTATTCTATTTACTGGAAATATAACCATCAATAAAACAGTTCACGTTCTAATGGAAGTCATAAGCTCTCCCCTTGGGCAACATGAAAATTCTGACTATGGCAATAAACAGATAAATGTGGTCTAGATATACACAGGAACACTGTAGTCTGGCATCGCTGATACTTTTTTAACACTCTTTTTCCACATAGGAGTCTACTTTATTTTAAAGTAGGTTCAGCAAGCAAGAGCCAATTAACTGTTCTTCTGTCTGCCTCCCTTCAGTAGAATGACCTTAAAAGCTATGACAAAACCATAAGAGATGCCCAAAATTCAACTGGCGATCATTCCTTTATTTTTCCATTACAGTTGACATTCATTATTTTATATTAGTTTCAGGTGTACAGCACAGTGGTTAAACAGTTACCAGTAAAAAGTGATCTGATTAAGTCCAGTGTGTACCAGACACCACAGTATTACAATATTATTGACTATATTTCCTATGCTGTACTCAACATCCCCATGACTATTGTGTAATTACCAATTTGCACTTCTTAAGCCCTTCACCTTTTTCTTCACCAACCCCTCCACCAACCCTCCCCATCTGGCAATCATCAGTTTGTTCTCTGTATCTATAAATCTGTTTCTGTTTTGTTTTTCATTTATTTTGTTCTTTAGATTCCCCATATAAGTGAAATCACATAGTATTTGTCTTTTTCTGTCTGACTTATTTCACTTAGCATAATACATTCTAGGTCTATCCATGCTGTTGCAAATGGTAGTATTTCATTCTTTTTTAAAAATATATTTTTTTATTGATTTCAGAGAGGAAGGGAGAGGAAGTGAGAGATAGAAACATCAATGATGAGAGAGAATCATTGATGGGCTGGCTGCCTCCTACACACCCCTTACTGGGGATTAAGCCCACAACCCGGGCATGTGCCCCTGACCAGAATTGAACCCAGGACCCTTCAGTCCACAGGCTGACACTCTCCACTGAACCAAACTGGCTAGGGCTATTTAATTCCTTTTTATGGCTGAGTAATATTCCATTTTATAGATGTGCCACTTCTTTTTTAAAATGTTTTTATTGATTGAAAGAGAAAGGGAGAGGGAGAGAGAAACACTGATGAGAGGGAAACATTGGTTGCCTCCTACATGCTCCCTATTTGAATTGAGCCCACAACCTGGGCATGTGCCCTGATTGAGAATGGAACCAGTGACCTCTCGGTGCATGGGACAATGTTCAACCAACTGAGCCACACTGGCCACGGCCCACATCTTCTTCAGCCAATCATCCACTGATGGGCAGTTAAGTTACTTCCGTATCTTGGCTCTTGTAAACAATACTGGTTCCATGTGCACTTAAAAAAATGTATATTCTGCTGCTTTGGGGTGAAATGCTCTAAAAATATCAATTAAATCCATCTGGTCCAATGTGTCACTTAAGGCCACTGTTTTCTTGCTGATTTCTTGTCTGGAAGGTCTATCCATTGATGACAATAGGTTGATAAAGTCCCCTACTAAGACTGTATTACTGTCATATGTCATATTTTTAATATGTGGGAGAGTTATGAAT
Organism: Myotis lucifugus; assembly: GCF_000147115.1. Taxonomy (NCBI): domain Eukaryota; kingdom Metazoa; phylum Chordata; class Mammalia; order Chiroptera; family Vespertilionidae; genus Myotis; species Myotis lucifugus. Next base: position 21,349,777 of record NW_005871049.1, on the reverse strand, counting down.
GGAAGGGTCAAGAATATATCAAAAGAATGAAGAATTTTACCCTAGCCAGTGTTGCTCAGTGGTTGGAGAGTTGGCCCACGCAATGAGGAGTCAAGAGTTCAATTCCTGGTCAAGGTTTGATCCCCAGCTCTGTTGGGGCGGGTGCAGGAGACAACCAATGGATCTCTCTCATATCAATGTTTCTCTCTCTCTCTCTCTCTCTCTCTCTCTCTCTCTCTCTCTCTCTCATCCCCTTCCTCCCTCTCTCCCACTCTCTCTGAAAATCAATAGAAAGATATCCTCCGGTGACTATTAACAAACAAAAAAAGGGAAGAAGAACACATTTTTCATCAATGATCTTAACAGGCACATGAGATGACATGGACTTATCTTGAAGATGGGAAATGCAAAGTCCCATCCAGGGATACAGCCTTTTGGGTGGGAGGGCAGGGGCTGCAGGCGGTGAACGCACAGAAAATGTGCAGCGTGTGAACCTAAGGGGCCTGGTTTTGAGAGTTCCTCTTCTGTTGAGCTTGATGTGTCTGGTGTAGTTTTGCATGAAGGCACTGGGCTGGGCAGCCACAGTCAGACACCAGAAATTCTCCACCAGGTAAGAAGGCATTCCCCACATCCTTGGCTGACTTAACTGTGGGTAAGTGTCTATTTACTTCAGGAAGATTTAGTACGAAGTAGAATCACCCTAATTATGTTTAATTTGTTAGATTTATAAGAATTACTTAAGTACATTATATAAAAACCCATTTTGTAACTACTTCAATTGTCATTCAGTCCATTAAAGTACAGAAAAAATAAAGTAGATTACATTTTAGAATGCAGTAAAAATATTTAAGGAGTTTAACCCAGCTTGTAAATGGGACCAAGAATTCACCAACAGCTCTTTTAAAGAAGTAATTGCTGGTATTTGCTAGACTTAAACAGGAAAACACCCTGTGAACAGAACCTAAAATCTTAAAGAAGAAACATTTTTTAACTTGTCTTTCTGGGAACAAATCCCACTATCAAAGACATAAACAACAACAAACAGCCCACCACTTCTCTGAAATTGCTTTCACCAAAGTTACAAAAGACCTCCATATCCAAACCCAATGGAAACTTCTCTTTTTGCCGGATCCTGCTGTCCCACTAAACTCCATTAACCATTTGTCGTTCTGGCTTTTCCCTTTCATCTTTGGCTCGTCCCATTATGACCATCAGATGTTGGAATTATTCTGGATTCTGTCTTTTGTCCCTTTCACTCTCCTCCCTAAGTGGGTCTATGACAAGTTGAAGTTTGTTTCTCAGCTCAGACCTCTCTGCACACCCATACATCCGACCAATGGTGGGGCATCCGCCTGGACACGCCTCCCTCACACAGGCCAAGGCAGCGAGCCTTGCTGTGCATTGGCCTCCTCTTAGCACCATGCTTCATATTTTGTTTAAGCCCGAAACTTGAAAACCAACTTCACGTTCTCACTTACCTTCCTCAAACTAACCCCAAACCATCTTATACTGATTGTACTTCCTTGTCAGCCCTTGAATCCATTCAGTTCTCTTCATTCCTAATACCCTAAAGATCAGGGGTCAGCAAACTATGCCCGTGGGCCACATCCAGCCCGCTGCCTGTATTTATAAATAAAGTTTTACTGGAACACAGCCATGCTCATTCCTTGTGAATTGTCTATGGCTGCTGTCCTATTACAATGGCAGGGTTGAGTACTTGCAACAGGGTCTATGGCCTGCAAAGGAGGTAAAAATACTCTCCAGGCCTTTATGTAAAAGTTTATGCCCTTGCTCTAGTGGGAGGGAGGGAGGGACAGAGGCAGGTAGGCTGCTGCACCAACCTCCTCCTCCTGTCCCTGTGTCCACCTCTGCTCTCTCCACTCCACTCTCTACATGGCATCAAGAGTGAGTGGACATAAGAGGGTACAGGGAGAGTAAATGATGACAGAAGGAGACTTAACTTGCAGTGGTGAGCACACTACAATATACAGATGATATATTATAGAATTGTACACCTGAAATCCATATAATTTTATTAACCAATTGTGGGGAGCCGCTATAGGGTTAAGCCTCGGGACTGACCAGTTGGCAAAGTCACAAACAAGTCCCAGCTTATCTAGGGAACGTTATAAGGTCAAGCCTAATTATGCTAAGAGGACTGTGCCCTCTATGCTGGGACTTGTTTGTGACTTTGCCAACAGGTCAGTCCGAGGCTTAACCCTATAGCGGCTCCCCACAACCAATATCAACCCAATAAATTCAATGAAAAAGGAGAGAGAGAGAGAGAGAGAGAGAGAGAGAGAGAGAGAGAGAGAGATTATAAATATGCAAATCAGGTCAAGCCACTTATCTGCTTAAAACCCTTCAAAGAGTTCCTGCTTGGCCCAAATCCCAAACCCTTTATTGCAGCTACAGAATGCAGGCACCTGCCTAGTCTCTGCCTCCTTGCCTATGCTCCAACCTCACGGGTAGACTTTCTGCTCTATTTTGCCTTCAAACTTTGAACCTACATTTCCGACCGGCCCTCCCCTCTACATAGCTAAACCCAATTCATCCTTCGTGTCCCAGCCTAAACATCACTCAGGGAGGTTTTCCCTGACACCTCAGCTGGGGTAAGTGGTATTACTCACACCCACAGCACCTTTCACCTGACCTTCGTTAACACTCCTCATGTGATAACTTGCTCAAGGTCTGTGTTCCCCAGCAGACTGTAAGCACCTTGTCTGAAGGGTTTAACCACAATGCCTACCACTTAATCGGCACTCAGTATACAGCTGGTGAATGAAGAAAAGTGGGCACACAGCTACATGCTTGCTTCAAAGGGAAAGAAACTAAAAATAATAAACATTGGCTATAAAATCAAAGTATATCAAAACCTGATATTTGGCATGTTTCTGATCTAAAACTTTTCAAAAAGCTTTAAAGAAAAACCCACATCAGCACACTCTCAACATATCTATAATAATAAAAGTGCAATATGCTAATTAGACCAGACGTCCTTCCAGACGAAGCTGGGGCTGCAAGGAAAGCCCGGGTCCCGGATGCCAGAGGGAAGCCGGTGCCAGCAGCCGGGGGAAGGAAGGCCAACTCTTGAAAGAATTTCGTGCGTTGGGCCTCTAGTACATTTATAATTAAGTTGGGTTTTTATAACGTACAACAATTTAACCATAGATCTTAACCTGGCAAGGCAACTCTCTTCCCTAACATATTTCTTCAAATGTTGAAATAATGTCCGAAGTTCAAAATTATAATTTTGGATATGATTAAAAATCCTATTTGCACAGTAATTTGATGTAATTTAAATCCTCATGTTCTGTCATCCTTGGTACATTTCTGGATGGATGAGTTTATAATTTACCGTTCTAAATAAGATTCTTCTATTAGCTGGAAACAAAAACAAACATAAAGCACTACGTTGTTTCAATGGCTGTGGAACATATTTCAGCATCCCACCAGGGGGAGTTCCAGCACCTCCGAACTGCCCTTGAAGCAGGCTAACTTTTCTCAGGCAAATTTAAAGGTTCGTGTCTTCCTTTACAGAAAGACAAAAAGAAAACAACTATTGCAAGCTAGACTTTAAAAAGAAAACGACAACCAAAGCATGAGCCAGTTGGGGCCACCACACATGCTGGGAATAAGAATTCCCCTGAAAGGACCCCAACCGAGCACATTTGTTGTGACAGTAGAACATCTCCTTACCCAGGAGTGTACTGAGCAGATTATAAAAGAAACACAAAACCCATTTCTCTACTGTTGAAACCTCCCACACTATTTGGGGAAAAAAATTGAGCTCATAAAGAAGAAAAAGAGTTCATAACTTTCATAGCTAAAAGAAAAAATAATTCCTTCGTAGTTTTCACATTAAGTCTATGGGGATAAGTGACTTATCAAAGGGTCCTCGGGTTAGTTGGGGGGAAAATGGAAAACAACAGCAGGTCTTTTGGCACAAGTCAGTGTTTTTTTCCAGGTAAATAAGAACAGACCAAGTCAATTCCTCTTAGATACTTAAAAGCCTGAAAGTTCTTCAGCATGGAAACACATATTAGAAAACCATGCCAAGAAACACTGCACAGGACAAGAAAACAGCCATGTAAGAGCTCCTTTTGTGTGGCTTGTATTCCCTAGGTTTTGTGGTGAAGGGGTATGAGTCTAGGTAACTGGATCTAAGAGAGAAAATGAATCACCTTCCTTTATTTGCTAAGAAACTGTTCTTTGTGGACTGGGCCAGGGCCAGACTGTGACTTGGGGGGACTGTCTGCCATTAAGCAGGAAAAAAAAAGATAGACAATGTATATGAGTTTTATTAATAAGAGTAAGCCATATCCTAACGAAAGTACACGAGAACCTATAACATATTAATCCAGACAGAATGAACAACGTATGACGATCCCAGTAATGACCATCCATGAAAACCTTCCATTTAAGGAATATAACTTGGGAAATACAAAAGAATTACTTAGATAAGTCCCAATCTCAGATTCCATTTTTCTCCACTTCCACAATTTTGAATGCTAAATTTCGGACGTCTTTATAAAGGTAAATTGTTTATGCCAATGTGTGCCTCAATAGGGACACAGTTTAAGCCTGTGACCATCCCAGCCAGTGGCCCACACACACAGTGCTAGGTACAATCCATTCCATACAGCGAATGATTTTGTATAGAAAGAACACTTTCTTGGGTCCCTTCCACACAACACTCAGGCTCTGTAACCAAACTCCTAATTTAGTGTTTCCTGCATAACAAACAGGCAGCTGAGCGAACAGTAAGCACTGTTTGTTGCTTTAACCTTATGTTAAACAGCAATTGTGTTTCAACCCTCACCCCTGCCACTACTAACCCGTCTAGTCCTCAGGTATTTAACTGCCGGAATGAAATTTACCTATGTTGCCAGACCCCCCTCACTAAAATGTTTGTAAAAAACCTAGGTACTGGCTGGAATGCGTTTTTTGTTTTATTTCGTTAAGGGAAAGGGGGTTAAAGCATGTGTATAGCATTTTCGCTTCTCCAAATCTCTGGAGAAAAGGCAGTGTGGCCAAATGACTGTATTCACCATAAATTCAAGATGAAACCCAGCCACAAGACCTCGGGGACATTTCTACGCTTTTCCCAGGTTCAGCTTCCTCTTCAATAACACAGAACTAAGGAACTCACCGTCATCTGAAGAGCATTAAATGAGATACATATGCCCAGCGCAGGGCACGCACCAGGCCCTCATGAGGGAGTGTTACTATTTTTACTTTTTCATTCATTATTAATGCATTAAGTTGGTAAAATTCCACAACAAATCATCTAAATGCCTCTGGGAAGCATTTTTTCCACATCTAATGTGTTAGAGGGGGAAACTCCTCTTCCCCACACCATGGGTTTCTAAGAGAAGGGATTGTTCTCCTAAACCAGTGGTTCTCAACCTTGGCTGCACATTCGAATCACCTGGGAAACTTCTTAAAATCCTGATTTCTGGGCCTCATCCTCTGGAAATTCTGTTTCTTTGTTACTAATGTTGTGGCCTCACCCCATCACAAAGAAACAGAATTTCCGGAGGATGAGGCCCAGAAATCAGGATTTTAAGAAGATTCCCAGGTGATTCGAATGTGCAGCCAAGGTTGAGAACCACTGTCCTAAACACTTCAGATTCCTTTCATCTTACTTCACTGTTGGTTCAGAACCCAAGGAGAGAGAGAAATGTCGTTGTAGCACATCACCTCCCACCCCACTGAATGTGCCACTAACCCTGAAAGATCAACAAAGAGCAATTTAGAGACCAAATTAACACTCCGATATTGAGACTGTTGGTGGGACCAAGTAGCAGTGGCCTGTATCTTCACACTTGGGTGGCCTGAACTCCTACAACCTGGGCTGGCACTTTCAGGGGAGCCATGTGGATGTTCACCTTGGTGGGTCACGCAGCGCACGCTGGTTCTGTCCAAAGGCGAACAGCTATTTTTACCCAATTGGATGCTGCTGGGCCTTAAGCAAATGGCAAGTGGCTCCTGAAGGTCTGGCTCAGCCCTTGAACCTGGGCCCAGGCTCAGCAAAGGCTCAGGTGTGAAGATGCAGGCTGCTGTGGCTCGACCTTGTGCAGCAAAGGCACAGCTTTGACCTAAGTAGGCATGGCCATGGCAAGGATGAGGCTATGAAAGGAAGGATGTTGCAGAAGAAATCAGTGTGGTGGTTCCTCAGAAGATTTAACATACAGCTACACCAAAGTAACAGGAGGGGCACAGACAGATACGTGCACACCCAATCTATAGCATTTCACACAACAGTCAAAACGTGGAAGCAACCCAACATCCATCAATGGATGAATGAGTAAACAGCACACAGTGCACACACACAACGGACTATTATTCAGTCTGAAAAGGGAAGGAAATTCGGACACACGCTACAACATGGATGAACCTTGAAGACATTACGCTCAGTGACATAAGCCAGTCACAATGGGACAAATATCGTGCGATTCCACTTCTAGGAGAAGACCTAGAAGAGCCAAATTCATGGAGACGTAAAAAAGAATAATGGTCACCGGGGGGCGGAGAGGAGGTGAGAATGGGGAGTCAGTGTTTCGTGGGGACAGAATTTCAGTTTGGGAAGATGAAAACGGCCAACAGATGGATGGTGGTGATGGTTGCGCAACACTGTGAATGTACTGAATGCCCCTGAACTGTACACTTAGAAATGGTGAAAATAGTAAATTCGTGTTATGTATATTTTACCACAGGAAAAGAAAATGAAAGGAAAAGGGAGAAAGGAGAAGGAAAAGGGAGGTGGGGAGAGAAAAAAATATCGCTAATCAGGACTCTCAAGACAGAGCTTCCAGAATACCACTTGCTGCTTTTCTATCCGGGTCTCAGGGAAACTACGGGGTCCACCTCCTGGCAGGCAGTGTAGACAGGCTGCTCCTGATTCGTGCCCTTTTCACGCATTGCCTCCACAGCTGAGAGTCCGAACTGTGAAAGGGTGCAGCTCAAATTCAAGAGGTTGGTCCATTGACTTAAAAGTTCCTCCCCAATTCACTGGCGCTAGATTTATGAACCATCTAAATGCTGACCACCATTTTAGATTTTCAAGATCCAACGTGACAGAGCCACATAAGGGTGACTGATGTTATTAAAAAATAAAAAACAATAAGGGTAGTCTTACTAAAGAGATATGCTGTCATGCTGGGTTGAGTTAGAGAAGGAATTTGACAAAACGATGGCACAAACAAATTAGATACCACTAAGGCAGTGGTTCCCCACCTTCCTAATGCCGCGACCCTTTAATACAGTTCCTCATGTTGTGGTGACCCCCAATTTCATTGTTACAAATTGAGCATAATTAAAGCATAGTGATTAATCACAAAAACAATATGTAATTACATATGTGTTTTCCAATGGTCTTAGGCGACCCCTATGAAAGGGTCGTTTGATCCCCAAAGGGGTCGCGACCCACAGGTTGAGAACCGCTGCACTAAGGTCTGCCCTTAGAACCATCAGGTTCGTTCTGAAAACCAAGGAGGTGCCAGAAGGTTAGAGGAACACACTTTTCACACTTGAGTCTTCCTACTAGGCCCAGAGGAACAAAAACCAAAAAAAAAAAAAAAAGGAAGGCAGGCTGATGACGCAGGAGGAAGAGAGGGCTGCCCTTTGGAGGAAAAGCGGATGTTTTAGGGGACAACCAGACAGAGCCGGATTAGAACAGGGGACCTGGACGGCCCGGTTCCACAGACATAGAAAGAGAAGCGAGACAGCCTGGGATCTCACTGAAATGAGGAAATATATATCTTTGTGCTTGTTGGAGCTTAAAAAATACTAGTAAGGAAGACAGGCAATTTTGCTACAGGAAAAGAAAATAAAAGAAAAAGGGAGAAATTAGACTGAAATTGCTCCCCCAAGAGGAATTAGGATTCAGTTCCAGGAACTATGGAGGGACAGACTTCTAAAGCCAGGCACAGAGCCCATGGGAAGGGTGACCGAGGACCTGTACCTTCCAAGGCCACGTACGATCTCACAGGCTGTGAAGGGGAGACCAGGGAGAGCAGAGCAGAGTTCAGAGCAGGGCAAGATGAATGCACAGTTCCTGCTGGTGCCCTAAGGGAAAATGTTTGATGTTCACGGGATTAGACTCCAACTAAGAGAAAGCACAGCACAGAAGAAACCCATTAAAGGGGAACCAGGCAGGACTAGATAGACAGGTCCCAGGCCTGATTCAGGGGTTGGTCGAATGGGAGAGGTCTATGCAAGAAGGTGCACTGCGGGAAGAGGAGATCTGTTTGGACAACAGATACTTTTAGCAGACTCAAAAGTTACTGACTTTATCTTTCTTGCTTTGGGAGAACTCACAAGAAAACATCTAGAGGGGAATGAATATATATAACACAGTCGCAGCTTACAAGTGTTAAGAGAAAGAAAGAGACCAACAAAAGAAGCTGGTTAAACAGCTCGAAACTCAACTGAGCCTTCCTAAGAGGAAGAGGGGCCCAGGGGGTAAGAGCACATCCTGGAGGCCCAGCCCACGACTTTAGAGAAAGAAGGGCCACAAACAACCTGGGGAGACAGGGAGTGACTCACGGCCAAGGTCTACCCCCACTAGGGCCTGAGCTCCCAACGTATCAACAGCAGCCCCCCCTCCAGGAACCTGCTGGGAGCAATGATCCACTTGAAATAAGTGGGGGGAGGAAGGAAAAGCCTTCCCTGTCCCAGGTTCCAGAGCTTCAACGAGTCCACAGTAAGAGGCTCAACATCTGAGCACACAGCCTCTGCAGCCATGCCATCCCTAAACAGAGGGCAACCCCAATCAGCACACCAATCAGCACTGGGGTGAGGAGTGGGGTAGCCTGCAGCCACTCCAAAGTTCTAGCTCGGGAGGCTAGAGCAGCTCAGATGCTGCTTCCCGAGACAGGAACTAATGTGCACAGGTGATCCCTCCCTAACCCCCAAAGGTCTCAAATTAACTTCTTGACAAGCAGGCGGCTCCATCAAGTTCAAATGCCAAGATCCTGGACGCAGAACAACTGGCATGAGTTGAAGCTGAAACCAAGGTGATGCTCTCTGTCTGTCCTCCATCCCTCTCTTTGGCAAACAGAGGTACTGGGAACAATTTTTGCTTAGAATTAGTACCTTGAGAGTGGGGGCTGGGGACATGCTTTCCAAAATGGGTGGATGTGAGGTTGATAATCTTGTATCTTATTAAGATTCTAGACTCAAGTGAGGCTCAAGAGACACTTAGTATTGGACTACTGTAACTTCTGAAACCCCGAGGCAGTCATCCACACTCTAGCAAGAGCGAGCCCAGGCTATAGCTGCTGAGCTTTCCCCAGCTACACACAGGCATGGAGAATCTCTCTGGCAAAGACAAAAAATAAAAATAAAAAATAAGATTTAGAGAGGACTTCGAATTCTTTGAAAGTCAACTCACAAGCCAAGCTAATTTGATATTGAGCCTTGAACTTTCATGCCTTACCAAAGGACTGACTCTCTGAATTTTAAAATTCTCCTAGAGGGTTTGTATTTGTTTTAAAGTTAAATGAGGAATGTGTTTTAGCTATGTGCCAGGTACTAGTTCTAAGCACTTTACATGTATCAACTTATTCAATAGATACAGCAATCCTATGAGGTCGTGTTATTTTTACCTAATTTTATAGATAAACTAAGAAACAGCAGGTTAGGTAATTTGGCCAAGGTCACTCAGAACCAAGATGGCCTGATGGCCTGGTTTCAGAACTCACCTTTTTTATTTTTAATCTTTATTGTTGAAAGTGTTACATATGTCCCCATTTTCCCTCCATTGACCCCTTCTAGGCTACCCCCACCCCCAGAATTCATCTTCTTATTTGCCACCCTATTCCTGTCTCTGATGGGCATCCTCAGATGGCTGTTTTTATTGGAGCATTTTAACTGCTATTTGGTCCCACTGCAAATGCTCTGATAGGCTGCACTGGCTATCATACTTGAAAAGAATTTGGGATGGGAAACAGAGAACATGAACTTTCAACCCTGGGGACAGTGCGGCTTTGGAGCAGATTATTAATGAATTCTTTTAACTCATCTCAGAACTTTCTAGGGGCAAACTCAACAGTGTGCCCCAGCAGTCTCGGGGGGATCAACAAACAAATGGGGGTGTGGTGCTCCTGGGAGACGGGACAGGCTCAGGAAGGTGGACACACAGCCACGGGACATCTGACGACCTCCTCATCAGAGAAGGGAGGATCGCAGGCTTAGGAACAGGCGAGCCCAATGAATGGGTCAGGAGAAACAATAGGAGGAAAGGATTCTCTTCCCCTGAATACTCCAGTCCTCTTGCCCCAAGCCCTCTTCTCCCCTCAAGGCAGAGGGAGTTGCCTATTGGTGGGCAACAGAAAACGACCCTGTGCCATAGGCAGGGGTGACGAGGGGGGAGCTAGTAGAGGAGCTGACTCCTTTCTCCTTCACTTTACACCAGGGGTGGGCAAACTTTTTGACTCGAGGGCCACAATGGGTTCTTACACTGGACCAGAGGGCCGGAACAAAAGCATGGATGGAGTGTTTGTGTGAACTAATATAAATTCAAAGTAAACATCATTACATAAAAGGGTATGGTCTTTTTTTTTTTTTTTAGTTTTATTCATTTCAAACAGGCCGAATCCGGCCCGCGGGCCGTAGTTTGCCCACGGCTGCTCTACACCCTGGGTAAGGGTGTCTGTCCTTGATTCTCCAGCTTCCCTTGCATGGGCCACCCCATGGTGTACCTAGGAGATAGGGCATTAGCAACTCTGGCTCTTTCTTACCTCCGCTCATGCAGAAGAATGCAGCTTATCAGTAATAAAAAGGTACATTTTAGTTTTCTAACTCCTGATTCTTATAGGTCTACTACTTCAGCACCTGGCCAGAAAGAGAGGTACTAATTATCGGGCATCTTCAAGTCATCTAACAACATTTTCTAGAATATTCTAATAGAATGAATGTTTGAAAGACATCAGAAAACAATCATGTCCTATAATTTCATAAATAGCTAAGATAATAATTTCTTTCTTTTAAAGACATTTATTCAGCCCTGGCCAGTTTTTCTCAGTGGTTAGAGCATCAGCCCGAGAACCGAAGGGTCGCTGTTTTGATTCCCAGGCAAGGTGTACATGGTCAAGGCACACATGCAGGAGGCAACCAATGGGTGTGTCTCTCTCACATCGATGTTCTCTCTCTCTCTCTGTCTCTCTCTCTCCCCTCCTCCCTCCCCTCTACTCTCTCTAAAAGTCAATGGAAAACATATCCTCAGGTGAGAATTAAAAAATAATAAAATAAAAAATAAAGACATTTATTCCATTTTCAAGCATTTGTTTACTACATGGTGATACGGCCAAGCTCTGCACTAGGTAATACGAGAGCAAATATTGATTAGAACATGATTCCTGCTCTTAAGGAGCTTATAATCGTAGTCCAGGAAACACATACATAGAGACAAAGCTTCCCAGTATTACTCTTGCTAAGACAGGGATGCCTGGAGCGTTCAGGAAGGAGGGAGTCAATTCCCCTGGGAGGCAAAAAAGGAGACAAACACTGAGTGTAAAGAGGCCCCAGGAAACTGTGTTCTGGGAACCAGGGGACCCCACTGGCCTGTAAAACACTTGAGGGGAGAGTCACACCCACACCCGCGCCTCCTGGTATTTCTCCCTCAGTTTCCCACACTTCCCTCCTTCCTCTACTCACCAACCCTCCTTCTCTCCTCTTCCCCAGCTCCCATTCCATTGAATCATTCTCACTTGTGGCTCCGAAGAAAAGAAGATTTTTTTTTTAGCTCAGGCAATTTCCTTGCTTTTAAAAACTATATTCAGAGGTAGGTAGGAGGAGGAAATTAGGTAATGGCATATATTTACCTAACATACGGTCAGAACTTTCCAGAGTCGGACAGCCTATCATTTTTATGTATAAGAAAAATCAAACAGCTTTCACCATGCAAAGAGATGGCATGGCTAGTAAATACATTATGATGACACCGACTTGTAGGAATTCTCAGCTATTCCACCCGGAAATTCTATTTTGTTTCATTTAGCGAATTATGTAAGATGGTGAGGAAAACAGGGCAGCTACGGAGGCCTCGCACCATTCCCTCTTCTCAATGTTCCATCTCCAAATCCTACATCAGACGTTTGCAACTTATTTGTTCGTGAGAAACCCAAGTCTTTCCATTCCTCCCCTATCCAACTGTGATGGAAAAAAGCGTTCCTTGTTCTCCTCCCTTCGCTGTTTTTACAGCTTCCCTTCCCCACGGCCAGGTTTCAGGGCCAGAGGCCGGCACCTCCGGAGGCAGAGGGCAGGGAAGCAACCCAAGGCGGACCCCTCCCAGGCAGCAGCCCCGAGCAGGCCCCGTGCAGGTCCCACTATCGTCCTTGCCCAACACCTGTCCCGGGCAGGCAGGCACAGGGCCTGACGTCACCAGGCCCAAAGCAAAGGCTGTGCCAGTCTTAAAAGGTTAGGAACTCCTGGTCTGAAATGTGTATTAGATGTCACACGGAATACCCAGAAATAATCTCCCCTTCACACGGTTCAGTGACATGACACCAGGGTGGGGGCGGGGACCCCCATCACTCACACACACACACACACTCAGAAAAAAGGACTGCAAGGATGTGACCCAAGGATGTGACCCAACAAACACTCCTCCTGGTTACCTTTGCTGGGTGTGACTGTGGTCTTGGGGCGTATTTCTAATACTTCACTTCTCTAATTTCCTCTGTTTCCTATAACTACATTATAATTTTACAATCATACTCTTTTAGACAATTCAATGTGATAC
>NW_005871049.1:21276686-21336894 GCF_000147115.1 Myotis lucifugus | reverse complement strand
AGCCCACCCCGCCCCCCACCTTCACTATCTACTGTCTTAATTCCGTTTTTAACAATAAATGTTATTTTAGAATGCTTCCACGAGCAATAGCTATCGACCTCTCCGAAGCAAGCTTATGGCCGTGGTGACCCCACACGCTGGATTCTGAGACAGGGCCAACTTCAAGTGCTCTGTTTTGCCCAACAAATCACTGAAACATTCCCCAGATCTCAATGACTTGGATCCCAAACGGCACTGAAGAAAACGTGAAAAAAACACACCAGAATCTCTTGCTTTTTCATGAGCCTAATGCAACTGTATTTACATATAATACCCCACCATGTATTTTATAGTTACTGTCATAGAGTATAGTCAGTCTAGCTCGTACCCTGTTAATCACCGGTCAGAGATTTCTATGTAGACATCAAAATGATAACTTGGAATAAGTATTTAATCATCTATGATGTTGATACACAAATTTATCACATCCTGTTTTTCATTGTTGAGCTTTTAGGCTGTTTCTACTATTGTTTGCCATTATAAAATGCTGGCCCCCCAAAACCCACATTTACTTTGTATTTATCTTTCCCGCAGTAGGAATTACTAAGTCAAAAGAAACGAAAATCATGATGACACTTGCTACCTATGGGCAAGAACGGAGAGCATGCTGAGCTGGGACTGCCCATCCTGGCTCTGCTCTCAACCTCTGCCAAGTAACTTAAACTCTAAGTATGTTGGACAATGTCTAAAATAAGAATGATGCCACCTGCCCTGGCAGTAAATCTGCTGAAGGTCAAACTGATTGATGTGGAGAAAAGGTGAAGTGACGCAAATCTTAGATGCTACGAGGGGCAGAAGTCCTATTTGGGGATGTCAACTCAAATGCCATTGACTCATCTATCTATTAAAAACCCCGGGGGCCCTCAATGTACTGAACACTACGCTGCTGCTGAGATGATAGAAATGAAAAAGAAACGCCCTGTCCCACAGAGCCTCGAGGGAGAGCAGGGGCGGGGACAACAGGGGACAGTAACTCTAAGGCAGGGATTGGATCCCAGTGCATGGGACCACAGCACAGACGTGCTGGGAACCCGGAGCGGTTTCAGAGGAGGTGGTGTCGGAACTGGGCCTTGAAAGATGGAATGAGAAGGGTGATTAGAGTCCAGCGGGGTCAGAGCTTATGGAGGTGAGATGGTTCGTAAAACAGGGAAGCCATGTTCGGGCAACGAGAGGTCTAGGACTCTTCTGCAGCTCCAGCCACTAACCATCCCGGTGCCTGACCAGCACCGAGCTCAGCTTCCTCACTGAGCGAGAGTGGAGGAAAGTGCACCCCTCGTGTGGAATCGTCTGTATCACCACTGCACAAAGGCACGCATCGGTTCTCTAACTGTTTTCTATTTCATTCCTCACGCCGGGATTGTGTTGGGTTTGCAGCAGCAAAATATCTGATGTCGTATGTGGTCATTCTGACAACTCACATTTCTCTCAAGTTTTGAAACAGAGAGCTTATGGCCATCTTAAGCATACAAACTTTGAGTGGTGACAGCTGGGTACTAGACTTATGAGGATCACATTGTAGGTATATAAACACTGAATCACCATGTTGTACACCTGAAACTAGAAAAGAATGCTATACAGGTAAGGTTCATAACATGTCGACTCAAGAGTTTTCTCAATTTCGAGTTATTCAGAGTTGGTATGAATAGTGAGCTCCCTGATAACCATGGAAATATGGATAATCAAAGGGAAAGAAATGGCCAAACCTACATGCTAGTAATGAAATGCGTATTAAAAGAATGTGCAGGTACCATTCTATACCGTCTAAAACATCAAAAATATTTCTTTGCACGAAGCCACACACAGGCAGGACTGGAAGCAGGGAGAGGGAAGATGGTAAGACACTCCTGGAGGAATATCATTACTGGGCATTATGGAGCTTCTGTCTTCCTCAAAAGCAACCTGGCAAGATTTAACAAGCTCTATAAAAAGGTTCACAGTCTTTAACCACAGAATCCCTCTTTATGAAATATACCCCAAGGAAACAGGTCACTTAAAGGGAACCAAGAAACATCAAACATGTACATGGCCTAATGGTAACAATAACGAAAAACTGGAAACGTTTCTAATTACCAACAAGCAAACTATGAAATGTCGGCACCATGGACTATACAGCCATTAAAAATAAATACTTGTTGTTCTATACATACACGATTTCTATATATATCAGGATTTTTTTTTCAAAAAGCAGAAAAGAAGGTAAAATCATCATTCTAGGCAAAAAGGCTGTATGTACTCTGTAAAAGCTACACAAATGTAAAGGGCTTCAAAGTTTGGTGTTGACTAGCATTCGAAATAAATCGACTGTTAAAATCACCTGTGTTTGTGAGAGCTGAATGCTCTGGACCTGCGGGAGCAGGAAATAAGCATTTGTGAGCTGCTGCGCAGACCCTTCTGTAGAGATTCTGCGAGTACCAATTCCAGAAACCTGCAGGAGACAGAGAGGGCGGGGCGGGGGGGGGGCGGTATACCTCTATTAGTTCTGAAGTACATTTGCCATCACACTAAAATACGTTTCCAAAGGAAATCTGTATTCAGCACCTTGGCCTTCAAGATTCCATTTACCCAATTATTATAGTTATCTTCAACAACAACAAAAAAATGCAACAAAAGTTGCTGTATTTCAGCAGAATATTCCTCATTGTAACAAATCTTTTCACAACTAGTCAACTTTTCTCATAGGGGACCCCGTGCTTCATGGAATCCAGTAAGAATTAACCACAAATATGGTTAGATAGATCTTGGCACTTAAATCACTTCTCGTTAGGTCCTCTTTTAACGATGTCACAGGTACAACTTAAGATAAAGAAACCTAACTACTTTGGGGAACAACAACAAAAAGGTACCCCGCTCTCCCTTCCTAGTGCCTTGATGTGAACAGCGAGCCCCTGAGACCTGGCCCCCACGCGCACAACCCATGTTCCCAGATGAGAAATATTCCTGAGCCCAGTGGGGGAGGAGGCCAAGTGGCTAGAAATTCCCCCTCTAGGTGCCTCCCTCTGGCCTGTTTGTGGGGTGCGGGCTGCGGGCTTTGAAAGACTGCTATATTCTGTACTAGAAAACTGTACGGCAGATTTCATTATTTTGTCCCAGTGCCCTTCAAAGATGCACGGTGAGAAGGACAGCTCTGCACAGCCCCTGCGCCACACGAGGCAGGAGAGGGGGAAAGCGGGGGAGTTCAGCAGCACTAACAGCTTCACTATTACTGCTACACGCCAGGTGGCAACATGTCCAAATGTCTTCTTAAACTATCCAAACCCTGTAAGTCAACAACCAAACTATGTGCCAGAAGGAAAAAGTTACTTACGTGATAGGAAAGGACTCCATGTGAGGAGGTATTAATAAATAAAGAACTTTCAATGTTCCCTTCTTCAGTAGGTAAGAAAATAATTCTGAAGGAAGTTCTCCCCATTGCTGGAATCACCTGAGAAAGAGGCACCTAATTAGCCGTTTGGAATGGCCCTCCTTGAAAAATTATCTCGCACAGACTTTCTTTTGGGTGATTTCTGTGAACAGATGTTAGCATCTTCTGCACCCTAGATTTGTAAGTAGCAGGAATCCCCGAGAATGCCCCCAAACAGATCAACAACCACAATCTAAGAGAACATTCCAAAGAACAGAGTGTGGACTCATGGTAAGAGAGTTGCCGACACCTTTCACTTAGGATTGGACTCACATGCCTCACATCTTTCCTTTTCCCTCCTCTTCCACACCCACGTGTTCAACGCCTTTATCTAACACAGTTCTAGCTTTACTTAACAAACATATTGATACTAAATAAAAGTCAGGGAGCCCAACTGGTATGGCTCAGCGGTTGAGGGTCGACCCAGGAACCAAGAGGTTACCAGTTGAATTCCTGGTCAGGACACATGCCTGGGTTGCTGGCTCGATCCCCAATGCGGGAGGGGGGGAGGGGCAGGAGGTAGCTGATTGATGATGTTTCTCTCTCATTCTCTCTTATGCCATTTCCTTAGTCACAGCATTTTTAAAAATTGATTTGAGAGAGAGAGAGGAGGAGAGAGACAGGGAGGGGGAGGGGGAGGGGGAGAGAGGAGGAGAGAGACAGGAAGAGAGAGCGGAGAGAGAAAAAGAGAGGGAGAGAGAGAGAGAGAGAGAGAGAGAGAGAGAGAGAGAGCTTCTCCATACCCCCTACTGGGGATCGAGCCCACACCCTGACCGGGAATCGAACTGTGGACCTTTCAGTGCACGGGACAATGCTCAACCAACTGAGCTACACCAGCCAGGGCAGTTACAGTAATTTTTAAAAAGTGCATCAGGTGGCCCTAGCTGGTTTGGCTCGGTGGATAGAGCATTGGCCTGAGGACTGAAGGGTCCCAGGTTTGATTCCAGTAAAGGACACATGCCAAGGTTGTGGGCTCGATCCCCAGTAGGGGGCATGCAGGAAGCAGCTGATCAATAATCCTCTCTCATCATTGATGTTTCTATCTCTCTCTCCCTCTCCCTTACTCTCTGAAATCAATAAAAATATATTTTTTAAAAAGTGCGTCAGTAGACATAAATAAGCAAAATAAATAAGTAAAAGCCACTGGTAATTGGGAATCTTCATTACAAGTTAAAGACCACCGAAATTGAAACTACTGAAAGACCAGGGTCTTGATCTCTGTGTAATGGTGCACATTCGCATAGTAAGGAGTTATTTTCTACCTCTTATTCCTGCATTTCCAAGGAGTCCTACCTACCTTAGTGGGTTCACCAGGTGAAAAGATCACAACTATTAACTTGTATTAGTTACTAAAAGCCTCAACATGGGTTGTCATCTCAAAACAGATAACATTAAGTATCTTTAATGATGAAAAAGTCTTATTAAATATACATCCATTACTACCTAGTTTAGACTGTTACACTTTTTTCCCATGGAGATATCAAGAACCACCAAAATCCTGAATATGAACAACTAAAAAAAGTAAGTGCTAAAGCAAACACACAGAAGGAAAGAGCTTGGGTAGCAGAAAAAGGGGAGACAGGGAGCAGAAAGTAAAAACTCGAGGCCAAAGAAAGCAAGAAAAGCTGGCAGCCCGCCACAGCATAGTTTCCAAGAGCACATCAACACTCACCCTGCAATGAACAGGAGGCACATGGAAATGTCCAGCAGCTGTAAACACTGAATTCACCACGACCTCGCTATCTCTACTCGGGTTATAAGCATAGAGGATCTTGGCTGCAGGGTGTCCCAGGAACCTAGGAAAACAGAGGGAAAAATAATATATGAATAATGCATTGTGTGCTTATAACTATAACTATCCATCCATCCATATATATACTTTAAACCAAGAAAGCTGTTGATGTTTATTACAAAGTTAAAAGCAACAATTATCAAACCCTGTTATTAATAAAACATTTCATCAACAACGGAAAAAAAACACCCCCCCAAAAAAACTTTCTTTACAAGACTTATGCCAACCCATTATAGCACCCCACTGGTTTTGGGGTTACAGGTAGTCAACCCATCCAGGCCATAACATGCTTGCAAAAAGCACACAGTGGGAACCAGGTACTACGTGTCTGGCTGGGACTCTAAATCAAATGCACACTTGTTTAGATAAGAAACTGTACTCATAGAGAAACCCAAGTTTTTTAGGGTTTGCTTCCTGAGTAATAAATTTAAAGATGCTTTTCAGGGGGATGAGTTTCAACTGGCAACGAGACTTAATAAGTCTTATAAAAATTTAACTGTTGCGACAGACCATTCTTCTGAGAAAAAATGAAAACCCTGTAACACCTCTAGCAGTGGCTTTCACCCAGTTAAATACCATGAGACTTTCAGAACACCCTGATAAAAGTTTGGCTCCTCCCTCCACAAACATGAACACAGGAAAGTTTAGACGTAACTTCAAAACTTTCTATGAACCTCGGAGTAAGGATCTCTGCTCTATAGCAAATACCCTAGCTGCTAAAGACCTTTCTTTTGGCTTTCCCACCTACAAGGCTGGCTCTGACCAAGGAACTGTCGGGCCCACCTACCTGGAGCTACCTGCAATGTTCCCTCTAATCATTTACCTCTGGTTCCACTGCCCAATGCCAAATTCACTCCAGTTAAATTAGCTGCAGTACTAGAGAGCCTGCAACAATTTCACTGAAATCATTTCTCAGTTTTAATACTCTCAGTGACAAGACCCAAATATACAGTTTTCATTAGTAAGGCTCACAAATAAAACTATATTCTAAAATCAGCAAAAAACTCATCTCCAGTATGCTTATGCTTTTTAAAAAATGAAGCACAAAAAAAAAAAAATGAAGCACAAGTCATTTTGCTTACACACAACGGGATTCCCAAAATACTATATTATCACTATTAAATCCTTGGGATTTTTCTTCTAGCTTTTCCTCCTACTTTTAATCACAGACCTTAATTGAAGATTTCATACATCCAATGTGTATTTTTTAAAATAAGTCCCGCCCTGGCCTTGGTGGTTAGAGTGTCAGCCCGAGGACTGAAGGGTTTCGGGTTCAATTCCCGGTCAGGCCATGTACCTGGGTAGCAGGCTCAATCCCCAGCTCAGCATGTGGGAGGCAACCGACCGATGTGTCTCTCTCACACTGATGTTTCTCTCTCTCTATCCCTCTCCCCCCACTTCCACTCTCTCCAAAAATCAATGAAAAAAAATAACCCCAGGTCAGGATTAACAAAAAATAAAGAAAATCAGTCCTTTACAGCCAGTTACAAGTAAAATACACATCAGTGTGATTAAAACCTTGCACTTTCACTGTCTTTAATGATACAACTAAAATTTTTATACTACCATAAGCATAAAGGGCCACCTCCAAAAGCCCTACCTCGAAAGTACTGGGTTCACCTTTGTCTTTTCTCTCAATTAAATTAAATAAACAAGGCCTTCCATGGGTTTAGGGTTTAGGTAAATAGTAAGAATCAATCAGCAAAGTTATTACTGCTGATCCTCAAAGGCTTATATCCCATTCACACAATTGGAACACAAGATTTTTTGTTTCAAAGGACACAAATGTCTCCCAGAGGAAGAGATTAGAAAACACAGCGGCAAAACTGCAATGCTCCGGAGCCCGGGGACTGCATCCACCAGACTTCCCCAGGCCTGACCGAGCACGCTGCTGAAACCTAGCTAGCACTGTGCTATTTTTACTCTATTTTTTAAATTCTATTTTTAAAATGTTATGAGGATAAGAATTTCCTTCACTGGTGACAACTGGAAGATGCCTTGTTAATTTAATACTACAAAAGAACGATTAAAATCTCTTATGAATGATTAGCACTTTAAACCTCAGGACCAGCAGAATATTAACCCTTAAAATAAACCCTAAGAAGTACCAGTAGGCAGGGGACAACTGAAAAACATGATCCTGATCAGGCACCCTAGAGGGAAATCAACGCTATGAAAAGGAATGGGGCTTGCCCAAGGTCAACGTCAAAATAAACAGCAGCCAAAGCTGAACTAGGGCAGGGAAGAAATCAGGAGAAGAACTATGGCTAAAGTTTTACTCTAATGCCTACAAATTATGCCATTTATCAGAAGTTAGGTAAAATGACTAATTTTTAAAGGTTGTAATTTAAACTCATTTGTTCTTACTGAGATTTTAAGCACTTCCACAAAACCTATTTATTCCCATAATCATATCCTAGATAGATCTCACTTATAAGTAAAATAGCTTAGGAATAAGATTGATTCTGTCACTCCGTGAGCAAACCGCATTGCTCCTCTGCAACAAATGTATGAACACATTTTAATGCATGGTCAAATACAGACACACACACACACACACACACACACACACACACATACCATAATACCTATCCTTCCAGGATTGATTAGAAGATTCAAATGACAAGAGACGTGACTGTGCTTTGAGAACTATAAAACTACTACATAAATGTAAGTTAAGCAAATCATCCAAAGGTGACTCAAGTCTAAAAATTAGCAACCTTTTCAAATCAAAGAATTTAAGTTTTTTTTTAAATATGCTTTCAGCCATCAGGACCAGCAATTGATATATATACAGCTAATTAACATACGTAGCTAATATATACATTTATCCATGTGCACTGATTACAGGACTTTTATGTTACTGAAGAGTAAATATATTATACACAGCCAGCATCCTATGACCTGGAATGGTTTACCTACCCTAAGTGCACTGATTACTATCCATCTTATTCTATCTACCAAACTGTACTAGACACTTCTTTAAAGTAGGTCCTCCATTAAAACTTTTTACAATAAAGACTTTCCATAAAAGCACTGTGCTCTCTCAGAATTTGAAATCAGTGAGGTTTTATTATAGATTTAGCTCCTAATAAAGTTTCTTGACCTAAGAGTAAAAATTCATAAACGAAAAAGCAGGCACCTAGAGTCTTATAAAGTTAGCAATCTCCCTCCACACTTTTATCTCTTCTTCCTTTTACGGAATCTCCTTTAAAAGCTCCACAAGGTACTTTACACTGAAAATCCATTCTCCCTCACTGCCGCTCCATTCTCTTGGATCAGAAGGAAATGGAAAGAAAGACACCCAGATGAATAGGGGAGGACACGCCAGGAGACCCCCACTAACTCACCCCAGATGCTCTCTTAACACCTCGGTTATTTCATTCACATAATTTTTCTCGTAACTCAAAAAGCTCTTCGTAAAACTCAAGTGAGGCTCCAGGCTGCTAAAGCAAGCAGAGCTTTTCCATCCGAAACACTCGTTTACTTCCACCCTGGAAACTCGAGAAATCTGAAATTCTATCTACTCAATGCAGCAACATTCTGCATCCAGGGAGCTGAACACTCTAAGTTTCAAACTTTGTCACAGCCAACAGGAGTCCTGAAGTTCACTCCTCTCCTGCAGGGCTCCACCCTTCTCTTCCTTAATTTCCCCCGAGTTCACAGATTAGTCCCTCAACTGACACTCGTCACATTCCCTTCACCTCATGGTTCTTAACAGGAGGCACAGTCAGTAATTACAGCTTATGCCCTGTCCTCCCCACTTAACTCGTTTCCAAAGTCTTAACCATAATAAGGAGTGTCTGTATAGTGCAAGTTTGAAACCTAAAGCATAGAGAGTAGGAAAAACAAGTCAGTAAATGAATCTAATGAAATGAATTCAGAATCCATCAATATTTAGCGTTTTTCATTATAAAAAAACCTGATTTATTTTAGAAAAACAAGAACTTAATATTGACTTCCTATTAAATTCCAATCACTACAAGTTATTATAAGTACATTTGTTAAAAACTAAAGGGCTAATACAATTCTTATACTCTCCTTTGCACACACAAAAAATATTCCCTTTAACAATTCCCAGGATTGATTTCCCTTGATATTCCAAACATATTTTTAAAGTATTTAACATCATACACGTATAAAATATCCTGAGAGAAAATAATGCAAATAAGTTCTTAAAAATTATAAAGAAAAAATACTTACTGAATTCCAAAATCTAGAACTGATGGCTGGAAATGTAAGCCCTTTCCACTAAATAGTTTGTCTGAGAAGCTAAAAAAAAGAAGAATAGAGAGATTAATTTTTGTTGTAGGTTTAAAATTTGAATGCTAAGTTAAGAAAATATCTTAGGCCAATGGCTCTTATGAGATACAATTTAACTCTCTTGTAGATGAGTCTGAACTAGATTTTCAATGCTAAAATTGAATTATTAGAAGTCTAATATATTTCTGCAGCTGCAAAAATCTAAGATACTCTTAGATTATGGTTACTACAACTTCATATCTAATGTACAAGTTCTGTAAGTATTCAGATAAAAATAGGGATAGATTTCATTTTTAATAGGTTTCATTTCTGGATGAATTCAGATAACATGACTATTTTCATAAACTCAAATTCAAGAAATGACATTCAAAAGTGAGTTGGGCTTGGGGTGGGGGTGGGGGCTGCAGAAGGAGGAAGCTTTGGCCCCTACATTTATTATATTACTTATAACAAGGAAAGGATGGGGCACATAGCCAGGGTTGCTCCTGAAGGCTGCAACCATCACCTGTATTTTTAAGGAAAACCACCACATAAAATCTCCCATGGCAGGTCACATTTTTGATACTTATTAAACATTATCATGACTTAATTTTCCTTCAGAATCAAAAGCCACAAATTAATATACCAAAAAGCATATAAAGAAAACACATTAAAAAACATACATTACAACAATTTATAAGCATACTTAAATACATAAAATACAAAATATATATAATATATAAAATATAAAATATATATATGTATACATAGTATGTGTGTATGAATGTATGTGCATATGTGTACAACAATTTATTTATTTAGTAGTTTTATTATCAGACTTTATTATTATCTATACTAGAGGCCCGGGTGCACGAAATTCATGCACTCAGGGGGTCCCTCAGCCCGGCCTGCACCCTCTCACAGTCCAGGAGCCCTCAGGGGATGTCCAACTGATGGCCGTAAGCTCGGCTTGTGGCTGAGTGGTGCTCCCCCTGTGGGAGCACACTGAGCACCAGGGGGAAGCTCCTGTGTTGAGCGTCTGCCCTCTGGTGGTCAGTGCGCGTCATAGCAACCAGTTGTTCCGCTGTTCAGTCAATTTGCATATTAGCCTTTTATTATATAGGATTCTTGAAGGTATTTTCATGTATATGTGAATGGCAGAAAAACTTTATAATGGTGTGCTATTGTACATCACTTCCCAACTTCACATCCAGTGACATGTTAGTAGCTTGAAATCAACCACGGTGGGAGTATTTACACCACATAGAAATTTGCAAACACTCCAAATCAGAGCTTTTTCCGCTGGAGAAAGCTAATTTTTAAACATTAACCAACACACAATTGGAAAAAAAACATACCAACCATCCATCAAAAGGTTGAATAAACCTTGACACTCAATAAAGTACAACAGAACTATGAAAGGAAATGGGGCAACTTTTAACGGCTACAAAAGTGATCTTCAGAGCATATAGGGAAGTGGAAAAAGCAAGTTGAAGAACAGTATGTATAATATGCTACTTTTTATTTTTAAAACGAGGGAGGACACAATGTATGTACTACATTTTAAAAGTCATGTAACCCAAAAATATTTAACCGAAGAAGTTCCTAAGTGTAACCTGTACAACTGTTTTCAAAGGCTCAAGCAGCTTTCCAAAATACAATCTTTCCATTTTCTCCTCCCACCAAGTAGCCCTCCGCCAAGCATGGTTCTGAGGCTGGTCCAGGAGTGGACATCTGAGTTTCCCACCTGCCAGCCAACAGAAGCTCTGTGACCTTCAGCAAGTCCTTCTCCCACTTTCCTTGAAGATGCAAACAACATAGAGTCCAGAGAAACCCTTTCAAAATCCTCACCTCACAGAGTGAATCCTGGCTGCAATCTTTTCTTCCTCCCTCCATTTTTCTTCTTCCATCTAAGCTTCCCTTATTCCATCCTCTCTCCTAAGACTCCTCTGTCTGTTATCTTCTATTTGTATCTTCTTTATTCTATCTACAACATCGGCCACATTAATACTGAATGTGACACCTCAAGTCTCCATCCGCCTAACTCCTGCCAACCTCTCCCTCGTGTTGAGCTTCCAGAGAGAAGAGGTACGATTTACTGGGTCCCCCTCAAACCCCAAAAGGCCAGGACGAACCCCATGACTTGCTTGCAAAAAAGGCCACTAACACACCCAGGAGCCTCCATAAATGTTTTGAGGAGTCACAGGAGGCGACTGGCGTAAAGAGGTGCCAACAGCAGATGCACCACGACCACCCCACTCCCGACCAAGCTGGCCAGGGCTCAGCCTTCCAGAAGAAAAAGAAAACAGGCAACTTCACATGTCAAAAATTATCTTAGAAAAGTCACGCTACTGTATAAGTAATAAGTAAAATAATTTATGACAGTCTCCTTCCTGCCTTGTGTCCCGGAAGTGGATGTTCCATCAGATTTCACGCACAACCTCTGAATGAGGAAAGTTTGTAGGATTAAATTAATTTACCCAAGATCACACAGCGACTAAGAGGCAGAGCCAAAATTCCAAAGCAGACCTGTCCAGGTCACAGACATGAACCTGGTACAGCATTCAGGTCTACCCAAGGCCGTGTGACCTACAGGGACCCAGGCAGTCTCTCCTGGGCTTCAGAGTCCAGATAAACGTGGGCTCCATCCAGGTCCAAAGCCATCACTTTCCAGTCCTGAGTGGGTCAGTTGCTAAATTACTCTAAAGTCCCCTTTATCTGTAAAGAGGAGATGACAACCGTGTCTACACCTCGCAGTCGTCCTCAGTGTAAAACGAGGTAAAAACGCCTTTGTTTCGTGACTGGCACACAATTAAATGCAATAAATACTAGATCGTGTTACTAAGAGGATGATTCTCATCTAACAAGAAAAGCAGTGAGAACAGGTGGAGAGGCCCATTGAGCTTGGAGTCGGAGCTAGCTCTGGATTTAGAAGTCCCAAATGGGGTAGCAGTATTTGCTCTGAAAAGAACAAATGAATACAGACCTGGGCTCTTAGTCATTATTCTAAAGACACCCACTTTTTGCAGAGCTGAGCCTTCCCTCGGCAGCAGGACATATGTGCAAGGAAGCCCACGTGTTATTTATTTATTTACTTTTAATATATTTTTATTAATTTCAGAGAGGAAGGAAGAGGGAGAGAGAGATAGAAACATCAATGATGAAAGAGAATCATTGATCAGCTGTCTCCTGCACACCCCACACTGGGGATCCAGCCCGCAACCCGGGCATGTGCCCTTGACCAGAATCAAACCTAGAACCCTTCAGTCTGCAGGCCAATGCTCTATCCACTGAGCCAAACCAGCTAGGGCAGCCCAGCCCACATGTAACTTTGAAAGAATATCTTTGTCTTAAATCACCTAACATTTTTTTTTTAATCTCACCTCTTATTTTAAAAAAAAAAATGGCTACCTTTTTTCTCTGCATATAAAAAAAACACAGTTCAAAAAAGTGGCTAGGAAAAGAGGAAAGGAATTTCACTGGAAATGAGAGGCCCTTGTTTCAGGTCCCAGCTATGTTATGAGCTCCCATGTGACACAGTTTTCTCTTTGGCAAATTGAAGGAGAGGGACCAGGTGACTCTGAGATCCTTGGGAAAATGTCAGGATGCCCAGACTCTTTATTCCCAGAAAAATCCATCTTTGTGCTGATAACAGACACACACCCTTTAGAAAAATTCAGTCCAGTAACTGAGATCTGGAAACGGATTAACTATATAACCACCTGTTCTGGTCATGCACAAATGTTATGTGACCGAAACACATCATTTCAAATGCCATGCTCTACCTCTTCTGAATGAGCAAAAAAGGGGCCCAGGGACTCCGGGCACAGCTCTCGGCAATTTAGTAAGTAAGGCATGGATGCACAGGGTCTGGGGCCAGCTCACGGAAGGTTCTCCCCCTCAAGGTTATAATCCAGGAAGCTGGACAAACCTTGGCCAAGCTGGACAAGCCAAACTCAAAGAGCAAGAACACTCAAAGAGAAAAGGAGAAACTTCCTAAAAGGGAAAAAAAATCAGGCATGGTATTGAAGGGGCAATGGGTCTCAATGAACATCTAGCATGAATGGAAACTGAATGGAGACCACTTTCAGCACAGCTAACAGCAGGGGGGGAGATGCAAAGGGTTAGGAAAGCACCATCTGAGCACAGAAAACACACTGGCAAGCTAGCCTGTTGTTGGCTCTGAGCAGCAGGGTGCAGAGCAAAAAGCAAGAAGGTGAGTGTGAGCGGTGAGGTGAGAAAAGGAGAGAGTAGCTATGAGGGAGCCTCTGAGACAGCGAGGCAGCTAACAAATAGCTTCACTGGGCCAGAAGGTGGGCAAGAGTCAGGCGCTCCCTGCCATGAAACGGTCTTAAGCACCATGGCTCTGTGCTGGACCCTACCCCCAAGGTAGCGCTGCAATGTTTCAGATGAGGGGCTGCAGAAGCCGCCCCGAGAAGGTGAAAAATAACTCTACCTTCTACGAGGAATGTGAAGTGACCACCTACAGGGAGGGTGGAAGGGTCTGGTTTTCTATATTCTTAAATGGACAGGCTTTCCTCCAGCTCCAGAAACCCCAGCACCTCCAGCTACTGCAAACTCTTTCAATACCCGGAGAGAGCAGCAAGTGCTTAAAAAAATGTAAGGCGATGACAAGGGCTTTAGCCACAGGATGAGGGTAAAATGTTGGTGTGAACAAGAGAAAAGGGTTGACACCCATTTCACACTCAGGAAGGTAATGAAGTAAGTAGATCACGCGAAAATATTGCTATTGTCTAGACGAGGGGTGGGGGAACGTCAGGCCAGTGAGCCATATAAGGCCCGAGAAATCGGTTGGTCTGGCCCTGCCAAGGCATTAGGGGTGAGTTAATTAACTGTTTGACCAAATATAGCAGGTTAACTTTTAAGTTGACAATTTTGTATGGCCCTCGAATGATGTTATAATTATCCTAATGGCCCTTGGCCGAAAAAAGGTTCCCCACCGTGGGTCTAGAGACTGAAGTTTTCAAGGAAAGACCTGTTATGCTGATGAACTAAGGAGCGTCTGAGTGCCCATTCAGGCCCCGGCGGGCGCTGGACTCCCTTAAGGTGGGGATTCCTGCACTGTGACATCTCCTTGGACCCTGGGCAGGAAGCAGATATTTCTAGAACTCTGCTGGTACTGCCAGAGACCTGGGAGGAATTCGGTACTTTTTGGTTATGCAATAAACCTGGAATTGATCCCTGCGCAGATAGAATAAGCCCCAGCCTGGGGCTGCCGCTCCTGAGCGCGAGCCCACTCAGGGCAAAGCCTCCGCAGGTTCCCACCCACAGTACAGACTCTGCCGGAGGCACTTCTGTGATCTCACAGTGAGTCCTCAGCCTGAGGGCCTCCGGGGAAAACTCTGCATCATAATCTTAGCACAAGCTGTTTCCTGCTTTTACTTTTCATTTACAAAAATGCTTCTCCCCAGAAGTTTGAGAGGAAAAATATGAAATACACAGGCATGTCTACTCAAGTTAGAACTGCCATTCTTCCTGGTAAATTAACAATTTGCAAAGAAACACTTCACAGTGGAGGCAGAAGCCAGTATTTTCCCCATTAAATCCCCACGGAGGTAGGGGGAAGACATTTGGTAGAGCACCGTTTTCCTGATTCCTTCCACTCTAAAAAGCCTGGGGCTTCCAGGTCCAAGCAAAAAGAGAAGTCCTTGGAGCAATACCAACTGTGGTCTGTTGGAGGTGCTCTTGCCAACAACAGGATAGCTGGGGTTTTAAGCCACCAGGGCATGTTGATGGCCAAGTCTGCCTAAGGCCAAAACAAAAGTCCTCCATGCTAGTCTGCCCCTTCAGTGGCTGATGGCCTCCAAATTCATACCACCCATGGATGAGGTGCTCCTTCTCTCAAAGACTAACCCCTCCCAGCCTTTTCCGGGTGGTTCCTGGACTGATTCCAGGGCCACACAGCCCCCATCCTGCCCTCTCCAAAGTGTGCACCCTCTCCTCCCCTGCTCCGTCCTCCTCCACTCCAGGAAACTCAGCCCCTCTCATTTGAGAAGACCCTCTCCTGGTGCTCCCTACCTCTTCAAGCCCTCTTCTTCCCCCCATAGCCAAACTGTTGGCAAAAGTAACAATGTCAGCAAGTACATTTATTGAGCACTTACAGTATACCAGATGCTGCACCCAGCACTTTATTATCCTTCATGCCATTTCCACACACAAGGAAACACACTTTGAGCGTTTAAACAGCTCCCCAAAGCCCACTCCGCCATTGACGGTTGAACAGGAATCAGCCCCAACACTAACTACACTGCCTGCCATCCCATTTCTCTGGCATCCTGTACCCTCACTCGACCAAGACAGCTCTTGCTGAGGTCACCAAGTACTGAGCTCACTTAATCTCTCTACTGGCTGCTCTCCTTCAGTTCTAGGAAATCTCACAGAGTCTTTCCCCTCCCTCTAGGACTGCATCCTCTCTCTCTCTCTCTCTCTCTCTCTCTCTCTCTCTCTCTCTCTCTCTTTCTCTCTCTCTCTCTAATTCCTGTTCCCTCATTCTTCCTCAATTCCCACCCTCTAGGTTCATTTATCACCCAGAGGGTGATGCTCCCTATACAGACATGTGTCTTTTCATGGCTGTCCAGTAGCCAAGCTTCCTTAGTGCATTCATAGATCTTACACGGTCACCCCTCTGGATTGCCACAGGATCAGGGGCAGATGCCACCACGCAGGAAGGTGGAGAATCACTGTTCTGGAGTGACCACAGTGGCCGTGCAGCGGGTGACCGGCGGAGGGGCAGTGTCTTCTGTGGTCTACTTCCATGACCCGTTTCAGCTGCGGTTCTAGCTGCTAGGCCCACTTTGGCTTGTTTGTTTTCTAAGCCTGGTTCTTAAGTCTTCCTAGAGATTCTGTACGCTGCCCAACCGCTTTTCAATAAATTCCTTTTCTGCTTAAACCAGCCAGAGCTGGTTTCTGTGGTTTGACATGCATTTCTCAAGCCTGTGTCGGTGGCCTGGACCAGACGCCCTCCTGCTGATGGCCTGCAGGCACCTCCAAATGGAATCTAAGATGGAGTTCAACGCCCAGCCTCCTCTCACCATCGGTTCACAGGGTTCAGAGCGCTGCACTACTGCCTCGGTGAGGGATGGCTCCCTGCGCACTATTACCTCCATGAGGGATGGCTCCCTGTGCACTATTGTCTCCGTGAGGGATGGCTCCCTGTGCACTATTGTCTCCGTGAGGGATGGCTACCTGCGCACTACTGCCTCCATGAGGGATGGCTCCCTGTGCACTATTGTCTCCGTGAGGGATGGCTACCTGTGCACTACTGCCTCCATGAGGGATGGCTCCCTGTGCACTACTGCCTCCATGAAGGATGGCTACCTGTGCACTACTGCCTCCATGAAGGATGGCTCCCTGTGCACTACTGCCTCCATGAAGGATGGCTACCTGCGCACTACTGCCTCCATGAAGGATGGCTCCCTGCGCACTACTGCCTCCATGAAGGATGGCTACCTGTGCACTACTGCCTCCATGAAGGATGGCTTCCTGTGCACTATTGCCTCCATGAAGGATGGCTACCTGTGCACTACTGCCTCAGTGAGGGATGGCTACCTGTGCACTACTGCCTCCATGAAGGATGGCTTCCTGTGCACTATTGCCTCCATGAAGGATGGCTACCTGTGCACTACTGCCTCAGTGAGGGATGGCTACCTGTGCACTACTGCCTCCATGAAGGATGGCTCCCTGTGCACTATTGTCTCCATGAGGGATGGCTACCTGTGCACTACTGCCTCAGTGAGGGATGGCCACCTGCCCAGCCGGGAGCCTGGATGAGACCCTGTCTCCCCTGCCTTTCTTAACTGTAAGTACATGCCGAAGGCTGCCCTGTAGTGTGACACTTTTACACCACTCGACTCTCTCCATACCTTCTACCTTCTACTCTTACTAGCAGGACCTTATATTCGAGAGGCACTACATTGCATCTTGTTTAAAGAATTTTACAATATATTATTACATTTACACATTTAACCACACCATGTGCTATAAAGGACTCCTTTGGCTAACTGGCTAAACAACTTTGCAAAACCCGACCAAAGAAAAGGCCAGTAATTAAGTCCCAACTCTCATTCCAACTTTCATCATGCAGCTTCTCATCTATGGCTTAAAGACTTAACATCTTTCCCTAGACTCTACAAAGTGTTAAAATAATTAAATATGATTTTTAAGTCCGTGAAATGCAAAGTACATTTGTGTTGGCTTTCAGCTCAAGGACAACAAATTAGCACGAAAAAGAATTCGGTATTAGAGGTCTCCCGCAGTCACAGAGTTGGGCAGATGATGCTAGAAGCCAGAGCAGAAATTCACAGGATGAAAGGGGCATGGGGAGATGAGGGATGAGGGACTTTTCCTCCTCAATCACAGGTAGACAGTGCAAGTTTGTGAAAGTGTGTGTAACACTGTAGCTCTTTCCAGAAAAGCAACTTTGAGTTCCCAAAGTGTCCATATAATCCAGGGGTCCTCAAACTTTTTAAACAGGGGCCAGTTCACTGTCCCTCAGACCGTTGGAGGGCCGGACTATAGTTTTTTAAAAAAACTATGAACAAATTCCTATGCACACTGCACATATCTTATTTTGAAGTAAAAAAAACAAAACGGGAACAAATACCATATTTGTATTTGCATGTGGCCCGCGGGCCGTAGTTTGAGGACCCCTGATATAATCCATATAACTTTAGATATTAGTTCTCTGAACCTGAGCCAGGTATTTTTTTAAAGCTCGTCTCTAAACCTTTAAGCACATCGGTAGCTAAACTTGCTGGTATTGTACAAGCATTAATGCTCGATCCCACTGACATGCATGTCTTCACTCCACCTGCAGTAGAGAGTATCACAGCTGTGTGTGTGTGTGTGTGTGTGTGTGTGTGTGTGTGTGTGTGTGTCCCTGTCCCTCGAAGGGCCAGCCTGATGACCCTCTTGGCCACAGTGAGTGAAGGAGCCAGCTGCTTCGGTCTACCAGGAAGAACACAGCGACTGTTGCTCAGCTAACTCATGTCTCAGGGCAGTGCTGTTTCTCAGAATACCTGGACAGCACTATTCAACAAGTTGAAGACTTCTCCCTTTAAAACAGGAAGAAAAAAAAATCTACCCTTGAGTATAATTTTTTTTAAAGTATGTAGAAGTTCTTTTAATTGGACTGTGAAGCTGTCCACTAAACACACTAGCATACACCACACACGTGCCCACAGAGCGTAACACTCCTGCCACGCTCACTTGTGTGAGAGAATCCCACTGTCAGGATGTCTTGAAAGCTGATTTTTCTCATGTGAACCCTGAGGAATACGGACTGGAGAAATCCATCTAGAAGGTGCCCAGAAAAACAAATGCTCCTTAACCCAAGTCAGAGGGGCTGGAGTTTTGGGTTTGTTTTTTTTCTTAGGGATGGGGGAAAGGGAGTGTGGTAACTTAAAAATGTGTTATGTCACAAGCAATTTTCCCTTGAGAAATCATGCTCACGGTTTCATGGTTTCTTTCCCAGGGTTCTGTGACAGAGGTTGTTCTTGGCCCTTAATATCCCCCTCTCCTTCCATAATTTTTAACTGGTCACATTTCCCAGGCTCCCTTGCAGCTGGGTATGGCCATGGGACCAAGTTCTAGCAAATGGGATATAAGTTGAAGTAACATGAGGCAGCTTCCAGAAACTCTTTGGCCCATTCCTCCCATCTGCTGTCATGAACACACATGTCTCCACCCTACACCTGAGGAGGAGCAGGTCCCAGGGAAGGGGATGCGGTGCTCTTGAGGGAGCCCGAAGCTACAGAGCTCTAGACCAGGGGTGGGAACCTTTTTTCTGCCGAGGGCCATTTGGATAATTATAACATCATTCAAGGGCCATACAACATTATCAACTTAAAAACTAGCCTGCTATATTTGGTCAAACATTTCATTAACTCACCCCTAGTGCCGTGGCAGGGCCAGACCAAATGATTTCTCAGGTTGGACTTCCCCACCTCTGCTCTAGACTCTGACAGGACAGAGGAAACACTATCTTATTCTTATTTTTTGTTTGCTTTGTGCGAGGGAGAGGGGGCTTTGGGGGGGGGGAGCTTTGGAGGTGATATAATTTAACCAATCCCCTATTTTTGAAGTTGCCCTTTAATTAACACATTTTGATTTTTAAACTGCATATCAAAAACTCACATGTTGGTACTTGGACAATCAGGGAGAACATTTTGTAAAGTGTATGACTGTCTAACCACCATGCTGTATACCTGAAAGCAATACAAAATAATAGTGGAAGAAAACAAAACAAAAATGCTATCTTGTTCTAAACCACTCGTCTTTTAGAACTCTGTTACCTCGCAACTTAACTCTCACTGCAACAGCTTCTCACCCTTGGCAAACCCCAGAGCCTGCCAGTGGCCACTGCTCAACAGAGCAAGCACCAGGCAGCTGGCCCAGGCTCCGGGCTCTGCCGGCCCCAGGGAGGCAGGCTCCACGGCCAGCCTTTCATGTGGTTCAGAACCAGAGCTTCCCAATAAATCAGGAGCTAAACGTCTAACGCAATAAAACTAACCCCAACATAACCCAAACCTGATGGTTAAACAAAGGAAATTCTCAATAAAGAAAAGAGGGTTCCTGCTGCCTTTCACTGGGAAAGCCAGGGACTGTGGTGCTGGCCGACGGTGGCTCTGGTCACATGAGAGGGTCAACGAAGAAATGCCACATATGAACTGCCTTTAGGGCTGGACACACAGAAACTAGCTTCTAATTCAGAACCTTTTGTTCTGCCTGATGTCTCCTGTGCAGGGACAAGCCTCCATGCGGGGGCGCGCAAGGATCTCTGTGAGACATTCGGGGGAACGCAGACTGAAGTGGCCACGCCAGAAATAGAAGAGGTGCTAGATGGATCACACAGGTGAGGTCTCCACCTGCCCTTCCAGGAATGAAGTCCTAGAAGGGACCATGCTGAGAAGAGCCCGACACCCTTTACACTGCAGTGAAGGCAAAGAGTAAAAATTACTCTACTTTTTAAAGACTACTTGAAACTGCCTCAATTATTGGGACACATTACCTCCTTCCCCTGGGTGGCTTGCAGGAGCCCTACAATGGAATCCGGCTCCTTCTTAATCTACCTAAAGTCCTTCGACATGGTGTCCAACGGCAGAGCTCTTGCAAAACCAGAAGAGAGAACATGGGGGAAGACAGTGTCCTGTTTCCTAGTCAGTGTTGGGAGAAAGGCATTAGGTCAAAGCAGTGAAAACGTTTGCCAAAGTCCCAGAGCCCAGGGGTCCTCAAACTTTTTAAACAGGGGGCCAGTTCACTGTCCCTCAGACCGTTGGAGGGCCGGACTATAGTTTTTAAAAAAACTATGAACAAATTCCTATGCACACTGCACATATCTTATTTTGAAGTAAAAAAACAAAACGGGAACAAATACCATATTTGTATTTGCATGTGGCCCGCGGGCCATAGTTTGAGGACCCCTGCCATAGACTCACTGGGGACCAATCTGGGACCAACTCACAAAGGCAAATTAGCCAGAAAGATGAGTACAAGAGATCATCTAATGCTGTTGTGATCAGAATTTCAGTTTCCACTCCTACAAAATTAAAGTAACACCCCTAGCCCAGAGGCGTGGCTCAGTGGTTGAGCGTTGACCTATAAACCAGGAGGTCACGGTTGCATTCCTGGTCAGGGCATATGCCTGGTTGTGGGCTCAATCCCCAGTAGGGGGCATGCAGGAGGCAGCCTATCAATGATTCTCTCTCATTATTGATGTTTCTATCTCTCTCCCTCTCCCTTCCTCTCTGAAATCAATAAGAATATATTTTTAAAAATTCTAAAAAATAATCATCAACAAACAACAAGTGCTGGTGAGGATGCAGAGAAAAAGGAACCCTTGTACACTACTGGTGGGAATGCAGACTGGTGCAGCCACTATGAAAATCAGTAAGGAGGCCGAAACCGGTTTGGCTCAGTGGATAGAGCGTCGGCCTGCGGACTGAAAGGTCCCAGGTTCGATTCCGGTCAAGGGCATGTACCTGGGTTGCGGGCACATCCCCAGTAGGAGATGTGCAGGAGGCAGCTGATCGATGTTTCTCTCTCATCGATCTTTCTAACTCTCTATCTCTCTCCCTTCCTCTCTGTAAAAAATCAATAAAATATATTTAAAAAAAAAAAAAAAAAAATCAGTAAGGAGTTTCCTCAAAAAATAAAAATGGAACTGCCCTTTGACCCAGTAATCCCACTTCTAAGAATATAGCCCAAGAAAACAGAAACACACCAATCAGAAAAAATATATGCACCTCTATGTTCATAGCAACACAATTTACAATAGCTAAGATTGGGAAACAGCCTAAGTGCCCATCAGCAGATGAGTGGATTAAAAAACCGTGGTACATCTACACAATGGAATACTACGCTGTTGTAAAAAAGAAGGAACTCTTACCATTTGCAACAGCATGTATGTGTTAGGGGCAAAAATAGAATATTGGGGACTAGTTATGATTATGGGAAATATTAATCATGCTCTGTTAACCATGATTGTATTGGTTAAAGAAAGGACATTCTGACCTGGCTGGGAGTTGTACGCCCTCAGGACTTGGGAGTCAACCTTGGACCTGGGAGTCAACCTTGGAACTATAGGTATTCTCATTCAAGAACTGCCTATTACCTTAGAAAGATTAACAGCCTTGTTGTCCAGATAATGAAGTTCCACCCCAGCCTCCTACTTCCCCATGCCTGTAATCCCTACTTCCCCATATAATCCTTGTCTTACCCTAAATAAGCAGCTGGCCTATGGGGGGCTGGAGAGCAAATTTTTGTGGATGACCTGCAGCTCTCCCATACTGCCGGCAATAAAAGCTCATATATGATTCAACCCTGTCTCTGCTTAATTGGCTCAAGTAGTGGCAGGCAGCACGGGCCACTGGTTGTCCGGTTACAGATGGACCTGGAGAGCATTATGCTAAGTGAAATAAGCCAGTCAGAGAAAGATAAATAGCACATGATCTCACTCATTTGTGGAATATAATGAACAACATAATAAACTGATGAACAAAAATAGATCCAGAGACAGAGAAGCATGGAACAGACCGACAAACCTCAGAGGGAAGACAGGGAAGGATGGAAGGAGGGTTAAGAGACCAACCAAAGGACTTGAATGCATGCCTATAAGCATAACCAATGGACACAGACAGTAGGGAGGTGAGGGCATGTGCTGGGGGCGGGAGCAAGCGGGGAGAGGTCAATGGGAGAAGGAGACATATGTAACACTTTCAACAATAAAGAATTTAATTTTTAAAAAAAATAAAGTAACCCCCCCTATGTCCACTAGGAGCATTAAGTGAGATGGGTTTGTAAATAGCTTTGCAATGGGCCCAGTAGAGTGTTTGCCCAGGGAGGGGAGAAGTGTCTGTTCTAAGGTCGTGGGGAAAAGCAAAATAGTTTCATACTGAGTCCCATGGACTCTACAGAAGCCAATTGGGCTAAAACAGAATGTCATGTGTGGGGGTAGTGGGGGCGGGCAGACCGCCTCCAAACTTAATTCAAGGGAGATGACAGCTCCAGGCTGCACTCCAGGGGCACAGCTGCAAGTAGCAGGAGCCTCCCTTTCCATTCAGCCCAGGGAATTTAATTGTTCTTAATTATACAGCCACCACTCATATGCAAATAGTGCATGAAGGGTTTTCCTTTTAAATTGTAATGTTTCTTTCAGATTCTAGAGGCACTGAAGTGTTACTGCTGAAGATGTCACGGAAGAAAGCATGGCCCTGTGGTGGCTCAGGGTAGGGGAGAGGCCCCTCTCCACCCGCCCACTCTCCCTTTGTCCAGCCCTGCAGGCTGTTACTCTCCCACCGCCAGGCCTGCCCCAGACTGGCTCCCAGGTCTCCTTTTCAGCCTAGTTCTTCGCTAACACCTTCCCCGCTCTTTCCAGCGCTCTCCATCTCCAGACAAAGCGCAGTGTGAGTCGGGCAGCAGAAAGGAGAGGGAAAAGCAAGCATCAGCTGGCAGAGAGGCTGTGTTATCCCTTCAGTCCCTGCTGTTGGAGTCCCGATGAACGTGGACTCCAAAAGGAGAGCTTGCTGAGAAACACTGTTTGGAAGAGAATAATCGCAACATGAAAAAAGTGCTGGCAACAAGTCAGTAAAAGGAAACAAAGCTGCCATGTTCAACATGATTACAACCAAAAACCCTACCGAGGAAGATGAGAAGGTGATTAGCAGAATATTAAACGGGGCCGTGTTAGGATGGGTGGGATATGAGTGACATTCCCCTTCCCCCAGCTTTCCAAAATTGTTAAGTAGTTTGATACCTTTGAGAATATTCCAAATGTGTGGAGTTATGTTGCTGTTAGAAAACTCAAGGGCGATATAGGAAGATACATTCTTCTTAAATAGTTATTTCTTTGTGTGGATTCAAAGAACACATTTCCACATTTATAAGTTACTTAAAAGCTAACAAAAGTTTCAATTCTGAAACCACTTTCTTGTTCCTTTGCTCCACACTCCCTAACTCACTGGTTACTTCCTGTCTCTGTGGGCTTCTCCTTCCACCACCACCACCACCTCTTTACCAAGCCTTCCCTTCCCCCTCTACAATCACTCATTCCATGATCTGATCCAGTCTCCAGGCTCTAAACATCACCGGAGCTTACACCCGACCCAACTCTCTCTCCAGTCCCAGCACTCTGGGTGCCCACCCACAGGTTCACTGGAAAGTCTAAAAGACGTTTTTTTAAAAGTCTAAACCAAGCCCCCCCAGCGTGGCTCAGTAGTTGAGCATCAACCTATGAACCAGGAAGTCACAGTTCGATTCCCACTCAGGGCACGTGCCCGAGTTGCAGGCTCCCAGTCATCAATGATTCTCTCCCATCATTGATATTAGTCTCCTTCTCTCCCTTCCTCTCTGAAATCAATAAAAATATATGTATTTTTAAAGTCTAAACCAACACCCATGACTTACCTCAACCCACTCTATCCATAGCCATCATGACTCAGTTGTTGAAGCCAATAATTTTGGAATCAATCATCCTTGTCTGTTTTCTGCCTTACACCCCACATCAACCTACTGGAAATCTTGTGTGAGCTGTGCTTTCAAAACATACCCAGAACCTCACCACCTGCACCCTGGTCCAAGCACCAACATCTCTTTGAGTTCTTAACTATTGACTACAATAGCCTCAAGCGGTCTCCCTGCAGTCTAAGCTCAACACCAGCCAGGCAGCTTCTTAAATCCTAATTCAGATCCCTGCTCCGCTCCAAACCCCGTGATGACTCCCCATTTCCAAGGTCTCACATGAACTGAGCGCCACACTCTCCCCCGTGACCTCACCACCTTCAATTCCCTCTTTTTTTTTTTTTTTTTAATAAGGAATGTTTCACAAATTTGTGTGTCATCCTTGTGCAGGGGCCATGCTAATCTTCTCCGTATCATTCCAGTGCTGCCAAAGCAAGCACCAATTCCCTCCTTGATACCTGTCCTGCTCTCACCACTCTGTAAGCACTCCGGGCCAAAGTTCCCACTGTAAATCAAAACCTTCAGAATCTACAAATAACAGTTACACAAAAATAGAGGCAAGCTGAGGTGCGGCCTGCATCTGACCCTCAGCCTCACTTCTGCAGTTGCACCCCTATTTCAAGCATCAATGGGGTGCAGATGTGTACCCCACCCCCACATCTAGTCCCCTAGCTGGAAAGGGTGTGAATGTGCCCAATGTGGGGATAGAAGATCTGAAAGATGGAGAGAGAATCCCCAAATTCACTTACTTCTAAGGCCAACAACCCTCCTTCTTCCAGGTCATAAGAGCTAATAAATCCCTTTTAATGCTCAAGCTAAATAACTGTAATCAAAAAGGTCCCAACTGGTAGTTAGATGAACCCAGTAACTCAAATGTAATTCATGAAATCAAGTAACCTTTGGAATATTAAAATACATGTTATGACTCTATATAAAAACAAATGCTTTCTGAGAAAAAGGATGAACCTGCATCCTCACCAAAAAATAAAAAAGCAAGTGGGGTGGTCTGCATCTTTATAAAACCAATTGCTTCTTCTAGGAGAGACAGAAATGTTCTCAAATTAGATTGTGGTGATGGCTGCACAGCCCTGTGGGTATACTCACAACGCAGTGAACCACACACTTAAAATGAGTGAACTGTATGGTGTGTGAATTGTATCTCCATAAAGCTGTTGAAAAAAAACAAAAAGAACCAAAAGCAAGCACACATGCCAGCCTCCAACATCAAGCATTCATCAGGATTCAGCGTAGGAAAGGGAAGAGGAGGCGCTTTCTGCATCTTCTCATACATGTGCTCGTACTTCCTTCCTGTGCACACAGACGCCTCCTACACAGCGAAAATGCCGTATGCAGATGCCTCTGATTAGGGCCGGCCACATTTCCCATCATTATGCAGCCTAATTCCTGCCTATTATCCAAACGCAGACTCCTTCTGCCTAATTTCAGGCAGCCTGGCAGCTGCAGAGGGAGAACAGCTTGCCCTTCCGAGGAGGCCCATTTGACATAGAACCCCTGCTGCTAAGAGGACTCCAGTTCTCGACATGTCAATCACGTAGGCACAAGGAGACCTGGGAAGAACGGCGACTTCCTTCTTCATCTGTGAGCATGTTCCTTCCAAAGCCAGCATGGAAGATGAAGAGAAGGGCAGACTTCAAGACTAGTTTTGGTACTGGGGGGGCGGGGGTTTGGGGTAAGCGGAGGGAGGTGGTAAAGAATCAAATAAGAGCAGAGCAAGTGCTTACACAAGACTCGCTCTCTCCCCAGCTATCTCCATCTCCATATTAATCTTCATGATCTTTAAACCACCTGACCTCCAGAGCTCAGTGCACTCCCATACGACTCAATTACTCTGACTTTGCCCGTTCTCCAGATAATCTCTTGACCCCTCTTCAGAGGAGGCATTTCCCTATTTTAAATAGCTTTCCTTGTGGTTTTCCTTTAGCTATAAACAGAGATTTAAAAAAATACTAAAATACTGTAACTGTACTTGCTACAATGAGATAGGGTATTATATTGCAAAGGGCCATAGTTATTCAGTGAAATACTGTATATAAAGTGTTCGGTTAAGTTTTTAACTCTCATGACAAACAACTCAATTGTTATGCTGTATTCAGTGACACTTTCGAAATATATTTCTTTCCTCTAGTAATAACAAAACAGGGACATCCTGTACACCCTACACTAGAAAGACTGCCACATTCTGGCATCAGTTACAGAATTCATCACTTTAAATTCAAGAAAAGGTGAATCCCTAGCAGGGGAATCTTTAAAAATGTGTAGCTCCTAAACATTTCCTCCTCCCTTAAAAAAAAAAAAATCATCATGAGCACCAGCTCAGGGAGTCAAGAAATGTGGGCCACTGGTACCCAATTTGGTGCCTCTCAGAGATAACGAGGGGCAACCTTAAAAAACAAAACAAACTATATATATATATATATATATATATATATATATATATATATATATATATAGACACACACACACACACACACACACACACACACACACACACACACACCCTAGGACTCCACGAGCTCTTCCTGAATCAGAATATCTGGGGACAGAGCCTGCAAATATGGATTTGGGGAACAGCTCCCCCAAGGAACTCCACCGTCCCTGCTCCCATTAGGAAAGCAGGTGTGCATTTGGGATATCCACAGACCCATTTATCCATCTCTCTGCTGTTCATTCCAGGACCCTTCCAGGGACACCTCATTTCTAACACAGCTCATTTCCATTATAAAATTCCTCCGTCTCAGGGAGAGCCAGGTTGCAGGAAACAAGCTAGCTATTTTAAGCAGGAAGGGATGTTCACACAGGGAATTGATACTTAATGTGATTGTTGAAAGGTTTGAGGGAGCAGGCTCTATGCTGGGCCTCCAGGAAGGACTCCCAAACAACAGGGAACTGGCTCCCAAGGGTGCTGGTGCCTCTGTCATGGGGAAGGCGGGGCACCTCAGGAAGCTGCCCTGGGGCTACTGAATCAGGAACATCCTGCCAGCTGTGACCCCGGGACCTGGGAGCTGCCTCTGTCACCTTTCCTGGTCCTATGCCAATATGCTCTAAGCTGGATCCTGGGAAGAATCATTCACTTCCTGCTACACTTTGCGTTAATGAAATATGTTTCTGACGCTGCTTCACTGAAGAGCAGTCACCAGAACTGACTCCAGCATGATCGCCTACCCTGAACAGAGGACCTAAGGCCTCACTCACTGTCCAGCCGTCTCTAACACCCCAAGTCTCCCGCACCTACCTTCCTTCCTCTGGCCTTTTCCTCTCCATTGCCCCTTCCCGTGCAGACAACTGCTAATCCAGATCCCAGGACTCAGCCTGATGACATCTTTTGCATTTCTTCTTCTTTGATTCAGCTCATCATGCAGCCTGTCTAGTTTTGTTTGTTTGTTTGTTTTTTAATACGTATTTTTTTATTGATTTCAGAAAGGAAGGGAGAGGGAGAGAGAGATAGAAACTTCAATGATGAGAGAGAATCATGGATTAGCTGCCTCTTGCACACTCCCTACTGGGGATGGAGCCTGCAACCCAGGCATGTGCCCTTGACCGGGACCGAACGTGGGACCCTTCAGTCCGCAGGCTGAGGCTCTACCCACTGAGCCAAACAGGCTAAGGCCAGCCTGTCTAGTTTTGTGTGTGTGTTTGTTTGTTTGTGGTTTTTTGGTTTTTTTGTGGTTTGTTTGGGGGTTTTTTTGGGCTCCTGATTCTTATCATCCAATAAACTGGCTGTATGCCCCCAAATCCTATCATTCACCAAATGAATGACACTTGAACTAAGCGGATAGGATGACTACAAAATATACTAACACCACCTTCACTGGAAAATTCTAATAATCACATTATCAGCATGTGCCCAAATGCAACCAGCATTTTTTCACATACTAGTCTTTTCTGGACCATATGTCCAACTCAGCCTTTGGTGCTAAGAGCAAGTAAAAAACCCTGACCACAAGGACTTTATATTCTCAGACGAGCAACAGAGACTTAAGACAAAAGGACAACAGAGACAGCAAGAATTTTAGATGCTGCAAACAGACAATCTGACACCAACATGAACTAAGAGCTACTCAGATTTGAAATGATGAGAGCTGTCCTTTTTTTAAAGCATGTGTGAGGTCTCCTGAAAGGAACATATGGCAGCATCTTGTGTAACAGCCCACAGAGTCCATTTTTGCAACCAGATCTTACTTAATACAATACACTGTGTGACTTCAAATCATGGGCATATGTCAAATACGGAAAATCTCCCACAGCTACCTGGGCAGGGTGGGAAATGAAGGGAGATCTTTAAAGCAAATGAATCCGTTCCCCACACAAGGAGTCAGGCCAGAGAGTACACCTCAGGTGTGATACAAGTCGCACATGGGCCCCTGATTTCTGAATTTAATTTCTCCTCTGAGTAAACTATTTTTATTTCTAGATTTCACTTGATATCATATTTGTGCTGGCATTAAGACTCCCCCCACCCCGCCCCCTGCCTGAGGATTCCGCCTTCTCTTCTCATTGGTTTTTCACCGTTTTCAACCCACTCCCTCCAAATCAGCAGCATCTGTTTCTAAATAAGGTGTCCACACAGGCCTCTTACTTTACATATTCACTCTTAGTAAGTGGAAACACACACTTGGAGTTTCTCTTCACGTTATGCAGAAGGTGGAAGAGGCACCCACAGAAGCTTGCTAATTTGTTTTAAGTGGAAAATTTTTACTTTCATTTTTTTTTTTTTTTTGGTAAAAGGATTCCATCTCACCTACCACACTCACTTTAGAAGTATGCCTTAAATAGGAAACTCAAAATAACCAATCGTTTCTTTTACTACTGTAATGATAACCAAGTCTATATGGAACAAAACATTTCCACCATCTAGAGATGAAAGTCAAAAGTTCACGGACACTAGATGAAGTGTCATTTCCCCTAAGCACCGAGATAAAATTAATCACAAAATATCCTGGAAATCACCAGTGACCACGGAACAGAGGAGACCGATGAGGGGAACCTGGCACCCTCTGGACAGAGATCCCGCCTCCTGATTCCAGAGGGTATAATCCTTCCAGACCAGACTAAATAAATACCCAGCTGCCCTACAGAAAGGGAGCAAAACCTCAAAGCCTGGTGTGACCGACAACAGCAGATAAGAACCCACGGCTGGTTGTTTCAAAATCTCCTCTCTCTCTCTCTCTCTCTCTCTCTCTCTCTCTCTCTCTCTCTCTCTCACACACACACACACACACACACACACACTCTCTCCGAGGGAGGCCTGGCTCCCCACTATTTCCTTTTTTTTTTGTTTAATGCTCACCCGAGGATACGCTTTTATTAATTTGAGAGAGAGACAGACAGACAGACAGACAGACAGACAGAAACAAGTATGTGAGAAACATTGATTGGAAGCATCTCAATGTGTCACAACCTAGGTATGTGCCCTGACCAGGAATAGAACCTGCAACCTTTTGGTGCACGGGATGATGCTCCAAACAGCCACCTGGCCAGGGCTGTTCCCCCCACACT
Organism: Myotis lucifugus; assembly: GCF_000147115.1. Taxonomy (NCBI): domain Eukaryota; kingdom Metazoa; phylum Chordata; class Mammalia; order Chiroptera; family Vespertilionidae; genus Myotis; species Myotis lucifugus. Next base: position 21,306,928 of record NW_005871049.1, on the reverse strand, counting down.
ATTTCTTAAGTCTTGGAAACTCTACAACTGAGGTGTACGTGATTACTGTCTTGCTCGATACAGCAACTTTGACACAAACACATTAGAAGACAGGCCTGGGAAGGGAACCTAGGAGACAAGACCGGGATTTTAAAGAGGAACCTGGGAGAAAATGGAAGTGAGAAAGTTATTTCCTCCCTAAGTTCTAAAGTAAGCCTTTTCCTCCTCTCCTTGCTTTTAATCGAACACTTGTTCTCACCTTGTTTTTAACGGTTTTGTTGTTTTTAAGCCTAGAGGTTTCCCCCTAAATTTCCACAGGTGAATGAATGAGTTTATCTGCATTACTGCAACCAGACTGTACACTCTATTTTAAAAACCAGCCGTCTTTTTTCAATATTTTCAAACATACCACAGTTTTCTCCGGTCTCTAGAAAAGAATACAGTAAATATAAAACATGTTTCTCGACCCACACAAATCTATCAACGCCAACTGCTAGGAGCTCACAGGCAGCCTTCCTCTGTTCTGTTTTCATATCCTAGTTCTCCCTATCAATAAATTCCCATTTTTACAACTAACTAACCCTCCCTTTGAAGAAACAGGCTGTAACCTGTTTTATATTATCGAATGCCAAAATCTGGAAGTAAGTTGAGGCTCTGATATTTCCCTCCCACCCGCCCCCATTCTAAAAAGCCATCCATATCCACCCTGTTCTCGGCTGCAGAGACAGGAGAGCTCGGAGCGCGAATGCAGGCCCAGGGCCTCGCCGGTGATGTCTTTCACATGCCAAGGAAATCCAGCCCAGATCAAGGGGAAAAGCAGCTGCTCACGTTAACGGTACAGACAGCTGGCACTCTAACAACACACAGGACCAAAAATCAAAGGAGCCTTTAAAAATATGGTACCAAGAAGATGAAACGGAAGAGAAACGAAGTGAAGGTGGTCCGCTAAGGCCGGAAAAACTAACACAGGGACAGTGAAAGGGCGCCTGTCAGGTACTTGGGCAGGGAGCCGCTGAGCGCACTTAGCATCACTAAGTACGCAGCGCTGTGCAAACAGTGTGGTCTTTACAAAAAGAGCCGCTCAGCACAGAGACAGGCTCCGCTTTACCTCCCCAGCACATTCCTAGAAACCAGAACATAAATAAAGCCAATCGTATGTTCCCATGGGAACGACTTCCAAATGGAAGGGTTACATCCTGGCCGAAGGCACCAAAGAAATCACAGCAATGACGATATTGCACAAAACCTATGACACAGCTACAGACCCTGCAAATACTATACAGTGGTCAAATCAAGCCAGAGCATTGGAATTTGATGTCAGAAGTGGCTTGACAGACCGCAGGGTCTAACTCTCTCCTCCAGGCCAGGACATGGAAACCCAGAGGACCACTCGCCCTAGATCAAGCATCTGGTTAAAAGCCAACTGAGAAACAAACCCAGGCCTCCTACCAACCAATCCACGGGCCATTAGACAAAAGTCCCATAAGACAGACCCCCCAAAAAGCATACTCCGTTATTATAGCAGCTGCCTCCAAAATAAGACATACATGGAGCAAATAAAAATATAAGCACCCATATAACACGTTTTACCTGCAAAGCAATGTCATCCATGAAGAATTCTACATGTGTGCCTGTGATTAGCAACCATTTTCTTGTGAGCCTTTCTTACCATTTACAAAGTACTGTGGGAGAAGACTTGGATTGCCAATCGGGGGTAGCCATGGCATTTGGCCATTCGGTCCTTCTGATTGGAGACTCGGCCTCCCTGGCCTCAGGACCTGCGTGTGACCCCAGGCAGGTCCACCAGGGTCCTTGCGGGGACCACGTGCCCTGGGCGGGAATTCTCAGGGTGCAAAGCTTTGAGAAAGGCAATGTAGCCCAGCCAGTGGCCAAATTCCCCACTAGCCTTTCTGCAGGAGAGATGGCGAAAGTCAACAGGAGGGAAATGTGGGAAAGGCAGGAAGACAGCCTGGCATACCGACAGGGAGATGTGCTGGTACAACACTCTTAGGACAGTGGGATACTGATGATTTCCACCCTCTTTGTTCTTTTATGAATTACCTAATCTTGCTGCAACAAACATGAATTTTGTAATGAGAAATGTCATGAGAAAACTATGTCGTGAAGTAAGGGCAGAGCTGATAGTCAACTAGAATGGACTCCCTTCACTGGCTCTCTGAGGCCTTTTCTGATTGGCTGGATCCTTTGGGATTCCTGAGCCTGGCCTAAAAAAACAAGAAAACTTTCAGTATAATCCATAAGGCTGACGGCAGGGATGAGGGTGTAGCTTCCTTTATGGGTGTGGCCCTGATCTGGACATCAATCTTAATTTTCTTTTAGCACTAGCTAACTGCAGACCTTTTCCCACAATGCTATCAGTAACAGTGTTCATTGTTAGTCAACCGTAAAAATTCAACTACAAAACCCGAGGCTAGTTAGAAGCAGCTAACCTCCTACGGACTGCTCTCCTCAGCACACCCTTCACAACTGTTAGCCAACCACCTGTGCAAATTTCAGTCTTTGTATTTCTAAAACCTTAATTCCTCCTCCTAGAGACTTCCTCTTCTTCTTACCTCAGGTCTTACCTTCAGACTTGCATCAGATTTGGCTTCCTGCTACACAAGACTGGGCTGTTTCCCTTTAAACTGTTTAATTTTATTATGTCTCTCTCCCCTCCCCATTTCATTCCTGAGACAACTGTCCCCACCTCTAGCTTTAGGCACACTGCCTGGCCTCCTATCTTCTGAAAGGAATTTCATTCAACAGACAGCAATGGAGACAGAGGAAATTCCTAAGTTTCACAAATACTTCTGGTTGAAAAGCAACATAATTCTGGCAGTTTTGATGAATGTGGTTTGCCAACTGCTGACATAATATTTGGGATTGACATTCACAGGAAACTCTATTTCAGGTCTTAATTTGACATCAAATGCTAAAGGCACAATAAATGCGGAAGGCAAAAAAAAAATACAGGTAATCCTATAGTCGCATGGTGTTTAGGTATTTTTTAGACCAAAGAAAACACAGTACCATAGAAATATTACATGGTGGCCCAGCCAGCATGGCTCAGTGGTTGAGCATCAATCTGAACCAGGAGGTCATGGTTCGATTCCCAGTCAGGGCACATGCCTGGGTTGCGGGCTCGATCCCCAGTAGGGGGGCATGTAGGAGGCGGCCAATCAATGATTTTCTCTTATCATTGATGTTTCTAGCTCTATTTTCCTCTCCCTCCCTGAAATTTAAAAAAAAAAAACACTTTAAAAAGAAATATTACATAATGGTTAAGTGAACAGATGAAGCCATAAAAACCTGCTCAGTCCTGAAGTCCTATAAAGACTAACCAACAAGTACCAGAGTGGCTGTGGGGAAGCCCAGGGGGCTGCACCCCGACAGAGGTGGGTTTCCTCTGCCCTGTCTAACTTACCAAAGGTAACCGAGGCAGGGCCTCAAGCAAACCCGTGTGGAAAGTGCTCTGTGGGAGTGGGAGGGTGGGGAAGCCAGGAGGGAGGGTGGTGCAAGAAGAAGACAGGAGTCCGAATTGAGGTGAGAATCAGGATGGGCCCGGTGCAGAATGAGACATGGGAAGGACCACCTGCTGGGCAGGCGCTCCATCCACTGGAGGACACATTTATTAAAGAAGATCTAGGGCTAAAGCACCCAGCTAAGTGCAGGGGAAACAGCATTTACTCGTAAAAATAACACCAGGATCTTGCTCTTAAGGAACTCCATCTCACTGGGTGGAGACACACACGAGACCAGAGAACTCGGCAGACAGAGCACCGAATGCTCAGGCAGAAGGGACAGGGGGGCTTCCTGGAAGCTACACCTCACCGGGTGGAGTCTCAGGGGACCAGAGAGCCGGCCCTCTTGGCTTTGCATTTGCCTTCACTTCCATCCTGGGTCCCTTCCTTCCCCAGGTGCTCGGCACAAAGCTCCCCACCCAACCCACCCCCCGTGGAAAGAAAGGGACTACCCTTCTGAGGTCGCCTGGTATTAGCACATCACGAAAGCCAGGCCACCTATTTACTACAAACGTATGAACTTAGAAAGTTGAAATTAAAGGGCACAAAACAGGAACTCAGAACCCACAAGCTGAAGCTTCAAAGGTGAGAATGTCCCATTTCATAAAAGGTGGTTGAGGGTTCCCACTTGACTGTTCCACATTCTCCCCCACTCCTTCACCAAAGTCCCAAACAGACTCACACTTGATTTCTCACCGTCTTCAACACACACTCAACGGTTTCTTTCACATCCAAAGAGAAGACCACAGGCCCTGGTATGCACAGGGCTTTCCTCCAAGCCATTCTGCTTGAAGATGCGGCCTCATAGAAGCACAAACACTACAAGAGCAAAAGCATGATGGGCTCTTCCATTCTCCTCTAAATGGCTGAAAGACTGTTAAACAAACATGTATTTCTTCTGTAATAAGACCAAGAAATAGGGGGAAAAAAGAGCAACAACAAAACAAAGAACATGTGCTCTGGATGAACCCTGAAGACTTAATGCTCAGTGAAATAAATCAGCCCCCAAAGGCCAAATACGGGGTGACTCCACTTATCGGAGGGACCTGGAGGAGCCGAATTCATAGAGGCAGAACACAGGATGGTGGTTGTCAGGGCTGGGGGAGAGGGGATGGGGAGTTCTTGTTTAAAAAGCACAGTTGCAGTTTTGCAAGATGAACAGTTCTGTGGATGGGTGGTGACAATGGTCGCCCAACACTGGGCATGTACTCAATGCCTCTTAATTCTACACTTAAAATGGATTAAAATGGAAAATGTTACAGTACACGTTTTATCACAATTAAAATGAATAAACTCTTTCAAAGAAAAGTCTGCAGGAATGTATTGGGTCTAGTGTCCATCTGTACCTAACAACACACGGGCTTCTCTTGAGCAACATACAATAGTTTGAGCAATTATGGTGGAGACTCTCTAATTCCTAACTAGACCATCAAGGGTGACACGTGTACTGAGAGAACCTGCCTGGGAGGCCTGGGCCCAGACTTTTCCCTTGAGAAATAGCCACCCCCTTCCCTCCCAAGGATATTAGAGCCTTATCTGCAGCACAGCCTCCACCACCATTAACTGATCCCTAACACACACTCCCCGAGACTCATCTTCTCCAGCCTCACGACCGCCTTGAAGAGCGGTGGCACCCCCAGTCCAGACATGAAACGGGGCCCAAGATGACACAGAGGACAGCGGCTCAAGTCTGTGCATCACCCACCTGTGGGCAGGGCTGCTCCCCAACGTGGACTCTTTCCCCACTAAAATCACAGCCACAAACAACTGGCTTTCGGGTGGACTGCAAGTCCCTTCAGGCCCTGGTTCCTGCAGCTCACCCACGCAGACACCTGCTCTGCAACTTCAGGGCACTGCTTTCGTGCTGGATCCAAAGACCTCACCTGAAGAAGAGGGAGCTGCAACCACCCCACGGCAGGCCCCCCGTGCTTCTCATGAATGACGCTACAGAAAAAACGCTTGGAGTAGCGCTCCAATCCTTTCCATTGCGTGATCGATCCAGCTCAGTCAGGAAGCCCTGGCACCCCCGTTGGCCTCTATCACAAAAGAGTAACAGCTCCCCCTCAACCTGCTCAGCCATTAGGGAACGGAGAGGAGACAGCTCAGGGCCGGCCTTTCCTATTCTCTCATCACGGCTTCTCAAACTTCCCCCCGGAACTCCCCTGACAAGAGAATTCACTGCTCCAGGGCTCCAGGGCCTTCCCAGTTTCCTGCCTAAATGGAGAAAAAGAGCTAAAGGCTGGCTGTCTTTTTTTTAAGATGGGCTTATTTTCATATCAAACTCTTCCTTCCAAGTCTCAAGTAAAATTGGTACCAAGAAAGATGGGCCATGATCCAAGCCTCCAGAAACCTCCCGTCCCCAAAGTGAGCTCAGATGAGGAAGCAGGTCTGGCTGTCCCGCACGCAGAGGCCCTCACGGCCGGCCGGCCCCCGGATGAATTCCTGGCAAGATCTTCCCGGAGCAAATGACCGCTGATTGTATCATTCGCTTGGCATTTATGCACCGGGCTTTACCCTGGTGGTTTTGTTTTCGAGTGCATAAACGTGTAAACTCCCTGTGCTCAGGGACGGTCACACTTCCCTATTCACCCACGACATCAATTCCTGTTTCTTACACACAACAGGCACTTGGTAGAGCAGGTTCTTCAAAAAGTCCTTGGGTAAAAGAGTAAGTGCGGAGGGAGCGACGGGCCATCTTCCTAGAGGCTCCTAGTGAATTTCTGTCTCAGAGACTGGTGGGGGGAGGGGGGGGCGGCAGCAATTTATCCCCCTGCCTGGAGGCGCCAATTTTCCTCTGTCCTGGACACTGAAATTGGCCAGATTATATATGTACTAAATATATGTATTTGCTTTAAAATTACATTTGCCTGTTGTTTCCTTCTCGTGGAAACTCAAGTATTAAAGTTTAAAATTGCTCATTCTCCATATTCTACATGTCGACTAATAGAGTCTGACAGGTAAATATGTTCAAACTCCTTCCACAGCAATTTAAAGGCTCTCCTATTTTTTTTTTTTTTTGGCTTTGTTTTTGTTAATCCTCACTCGAGGATATTTTTCCCATTGATTTTTAGAGAGATTGCAAGGAAAGGGGGGGAGGAGGGAGGGGGGAGGGAAGGAGGGAAGGAGGGAAGGAGGGAGGAAGGGAGGGAGGGAGAGAGAGAGAGAGAGAAACATCAATGTGAGAGAGACACATTGATTGATTGTCTCCCACACACGACCTGACCCAGGGCCGGGGAACAAACCTGCAACCCAGGTACAGGGCCTTGACAGAGAATGGAACCCACAACCCTCTGGTACACAGGCCAATGCTCTACGACTGAGCCACACTGGCCAGGGCTTCTCTCCATACTTTTATCCCAGTTTTTCTCTTTCTGTGGTGTTAATATCACCTGACGTCAGAGCAAAACATCACTATCTCTGTGGCAAGAATAAAAAATGGGAGCCCTATTCATTGGAATTGGGTACAGTTAAGTCCTCATTTAACGTCATCAATAGGTTCTGCGACTTTTAGGCAAAATGAGGTATAACAAAACCAGCTTTACCTTAGGCGAATGATATAAACAAGAGCTAAGTTCCAGGCCATATCATCAGCATTATAACAAAACGAAGTTCAATGCAATTAACATTATTCGAGGACCTGTTGTACAAAGTCTTCGACTTCAAAACTAAACACGCTAGGCCACTAAACAATTTTCTATGCAAAAGACAATATTGACACATGACATCAGACAACTGCTGTTGAAATCCCAGAGGACTTTTCCTACCAAACCTCTAGGCCAAGAACAAAAGGTACCCACACGGCGGCCACATCTCTCCAGCTCACGTTGTGCGTGCTCATTGCTACTTCTCACTGTTCCTACGGCTGTTTGATCATCTCTCTGATTTAGTGAGTCCCTGACACACAGAATTTCCCCCCCAGGAGGGTGGGGAGGAAAGTATTCCACACAGAGACTGTGACTGATAGCAGGAAATGTAACAAAGGTGTTCAGGAGTTTTAAAATACAGCAAGTAAACCACAGGTTCAAGTCTCTCAGTGTCTCCATGGCCACAACAAGGACTTCCAGGTGGCTGCCCTGAGAGGGAGCAAACCAGAAAGAGGGGGCCTCATCAGTAACACAGAGTGTGTCCCCTGGGGTCCCAGATTCCAGCAAAAAGCTGAAAACTCGCTGTCATACACCCTAGGGCTGCTGCAAATAGTGTCTGAGCACCAAGTAAGTGAGGCTACTGATTTTTATAGTAAACCTGTTCCAACATATGCCAAAGACTGTCTTTATTGCTTGAACTTGTCACTCGTGATTTTAATCAGTAGGAGATTTCTCAACAACTTACCCAATTTTCCCTTTCCGCAGGTCAGACTAGAGTCTCACTAGTCTGTACCCCTCCCTGCCCTGTCACACTCATCACACTTGTTACATATCTTTTCTCTCAAGGAAGACTTAAGGCTGAGACAAAAACAAATTTCTTTTTTTTAATCAATATATTTTTACTGATTTTAGAGAGAAAGGAAGGGGGAGAGAGAGAGAGAGAGAGAGAGAGAGAGAGAGAGAGAGAGAAATATCAATGTGAGAGAGAAACAGTGCTCAGTTGACTCCTGCACGCACTCCGACCAGGGCACCCCAACTGGGGAACCCTGGCCGGGGACCGAACCCACAACCTGGGCATGTGCCCAGACCCAGAATCCAACCTGCAAGCTTTTGGCGTACAGGACGAAGCTCCACCAACTGAGCCACACCAGCCAGGGCAAAAAACACATTTCTTCACTATGTTTACAAGCTTTTCTATTCCATTAGCAATTTCTCAGCTTCTGCTTCTTGCTTTCATAAACTTTGCTGGACACTGGGCTCAGCCTCTTCTGATTCTATTTGCTCCTTGCGCTGGCTACTCAAAGTCCCACCTCACCCCTGGCTGCCAGTTTTTTATTGTACCCCAAACACTGTCTTCCGAAACACTGGACAGCAGCCTACAGTGCTTTCCAAAGGTGCATAGGTAATGAAGAGACATTTTTATGTCCTAGTGTTCAGTCCTCTAATAACAGGGCTCGAGCGAATACTAGGGCACCTGTGAGAACGCAGCACCTGCTGACCGACCTCCGTTCCAAACGTGAGCTGCCTGCAGTCACATTAACGCCCTGCATGTTTGCCCTGATTCTCCAGGCCTCGGCTCTCACGGAGAACAAGTCAGAAACGTTCTGTTCAACAAAAAGTGTATTGGGGTGTTTTTTCCACCCTGTTATTAAACACACACTTCAACTAAGTTTAGGAAATGGGGAAAACTAGAAAAGTAAACAAACCCCCCTGAAAACCCCATCACTCAGGTTGGGCACATTTTCAAGACATAGAAAGGAGGGTTCCAGAAGATTCCTCCCCAGCGCACAGGCTTTGCAGGGCGTGCGCCACGGAGTGAGGTAGCACAGAGGCCGTCTGGGCACTGAGAGGCTTGACTGGGCTATCACAGGAAATCGGGATCGGGGCGACTTCCGGCTAGCACGTTTGGGAACACATGATGGCATAAGCACACATGTACTGCACACAAAATTTATCTGAACTGTTAAAAACCTTCCGAGAGTATTTCTTTCACTGCTACCATATTTTTCATGAGCCTACCAGGAACCAAGCCTCGGAGGAACAAAAAAGGCTCCTTGCCTAAATGCTAAAAGAAAAAAAAAAAGGCGTTAAACTTCATGAGTTTCATTCAATTCAACTTTGTTTTGAACACCTAACATGTCCCAGGCAGGGGCAGATCCAGCTTTTCTGGGGCCTAAAATTTATTGTGAGTAAGGGGGTGTTTAAAAAGGGGGCGGGAATACATAATATATCTTACTTTCAAAAATTTAATAGAAACCATAACCACGTGAACACACTCTTAGGATCCCTCCCAGGGCCTTGGCCAGGACCCGCGCAAGTGAGGAGGAGAGTGGATGTGTTTGGGTCTGTGCCAGCGGAGGGTGGGGCAGGAACAGCTTCCCAGATCCAGCATGCGATCCAGGCAGGGATCGGGCTGGAGGAGGCAGAGGAGGAAATCTCCTGGCTCGGGAAACTAGTCCAATGGTGGGAAACAAAGAAAAGACTTCAACCAACCTCCTTCATACGTGAACGCACTTGAACAGTATATGATTCCAACTGGGGTCTCAGCGTTCAAAACACTCACGGCACTCAGTGCTGGGAAGTTTGCGGGGAAACCAACACAGTCCTCAGACACTGGAACAAGAGTTAGACACCAGAACAACCTTTCTGGAAAGCAGTCGAGAATACTTTTCAAAGGCCTTAAAACAGGCCCACCTTTAAAAAAAAAGAAAAATCTTCACCCGAGGATGTATTTTTATTAGTTTTGAGAGAGAAAGGGAGTGGGAGCAGGAGCGGGGGGAGGGGGAGAGACATCTATATGAGAGAGAAACATCGCTCGGTTGCCTCTTGTACATGCCTTGACCAGGCCGAAACTTAGGTATCTGCCCTGACCAGGAATAGAATCCACAACCTTTTAGTGCAAGAGACGATGCTCCAAAACACTCAGAAACCCGGCCAGGACAAAACATGCCCACTTTTTGACCCAGCAATTCCAGTTCTAGAAATGTATTCTAAAGGAATTATTGCAGAAGTGTTCAAAGATGTAGACCAATGTGCGGCATTATTTTTCCTTTTAAATAAATCCTATATATAAAGTACTAGATTGTAAAGCATGGAAGATTCATATAATGAACTACAAAGTAGTCATTAGAAGTGATGTAATTAGATGGAGACATGAAAAGATGCTCACAATATATTAAGCTTAAAGATTAAGTTACACTAACTCAAAAAGATATCTGCACCCTCATGTTCATCGCAGAATTATTCACAATAGCTGAGACATGGAATCCACCTAAGTGTTTGTCAATGGATGAATAAAGAAGTTGTGGTATACACGTGTGCACACATACACACACACACAATATGGAATATTATTCAGCCATTAAAAAAAAAGGAAATCCTGCCACTTGCAACAACATTTATAGAACCTGTGGGCATTGTGCCAAGTAAAGTAAGTCAGACCAAGACAAACACTGTATAATCTCACATATGTAGAATCTAAAACAAACAAACCAAATGACCAATAAGCACATAAGAAGATGCTCAACTCGACTAGTCATTGGAGAACGCCAAGTGCAAACCACAGTGAGATACCACTTCGTACCCACTAGCGTAGGTATGATCAAAAAATCGGCTGTTGGACGCTGGTGAGGATGCGGGAAAATCAGAACCCTCGGACACTGCTGGAGAGAATGTAAAATGGTCAGACACTTGAGAAAACAGTTTAGCAGTTCTTCAAAATGTAACACACAGAGTGACCACATACACCAGCAGTTCTACTCCTAAATAAATACCCAGTAGAATTGAAAACGTATGTCCACACAAAAACCTTTACACCAATGTTTATAGCAGCGTTATTCTTAATAGCCAAAAACAGGAAACATCCCAAATGCACGCCAATGGATGGATGGATTGACAAAACGTGGAATGGCCACACAATGGCGTGTTACTTGGCAATACACAGGAATGAGTTCTGACATGTGCCACTATGTGGGTAAATCTTAAAAACATGATGCTAAATGAAAGAAGCCAATAGCGAAAGACCACATGCTCTATGATTCCATTTATATAAAATATTCAGAGTAGGCAAATCTATAGAAAGGAAGTAGATTAGTGGTTGCCAGGGACTGAAGTTGGGGGGTGGGACGTGACTGTTAATGGGTGTGAGGTTTCTTTTTGGGGGCAATAAAAATGTTCTAAAATTAGACAGTGAAGGTTGTACACCCGCTAATACACCAAAAACCACCAAATTATACATCTTCACAGGGTGCATTCATGTGGGTTGGTGTGAATTTTATCTCAATAAAGCTGCTATTTAAAAAAAAATACAGCCGTTTTGCCATCTGATAGGATCAATCAGAAGAACACGGTGTCACTCGTGGGGTATTCCTGCCACCTACGCATAACCTGAATCTAAGAAAGTATCAGACGAACCCAAATTGAGGGGCATTCTACAGAATCACTGGCTCCATCTTTTCAAAATGTCATAGCTGAGGACAAAGAAGAACTAAGGCTGATCCAGATGAAGGAAGGCTAAGAGACATGAAAAGTGAAATGCAACGAGGATCCTGGACTGGGTCTCAGACCTGAAAATTTCTTTCTACGGAGGACAAGTAGGACAGTGGGTGACATCTGGATCAAGTCTGTGAGCTGGATAACAACAGCAACAACAACAAACTCATTCATTAATAAAGAATACAGCCATTATCTCTGTACATTTTATAGTATTTGCGAAGAAAAAAAAATTTAACAACAGGCATTATTACACTTCTCCACTGGGTAAGCTTGAGTGAGTACAAGCTTTGGCTTCCGGGTATACAATGGGGATAAGTAATGGTTCCCAGCATAACAGTATCTAGCTCATGGTTTTGTTCCAAGGAGTAAAGGAGATTCCATTTGAACAGCGCTCTAAAGAGCATCCAGCACAAAGCAAGCACTCGAAAATGAGCTATTATGGTTATAACCTTTAAAATAAACAAAACCATTTCCATTTGGAAAACGGAAACATGACCTCCTTCTTACATCACTACACATTCTTGACTCGTTTGTCATCACTGAAGAAGCAATTCTCCTCTCAGCTGAGACAAACGCCAAGTGCAAAGCAACGGAGATGCAAGAGTAACGTGGCAAATAATTAATGACAGCCGTGAGCGGGCCCTGCGGTGGGGCACTCGCTATTGTGCAGGCCCCGCCTCCTGCTCTGCCTGCCCTCGGCCATTAAACCCTCAACAGCATCCGGGAAAGGCACCAGTAGCCTCGTTTGAGGAGGCGGTCAAAGCTCGCACAGGTTGACTTGGCCGAGGTTGCCCAGGGCGTGGGGCCGAGCAGGACTCAGACCCAGGTTCGCGTTTCCCAGAGAAAACTGGTACCTGAAGAAAAAAGCTGCTCAAAGGAATCCACGTAAAAATCCACAGTAGTTGAGAGAGAGAAAGAGAATTTACATCTTAAAAAATAAAACTGAGTTATAAAAATCAGTGTTTCGTCTTTAATAAAGTTTGTTAGTATCCCAACTATGCCCTAAGTCTCTGTAGGAGCAAAGAATGAAGCAAGAGTGGAGAATTTTTAGCATAAATTCTTGACAAATACTAGTATGATATGACGGGGGGGAGGGGGGGGGAGGTGGTGTCACAGAAAGGTAATTTTTGCTAAAATACATAAGGGCCCTATTCATTTTCACAAGGGCAACTCTTTTTTTTCCTCATTATTTTTTAAAATATATATATATTTTTTTCTTTTAATCTTTATTGTTGAAAGTATTACATAGGTTCTCCTCCCCCCCCCCCATTAACCTCTTTCAGCCCACTCCTGTCCTCCCCCGTCCCAGACCCTCACCACCTTACTGTCTGTGTCCATGGGTTATGCATATAGGGCATCTCTTAACATCATATGAACCTCCCTCTTTTAAAGCATCAAATATATCACCTTTGCCAGTTTTCTATTCTTCAACTGCCAACACAAAGATACAGACGAGATGGGAAATGGGTGGAAGAGACGCCAGTATGTAGCGGACATGTCTGAATGAAGGCCAATTTTACATATGTTCCATGTATTATTACATATTCTGATGTATGACAGCTTCCGCATTCCTGCGAAACCTCGGTCCTGAAGCTCAGGGACTCAATGAGAAACCTAATACCTAAACTGCTCATGAAATGTAACAAGCAAACCGAATGCCTTCTGCCCTATTTCAATATTGAGTTTGCTCATTTGATAGTTATCTTTTGGTTATAACTCTTGAAAAGTGTCCCCTCAGAGCGTAGCATCCTGTCCTGCCCAGTAGAGACCTAGAACCAACAGAAATAAGCTGTTCCTAGTCAGGCCTCAGTGTGCTCTAATAAGCACACAGCTGTGCTCTGGGAAGGGCACAGCACCAACCCTGCCCTCCCTGCCTTAGGCTAGCAGGGCAGTCTGCAAAGTATTTGTAAATTCAAACAGCTTGCTAGCAATAGAGCCTAAACGAGACCACAGAATATCCGGGCGCGTTCTCAGTACTCCATCCACTTCCTCGGGCATTCCCAATCTCTCTAAGCTCCTTGGTAAGTAAAACCAGCAGACGCAAGATGAAAATTCACAAAAGATGAAGGCATACCTACCTGAGTGTGACAAACTGGCGAGTTAAAACCCCACTGACATCTGACAATGCAGACATCCTGTGTAACTAAAATAACACAGGAAAAAAAGCAGAGAGTCTTGAGCAGGAAGAAGGCAAAAGACACGAAGGTGTCAGCAATGGCATTAACAAAGGCTCAGAGGAGAATGGGCTTGGAAAAGTTATCTTAAAGAAGCAGTGTGCATTTTTGGATGCCCTATTAAAATCTGGTAACTATCCCTTTGTTGTTGTTAAAATATTGCTGAGAGGCTTAACAATATCCAATCATATTATTTTTCCAGTATCTATATATATAAAAGCCTAATATGCAAAGTGTCCCCTTGGGAGTTCAACCGCTCACTATAACGTGCGCTGACCACCAGGGGGCAGCGCAGAATGAAGGGAGGAATTTCGTGCACTGGGCCTCTAGTTTTAACTAATAAAATAAATAAATGACCCTGCCTTCCTCATCATCCCTGCCCCAGGACAGGCCTTACCCAGGGTTCCTCACATTTTTATTTGCATAATCCCAAAGAGGGTTTGGAGAAAAAAAGATATACTCCACACATTTTTAAGTTAACACTCAGATTTTCATATTGTAATTTTAAATGGTTGCAAAAAATATAACTTCTGGCATATTGTAACATTAAGCTTTAAATAAAACAATTACAGCGCTTTTCAATGCATTTATTCTGGTCTAAATTCCATCACCATTTCCCACATGCCAACATCCATTTAAAAAAAATAAATGAATATACTCTTTAAGAGTTGGAAATTGTGCATCATTTCCCTTTCTCCTGGATCTCATCTCTCCATTCCACTTTCCCTAAAGTATTCCATCCTAATACACTTAATAGCTTCAAAGTCTATCAAATCTCTGCAGCAAAAGTCTGCAAACAAACTGAGATTTATGTATTTAGCCACATAAATCAGTGCTGAGTTTCTTCTAAATTGAGTTAAATACAGTTATTATTGCAAGGACAAAACTGACCAAGAGAAATATTACAAATTACTCACTGTAAGTAACATTTTATTGGTAATGTGCATCTTGATGTGGATGGGACTTTCCCTCCTAGGAGTTCATTCTTTGTACAAGATTATTACTGAAACCAGACAAGATTCCACACGAAATCTATTACCATGTTTAGTTCTTATAAACACTAAGAAAATGTGTAGGTAGGTGGAAATGGAAAAGGATTTTTCTAGCAAAGAATAATATGCATCCATAGGTGTAATAGCTACTAATCTACCAGCTGACCACTCAGTGAAGTTTTCTTTCAATTGTACTGAATGGGAAATTTATTTGCAAAAGAATCCTTTACCCAGTGATTAGAGTCATTCATTCTCTCAGCAGCCACACTGATATTTTAATTATGCCTTTGCTTGGCACCCTGATGGTTAGGGGTAAGTGAGAAATGTGCCTTCCCTTTAAAGGATGGTAATTCTGAAAGGGAAGGTGTGAAAGGAGAACCAGCAGGCCACCTGGGCCGCCGGCATGTTCTCAGGCAGGTCAATTTTAGGGCTAATTACGCTGAAGATCTAAGAATCTGACATTGATTCCCTTTAAATTATAGGTGCCTGCAAACCCCTTGAAAAGGCTTCCAAGTACCCCCAGGTGTGCCTCCTCTGGGATCTGAAGGCCCCTGCCCTAAGACTCAGGCAAGGATAGACCTCAAGTTCAAAGGCAGATGGGGATGAAAGAGAATCCCAGTCTAAAGACTAAGAAAAATGTATCCAAAGTCTGATTCTAATTTGGACCGTTTCATACACATATTCTTTGACAAATGAGGGTCAGGTATCAAAACCCTCACATAAAGAGGAGTGTTTTCATCCCTTCCACATCATCAGACGGGCTTGCTTTTTTAAATGAAAGTGCAGCCGTCTGCAATAAGGCACAGCGTCACCCTTTCCCTGACAGATCATATTCCAGTTAGCAAGATCAAAACAAGGGCACCATAAAAGCAGCTGCCAGTCTATTACAACAGCAATCTCCATGCAGCAGTTTCAACTCTGGGGGCCCATAATATTCTCATTCATTACCGTAGGGTGAGGTCAGTCGCATCATCTTTTCGTTTGTTAAAAAAAAAAAACTCTTGTGGAGGAATCTGTTAGAGGGTGAACTTCCTTCAACCAAGAAATGACCAGGGAAACTTCTGCACAGTGACTGAGCCTGAACATTTCATATTTTGTGTGCAGATCTGCGACTAAAACGGAGGAAGGGTCAAGGATGGGGAGAATAAAGCCTTCCCTGTAACTGTAATTAGAAGCTCTTGGAGGTGGTTTTCTGTGGGTTCTTAGAAGTGGATGCTGAGACAGAGTCTGGTATACAGGATATTTACGAAGGATTAACGCCTGTGGAAGGGAGGGGGCAGACGCAGGACTGGGCGGAGGGAGAAGTCAGGCAGCAATAGAGGTCTGCAAAGCCCCGGCCAGCACCACACGAGCTTTGGAGTGTTTACCGCCCATCAGAGTTGTCCAGTCTCGGGCTGAAACGATTGGGCTTTATACCCGTCTTCATCAGTCACCCGTGTGGACTGGCTCTCAAAGGGCATGTTTTTGGGTGTTGGATGGCTGTCGGTAGCTGAGGCAAACCCTGAAGCCAGTGTCCACCCCCAGCTTCCCGCACAGCACATCTCCATGCCTGCCACACTTGCTCTTCCTTGAGTAGAAGACATGGTTAAAGCGATACTTTAGAGATGAATTTTTCGCCCTTGCCATCAACCTGTTATTTAGTGATCTCCCAGAATCCTTTGAACATGCTCTCCACATCTGGATAGTTCTGTCTTGTGAATCCTGACTTCCCAACAGAGAATGCACAACAAAAACCAGAAACAGAGCCCATCACCCTGTATTACCCAGCCTCTCTTGCTGTTAGGGAGCCTTCCTTCATTTGACACCAAACACCGTGCTAGAGTCCTCAAGTGCTTTCTCATTCAATGCTTTCTTCTCATTGCTGTATTGTAGATAACGCCACCCACTAAATAGATTCCCAATACCAACCAATGAATGTTGTATAGCTCATAGGCTTCCTTGAATTGAGGGATGTGAGTTTTCTGCTTTTTCTTCCTTTATTAAAGATTTGCTTCTAGTCTCACCTGTGACTATACCATAACATAACCTTTCATTTCATGACCCTTTCAAAGCACTTTCATAACCAGTGCCTTGTTACATTCTAGAATGAGGCTGGCAAGGCAAACATTCACCTTATTTCGCTTGTGGTAAAATAAACATGCCCCAAATCACACCACTGGGAAGCTGTGGGACCCAGGTTCCCTGACTCCTTGTCCTGGCTCTGGCCACGAAACTGAATTAACCCCATGTTTTTCTTAACTATTAATATTTCCGTTTATCGAACAGTCTATCCTAGTAGATTTATCAAAGCTACCTCCTAGTAGCTGCTTTAAATAGAACTAAGTGTACATAATGTCTGACAGGCAGAATTTACTCATTTTGCTCTATGTTCAACAGCTTCCTGTGGTGCCCATTCTATTATTTAATATTAGAGGCCCGGTGCACGAAATTCATGCACTTGGGGGCGGGGGGGCATCCTCAGCCCGGCCTGCGCCCTCTTGCAGTCCGGGAGCCCTCAGGGGATATCCGACTGATGGCAGTCGGACATCCTTAGTGCTGCCGCAGAGGTGGGAGAGGCTCTTGCCACCGCCGCTGTGCTTGCCAACCGTGAGCCTGGCTCAAGGCTTCTTGCTGAACGGCGCTCCCTCTGTGGGAGCGCACTGACCACCAGAGGGGCAGCTCCTGCATTGAGCATCTGCCCCCTGGTGGTCAGTGTGTGGCATAGTGACCGGTAGTTCTGCCGTTCGGTCAATTTGCATATTAGCCTTTTATTATATAGGATGGTTAATACTGTCCCAGTCTATGCTTTTTTAAAGTGTGTTTTTATTGATTTTAGAGAGAGAGGAAGGGGGACAGAGAGAAATATCTGCTGCATGTGAACTTACTCAGAATTGAACCAGTGACCTCTCAGTGCATGAGACGATGCTCAACCAACTGAGTCACACTGGCCGGGTGGTCCTTGTTTATGTTTAAAGCTGTTATGCTCCAAAGGAAAAAGAAGGAATAATAACCAAATCCTTGAAATGTGAAATTTCCCTTGCATTCTAAGAATGAATAAGGGAAAAAGTGAATTAAATAAGAAAGTTGCAGCAATGGAAAACATCACATGAACATTTGCTACGTGTTAAGATTCTTGAGAAGTTTCCTAAGTGAGAAAGCACTCCTCACAGTAAGTGTGAGAAACTGAAATTATGTCTTCATTTGTTTGTTTGAATGTACAGTTATAGAGTTTAACCTTAACCTTTAGGCATCTCTGGATTTTTCCAACTAAAAATAAATCTCAAGTATTTGGGTCAACAGAAATAAACATGATCAGGAAGACTAGGAAAAAAATGAAAAAAGGTCATCCAGCAAGATAAGACTTTGCAGTAACTGGCTTTCTAGAAATTTCACATCTAGGAACAGGGTCATGGATCCCCCAGTTAAGCTCCTAACAGAAGCGAAAAATGTGAAAAATCAAAGATTTTTCCCGGCGTGAGCATGGAGAGTTATAGCACTCCCAGGGCAGAAAAATCAAATACCAAAAAGTTATGAACACCAAATGCTGCAAGCATCCTCTAACAGTCAAAGCGATCTGTACAAACTGTCTCCATACCAAAGAATAATGTATGACTAATACCAGCCTCACAAAGCTCAGCCATTTCCAGTTTTCTCCTTATCTGCCGATCTTTTCTAAAGTAATGTTAAACTGAACCTTTTCAGCAGAGCCCATTTAAATATATTTCAGCCACATTAAAAGCTTCTTTGTGCCCTTGCCCGTGTTGCTCTGTGGTTAAAGCATGGGCCCGAGCATGGAAGGGTCATGGGTTCGATTCCCAGTCAACGGCACGTGCCTGGGTTGCAGGTTTGATCCCTGGTCCCAGTGGAGCACATGCAGGAGGCAACCAATTGATGTGTCCCTCTCACATCGATGTTTCTTTCTCTCTCCCCACTCCCTCTCTCTCTCAAAAAAAAAATCAATGGAAAAAATATACTCAAGTGAGGATTAACAAAAGAAAATAAAAAGCTTCTGTGATTTTAATGCCTTGTAACACATAATAATTCATATCAACCAAAGATTAAGTGAATATGTCATTCGACCTTTGTGTTAATTCTGAGTTGAAACAAGTCTTATATTCCAGGATGTAAATGTATTGATAAGTAAAGACTTACTGTGACAAAGAGAATGCTAGCTGCCAACCCCAACAGCTGTTTTCCCCTTCCTCCTCAAAAGCAATTCTTAACTAGGCACATGGCTGCAGAACCGATTTCGTTTCCCAGTCGATCTTGCAATTGAGATGCAATCACGTGACTAAGTTATAGAAATGAGATGCATATTGAAATGTGGGGGCTACTTCCAGGAAGTGAGCTTAAAGGGTAGAGCAAGTAAGTAGGCATTTTAGACTAGGAGACAGAGGAGCCACAACCTGGATGATTCCAGAACGGTCACATCAGCTCTGGCCTGCCCTCTGCACTCTCACATAAGCAGTCTAGAGGCAAACATCTCTCTTGTTTACTCCACTTACATCTGTGGATGCAACCAGGTTTCCTGTCTCCTGAAGCCGACCCTCATCCTAACCATACACCTCTTCACCATCTCATCAGTAGCCGTGATGGTAAGAACAGCAGTAACACCTGCACGCACACCGAGAGCCCTTCCCATGTGCCAGAAAATACATTAGGAGCTTTACATACATCATTTATTTTATTACTTGCAAGAACCTTGTGAGGTGGGCATTCTAAGTCCCATGTCCTCAGTTAGGCCCCCAGTGTGGTCAATCAGAAGTCCCGAACTGTGATGTCTTTATTAGCAACCCACGGCCTGCCAAACCCTGCCCATCCTCCCCCGAAATACCTTTGAGACTCTTCTCTTTCTCCTTGTCATGCTGAAATTTCACAGAATGCTTGGTGGACCTTCTTAGTCTTTCACTGTGGAGGCTTTTCTCTGTCTCCATCAGTTACTATCTCATCCATTTTCAATCTTCCAGAATTTTTTTTGGAATTTCTTATCAACTGATAACTCCTTTCCCAAACATTTCTTCACAATGAGATTTGTCTACCTTTTCAATTTCTGTCCTGTCATACTAAATGAGGTCTTGAGAGAGTGAGGAGACTAAGTCATGTGGTCATTCTGGAATCAATTTTTACAATTAGGAAAATAGTGCACATGCCCGTGTGTGTGTGTGTGTGTGTGTGTGTGTGTGTATGTGTGTATTTCTCTGATCTCAACAGGCTATGGTAGGTCCCAATCAACAAGATGAAACCTTAACAAGACCAAATGTGAGCACACTTAAAGGGTTTTTTTCTTTTTAAAAAAGGCAATTAACTAAGTGTATATTGAGAAAAAGAACTTAACAGTTCCTGGTAAAAAGAAGAAAAGGAAAAGAGAAATGGAGAGGTGTAAGGGTTTTTTTGTTTTTGCTTTTGTTTTTGTTTAGCCATAAAACCAAGATGGTCCAAGCAGGAAATGACTGATATAATTGCTAATGAAATCTTAGGCTTCATTAAAATAAGCAGGGTCCAGGCCAAAAAAAGAAGACGAAGAAGAAAGAAATTCACCACATATGGCACCATTCAGATCTCAACTGAATCATTTTATCCAGTTTTGGCCAAACTTAAGCTAAAAAAAGAGTTCTGACCAATTTAACATTAGAACTGGAAAAAAAAAACCAAAAGAAGTTAAAAAGATGATTTGGTATAATCAACCTGGAGATGGGATTTGATAACTGGCTCCGAATCTGGGAAGAACGTCTGTCCTATTGCAGACGGTGCTTCAGAAAGCAGACTGGGCTCACCCGGTGCAAGGGCCCGAGACGGCAAACGTGAACTCACAATCAGAGAGCATCTTCACACTGAGAGGCCCAACAGGGGAATCAGTTTCAGAGGTGATGAACTCCCCACCACCTGAAGTGATCAGGCTGAAGCTGAGTAATCAATCAATCAAGATGCCAGGATGTATTTCTTTGTTGGCAGAGAGTTAGACAATTCTTGTCAAGACTGATACACCAGTGGAGGATGTCCCCCAACCTAGCCTAGCCATGGACAGGTGAGTACTGGGCAACCTCCCAAGGACAGTTCTGAGCTCTAGCACCTGAGCTCTGAGCATCAGTGACTGTGGGAAAGGGACTGCCTGGGACCAGACCAGTGCTCACAGATACAAGGCGCAGTCTTGGAGCCATGAAACAGTGAGGTCGGGTCTGACTCACCCCACTTACTAACAGAAGAAAGAAGAAGCAGCAGCCAGATAAGGGCATGAGAGGCAGCCCAAGTTCTCTATGTAAGACTGCATTCAGAGAGCAGGACAACAGAACCGTCCGGGCTCACATATATACTACATGCAGGCTTACACACTGCAAATGCAGAATCGGCTCTGCCGTGCCATACTGAGAGGTGTTTCTTAGTTCTGGCGGGGGCTTTTTCCAAGAAAGGTTGGCCAAAGCTCAGAGCGGATATAAACTGCAACGTCTGGAACAGACTCTGTCCTGCATATGTCCCATAAACTTCTAAAGGGCGACTTCTCCTTTTCCAGCCTCCAAAGACTGGTTTCCAAAGTGGCTGACGCAGAAAAAGATGAGGGCAACTGGGAAGCACAGCGCCGCCCGAGGGCTGGGTGAGATGCTCCGGGGACTCCTGGGGCCGCGGAAGCTCACTCCCCGCTGTTCACACTCTGCATTACGCAGGGAGAAAACATTCTGCTGCTTGTGAAACGTTTAAACGGAACTGTATTCACCCTCTACCTCCCTCCCCACCTCCAGAAACACACACTACGCTACACTATACACCCTCTCTCACACTCACAGACTGCAGTGATCCATGTAAGAATGTGCAGCCTCTATTCCAGAATCCTACCAAAAAAAAAAACATTTTTATGAACCAGATCACTAAAACACATGTTCCAGGATTTCGAATTAAACAGCGAGCCGGAAATGAGTGGGAGAGCAGGCAAAGCTGGCCTCGGCCCTTCTTGGCTCTGCTGCTCCCCTCAGGGCTTCTGGGCCCAAAGCGGACTTTTAGGAAAAGTTCCCAGTGCCGGGAGGGCCCCTCCCAGTCTCTTCATCCTCTAAGAGGGCAGAAGCATATAAAGAAAGGCCTGCAGGAGGAGGGCTGCCTGCACAGGATGCCTCAAAACCCCCGGCTCTGTCCACTGAACAATGCTTGTGAATGAAGTGAGATGCTCATTTTCCATGCTCCGTCTCCGCCCATCCACCTCCTCCAACTTACATAAACTCTGAGAATGGCAGGCAGATGGAAAAGGAGCCGTGCCTTAAATCTGACGGCATACAGAGAGTGAGAAGGCAACACAACGTTTTTCTTTATTTAGTCAAAAGCTTCAAAATGCTTCAACTCTACCTCTGCTTATCGAAATTCTACCTCTGCTTATCGAAAACCTCCAGGACGTCCAAGGAATCTGAGCCTAGAAGGTGTGCGGCTGGGTGGTCATTGTAGAGTGCTTTTGAGTTGTCTTCGTTTTTGAAATTTTCATGAGAAAAAAATATTTGGGTAGTTTGTTATGGGAAGACAGATGAAAGAGTAAAGAGTGGAAAAAGTCTCTAATCTAGATATATATAAAACCCTAATATGCAAATAGACCGAACAGTGGAACAACTGAACAACCAGTTGCTATAACATGCGCTGACCACCAGGGGACACACGTGGACCATGGCAGGCGTCAGGAGCAGGCAGCAGAGCGAGGAATATGGAGGGTGTTGGCCGTAGCGGGATGGTGGAGCAGTGAGCAGGGGCACCAGACCAAGGTGGGGTGCCGGTTGCTGTCATCAGGGCAAGCCTCTGGTGGTTACTGAAAATTCTTTGCTCCATGCACCATGGTCCCGCAGGGCACTTGCACCTGCTGCTGGTGCCGGCCCCGCTCGCACCTGCTGCTGGCGCTGGAGCCACCACTCGCACCCGCTGCCGGGCCCGATCGCCCCTCAGGGCTTCTCCACCTCCCCCTGCTCCTGAGGGGCAATCGGGGCAGCAGCCACCACTCGCATCTGCTGCTGGTGCCGGCCCCAATCGCTCCTCGCCGTCAGCGGGTGCGAGCAGGGCCAGTGCCGTCAGCGCATGGGAGCGATGTGAATGCCTGCCATCACTTTCTAACTTCAAGTGTGTGAGTTCGGCACATAGATAACTTTCTTTTGCAGAATCAGACAGAACAGAACCAAAGAACCAACGGACCTGGGACACAACTGGGACGTGGAAATGCTGGACTTGAGGTCACACCTCAAAAATAGGCCTTTGAAAATAGGAAGAACATGAAATGGAAGGCCTAATTTAATCCACTTAATTCTCCTGGTAGATGAATCCATGGAGCCAAAAGTGTCCAACTGGGATAGAACCACTGGTTTCTGACAGGTTTGCCTCAGGGGCCAGAGGACGAGTGACTAAGACACAGGTGTAACAGGAGGATGTTTTCAGCTTCAAGCAGCACCAGGCCTAACTCGGAGCAGGGTCAATAAGAGTCTTCCTCTCACTTGACTCAGAACCTGCAGTCCTGGTGCAGACACAGACACAGACAGGCCTGGGGCAGGTGGACGCAGCAGCTCAATGATGTCACCACTTCCCATCTTGCCACCCCCTCAGCATCCTGTCCTCATGTTGCTCTGTAGAGATAAGAAAGACTCTCCCCAAGTCCTCAAACAACATTCCCTTCAAAACTATCTTCACAAACATCCAATTCTAAGTCATTTGTGACAAATGGCACTGTCATTGTCATCACACACACACACACACACACACACACACACACACACACGGTGCAGAGGGGACTGACTTAGACTAACCGCGATCCATGTCTGGGGTTGGTCGTCCCTGCCGTGACTGCCACCCAAGCTGGGTGATAAGATGGGGGGAGATAAAAGTCCCTCTGCCTCAGTGGGCCTCCCCATCCCCGGTGTAACCAAGCAGCCTGTATTACCTTGTGTATACCGGGCTCTTACAGAAAATGCTGTTTAAGTAAAGTGCTCAGTGACTGAAAAGGTTTTGTTTTGTTTTCTGAAGCTGTAGTTCAGACCCAGCTTCTGGAGTAATGCCTTGGCAAGTACTATTTGACACCTTTCTAAAGAATTCCTACGTTAAATCCACTAATCTGTTTGGATGCTCTGAATGGGATTCTCTCAAGCAACCGTCTTTCTGATGTGCGCCTCACCCCCTGCAGCAGCGGGCCTGGCTTCCGAAGGCCTGCTGGCCCTCTGGGAATTCACCTTGAGGCTTCTCTGGCCGGGGCTGAAACCCACTCCCTGAGCAGGTACAGCCACGGCCTGTTAACATGTGGAAACAGCTTCTGGTAAATAGCTACTCCTACTCTCCCTGGGCCCCTCACACCTCCCCAGGACAGAGGGACTAAGGGCAGGGGTTCCCCACGCCAGTCTTGGGGCCAGTGTTGAGAGCATCACCCTAACCAGCCTGTGGGGTCAGCTCTTAGAGATCTCTGACAGCCCAGCAATCCCAAACTCCCGCTAACTAGCTCTTCTCACGCTTCCCTTTCCCAGGCCCACAATCACTTCTCATTTGCAAGAAGACAAGCTCCCATTCTTCAGACGGCAGCCTTCACTGAGGTCGTACAGGTGGCTGAGAAGCACCTGAGCAGAAGGGGCTTTTGGGGGCTCCAGCACTCAGAGGCCATCAGGTTTATCCTTAGCTAGTTCCCAGCCCCCTAAGTCAAGATGTCTTATTTTTTAATGCACCTTATGTCCTAATAAGAAGAAAAAAAATCACTACTAAATGAAAACCCTGAACATTGTCAAGTGTCTTCAACATAATTGTGTGTGTTTGTGCTGTATCCCACAGGTAGGCCGTGTTTCAACAGCTGTCCTGGGAGCTATTATAAAGACAAAGCAACATATGAGGAACCCTATCATAATAGCTGGCACAGACCCCCCACTCAGTCAACGTCTGTGCTGTCCTTTAAGGTAAATGATTATCTTAGGGTGGTAGACGTAATTGACTTATTACATTCTACTAGTTTCAGGTGTACAACATAATGATTCGATGTTTGTATAGATCACCACAATAAGTCCAGTCAACATCTGCCTGTCATTTTTTTCCGTATAAAAATTCACTATCATGGACATCTTCCTCACTCAAATATGTTACTACGACATTACATGGGTGTACTGTTGCATAGACATTTAGGTTATTTCTCATTTTTTCCCCAATATAAATAGACATTGTTTTAAGTACATCTTTGTAAACTTATCCTACTGTTTCCTGAAGAAACTCTTAAGGTAGGTGCTGCTAACTGCATAGTCCACCCTGAAGAGTTTCTTTCACGTGAACCCCTTTAATCCTCACGCAGTCTTGGAAGGCAGGTACTGTTATTTGTCCCAGTGTTACAGAGGAGACAACCGAGGCTCAAGATCACACAGCTGGTAAACCACAGAGATGGGATTCAAACCCTGAGCCCGGGGCCCGGGGCCTTCTTCCCTGCACTGGTTCTGCCTTCTCAGAGGCCACCATTCCTTAAAAAAAAAAAGGACTCCCCCCTGCAAGCCAGAAAAGGGCATGGGCCAGGTCAGGGTACCCTGCTGCTACCCAGCAGCCACAACTAAAACTAGGACACCCTCTCAGTCTCACAGCAGGTAAGGTTGGGGCACTTACATGTACGTTCCAAACGCCTTGCCTATATTTATTTAATTCTTACAACAAACTCTGCGGTCGGTACTATTCCTAATACCCATATTTTAGAGAAGGGGAACTCAAGCACAGAAAGTTCTGGCGACGTGCCAGAAGTCACCAACTAGTAAGTAGGAAGTCAAATTCAAACCCAGCTGGTGGGGTTCCAAGCACATCCCTTAGCCACGGAGCTACCACCCTAACTTGAGGTTGAAAAAGAAATGCCCTGCCTCATGTAATCATGAGCATATTCACCTGTGTCTCACCATCTTCTCCACAGCCTGCTCCCAACCACCTCTGGCTCCAGGCAAATAGCCCTCACCTTGGCTCATGAACTTCCTTGCCCCACTCCTCCTGACCAGCTGTGTCCTCCTTAACGCCGCCTGCTACTCTCCTTCCCACCCCCTACGCCTCAACCCCCCATCTTCATCCCACTTTTTACTCTGTTCTTCCCACCCACCCCTAGCCCCAAACCAACACTCTATGAAGCCAGAAAAAAATGTAAGTAAAAAGAACTAAATTAAAAACTCAGCTCATAAACACACACTACTTCATGGGTCGCCAAAGTCATGCGTTCCTTCTCTGAAAACTACACACTAGTACATTCCTTGAGAGCAGAGCCTGTGTTTATAACCTGCTGGTTAGCCAATATGCTTTAGGCTTTCTAATAACCATGCAATGGCAGTCTCCTGGTACCAGAATATTGTCTTTATTTACCGATTCCATCACAATATTTGTTTTCCCTAGGCCCAATTTGGTACATTTGAGGTATTATATGCATAACCTTGAGACTCAGTCAAAGATGACTTAAGCAAAGTTTTATGCATATTTATTAATGCAATATAGACTCAAAATAATCTCTGAAAATCTCTCCAACTAGAAGCATCATTAATTTGGAAAATGTAATGATTTAGGGAAGGATGAGCAAAAACTCAACATTTCAACAAGTTCCCTCTACTTTTAATTCAGAGTAAACTCAAGAGGAAAATATTTTAATACTAAGCATTTAGTTACAAGAATAATCTACAATCAAACCAACACATTAATCATAAGTCACCATCATCATAGACATTTTGATCAAACCCCTTGAGCTAAATATGTATGTTTTTAAAAACTGTCCTTTTAAATAATCTTTAGGTCAAAGTTTACACAAATCAATACTGCATTTTCCTAGCTAACATGAATTAACAATATAGCAATATAAGTAGATAAATGATACTATTCCACCTTGTTTTCTTGGGCCAGTCACCTTATAGAGAGAAACTAAAGACAGAAATGAGAGCAAGTGAGAATTTTCTAATCATTTCAATTGACATCATGTCTGTAAATGTGAGACTTTCAATGTCTCGTGGCTTCATACCTGGACTCCAATCTAGGCTCTAACACTTCCCCAGGGTAACAAGAACTGAAACCTTGAGAAGTGTGAGTCTTAACATTCACAGTAAAATGGAGCTAAGACCATTTCTCCTGGGAGGCTCTATGAATTAAATCAGCTAATATTTACTTAAAAAAAAAACAGAAATGTTACTGGTAAATGTCGTTCTCTACACCCAGACTCTTGGTTTCACGACCCGTTTGCCAGATGAGATCTGCTTTGCAAGGTTATGTGGGTCAAAGGAGAATACACAGCCCTGTGCTTTCAACTAAAAAGTTCGACGTGTTAGCAACTGTGCAGAAAAACCAGTACGCTTGAGCATTATTAGTTTTAAAAATTAACATTTTAATTTCTAAATAAAAAGTTTAGGCTACAGCCCTGGCTCGTTTGGCTCGGTGGATAGAGCATCGGCCTGCAGACTGAAGGGTCCCAGGTTTGATTCCCATCAAGGGCACATGCCTGGGTTGTGGGCTCGATCACCAGTAGGGGGCGTGCAGGAGGCAGCCGATCAATGATTCTCTCTCATCATTGATGTTTCTATCTCTCTCTCCCTCTCCCTTCCTCTCTGAAATCAATAAAGGAATATATATATTTTTTAAAGTTTAGGCTACAAAAGGAATATATACTCAGTATAATAAAAATTGTGGCAAGCAGAGTCAAGTTCAAGACTTGCCCATATGGTGCTTTTGCACAAGGTTGAGTAAGATGCCCCCTCTGGGAGGACACAGCACCAAGGGCAGCAGGTCAGCCTGGCAACCCTGTGTGCAGCGCCATAAAGTAAGATGCCCATGTCAGCCTAGCCCCTCTCCCTGAAGGCCAGAACAGACTTAACTTTTCAGGGCTTCAATTCCCAGGAAGTTGTTAGGGCTTCAATTTTTATAATAATCAAAGGCTAGTCCTGGCTGGTGTGGCTCAGTTGGTTGAACGTCCTCCTTTGCACCGAAAGGTCACTGGTTCGATGCCTAGGTTGCAGGTTCAGTCCCCGGTCAGATGGAGTGAACCTACACAGGAGGCAACCGATCGATGTTTCTCTCTCTCTCCCTTCTTCTCTAAAATCAATAGAAACATATTTTTTAAAAATTAAAGGCTCAATATTTAATAGTAAGATGTGTCTTAAAGCCTCTTAATCAAGTTTCTAGTTTTTAGTAGAAATAACATCTGCTAAGGGCTGCCAAATATATCCAAGACTAGACATTATAAGGAAAATACTCCAAAAGCTATAGAAGTTTAAAAAACTGACATACTAGAATAGTAACTAATAACTTTTGGATATTAAAAGTCTTTATTTGGGGGACCAAAAGAAACCTTAAAAGAAAAAGTACTCACAAAAAAAAAAAAATAGCACTGCTAAAAAGTAACCTGGAGATTTAACTATGTAGAGTGGAGCAAAAGTAGGTTTACAGTTGTATATATGGAAAATAATACAATAACTAATAAATAATAATACAAGAATAGAATAAATTGTGTTTCATGTACTCACAACTGTAAACCTACTTTTGCCCCACCCTGTATTGCATGTACACCGAGGGCTTTTTCTGTTACAAAATAAATGCACACACCATACAAATAGGAAGAAAAATGACTAATGTGACAAAATGTTTGAAGCTGTTCGTAAACAGACTTACAGGAATAAAATCGATTTCCACTAACCACTTGAATGACTACAGAGGAACAGAAGACTGACATGGACCACTGAGAAAACCGTAATACAAAAGCCTGGGTATCCAGTTTCATATGATTAACACCTATAATCACCATCTACTTGATCAAAATCCCTAAAGGACAAAAAGAAAAAGAAAAAGCCTGCAATCCAGATGCTAGGAGATTTTTTTTTCTCTTCTCCCTTTCCTCACCAGTTTCCTGCTCCATTTATTCCCTGCTTACTCCACCTTCTCTCCTTTTATTAGTCAATAGTACAGGTGGGCAGCTCTCCTTCTCCAGTTTCCCCTCGTAGCCCCAATTCAAAAGCAGAACTACAATATAAATCATGTATGTTTACATGACACAGGCCTTTCACTCAGCAAGGGACCAGGTCACCTGATATCTGTGTGTCCATGAGCCTAGTCCAGGGGTGGGCAAACTTTTTGACTCGAGGGCCACAATGGGTTCTTAAACTGGACCGGAGGGCCGGAACAAAAGCATGGATGGAGTGTTTGTGTGAACTAATATAGTTTCCCCTCGTAGCCCCAATTCAAAAGCAGAACTACAATATAAATCATGTGTGTTTACATGACACAGGCCTTTCACTCAGCAAGGGACCAGGTCACCTGATACCTGTGTGTCCATGAGCGTAGTCCATGGCCAAACGTGTTTCTGAACTCTCAAGGCCAACACATCTCTGAACTAGCTTTTGTTTTTGTTGTGCTTGTTTTTATTTGCTTTTAGGCTCATTTTTTTTTAATCCCAGAATTTCGGTTTCCAGTGAGGATCAACACAACTTCAACGAACCCCAGGATAACTTTAAGAGGCTTAGGCGATTTACGATAACCTTCCTCCTTTCATTGTGGTAAATGTGGTGAAGTAAGAAACCCCTTCCCAACTACCTAAACATACTTTCAAATTAAAACGAAGCCTGAATTTACAACCCAGGTTAAATGGATTAAAAGATTAAGGAATAGAGAGCAAGTGTTTTCTCCACCTCACTCTCACATTTCAACCTCAAATTACCTTAGCCCTCTAATGACTAGAATAGTCACTGTGAAGGCGCCTAATTACCAAGAATTATACCAACCGTAACCAATTTCAAGATCACAGATCAGATTTTCCCAAAACATGAATCTGCTAATTAAGTTACATGAAAGTCAAGTAACAGGCAATTTGGATGTGACATTTATCCACCTGAAAGTAGACTTATAGGTGAAGTATTAAAATTCACAGCAGCTAGTCCTATGGTTAGCACTATTATACGCCTGGATAATTGCAGTTAAAATACTGCATGTGGAAGCAGAAAGAGACTAATCTTGATTCAAGCATTTCCAGGAAACACCAAAGGATTCTCCCACCCAACCAATAAATGGCTCCCAGGATTTGCTTCACCATGAGTCAACCCACAGGTCTTCATTTGCTAGGTTTAAAGTGGGAATGAAACAAGTTTAAGATACACGGACGCCACACAACACACAGAGCCTGGCAGCTGTCTCAGCGGTTGTATTTCTCTGAATTCTAATCAAAGGCATGTGGTACGATTGATTTCAAGGCTTTGCCTATTTGCTAAGCTTCAGTATACAGTATACTGAAATATTCTTCCATCTTCTCACTTATTTCCCACAAGAAAAAAAATATCACTAAAGAAAAAACAATGGCCCCCAGTGCTCACAATTTTGTGTGAATAAAACAAACAGCTACCTTGGATATGCAAAGAAATAATTTAGAAACAGAAGCCATTCAATCAAAAAGACCAGGTTCAATGGGTTGGTAAGAAAACCTGTGGGGTCTGCAGCTACCCTTCAACTCACACTCCAAAGAAGCAGGGGACCCCTCCGCACTGCTAAAGTGAAATGCACAGAGCACCGGCCCAATACCACCGTGACTTCCTAGCAGCCCCAGAGTGGGGA